>NC_063162.1:93925169-94264833 GCF_023159225.1 Perognathus longimembris pacificus | reverse complement strand
TTTAGATTAACAATACTAGTATTATTGTACTAGCAGCACCTGCCTCTAATCTAATCAGGAGGCTGAGACCCGGAAGATCAGGGATCAGACAACCACAGCAGAAAAGCCCCTAAATCATCATTTCCAGTTAACAAGCAAACTGATGGATGGTAGTATGACTCAAGTATCAGAGCTCCACTATGACAAAGAAAATCTAGCAAACATGAGACCCCAGATACTAGTGAAAATGTACTGTGGTTTACTTATTAACAATCATACAAAAAAAGTCTTTTGCCTAACAATGGACCTTATAATAAAGTAGTCTTCATTAAATATTTATGGAGTAGAATAACTAAGGAAAAAGAGTGATTTTGGAATAAAAAACAAAACCACACACACACACACACACACACACACACACACACATACACACACACTTAGGGATACTTTGCTGAACAGGAACAGAGAGCAGAGATAAAAAGCCAGGTTACAGTGGGATAAAATGTAGGTAACCAAAAGCACTAAG
The DNA here is from genome assembly GCF_023159225.1 of Perognathus longimembris pacificus. NCBI lineage: Eukaryota > Metazoa > Chordata > Mammalia > Rodentia > Heteromyidae > Perognathus > Perognathus longimembris. Next base: position 94,264,328 of record NC_063162.1, on the reverse strand, counting down.
ATGTATGACCTTAGAAATAAGTGACTATTATGTAATTGCCACACCATAATACTATATTTTCTTACGCAGAAATTTATAGCATCAATTCCACATCTCTAATAAAGTTTGAAAAAAAGTGGTCTCATATGTCTTTCGTAAGTAGCATGAATGTTTTAGTCTGACTCAACACAGCCAAATTCTACCATGTTCTGCTAGCTTCCTACGATAAGATTCTTACCAGTTTTATTCCATCTACCCAACCAACACTGCACCACCTTATACCCACTTTCCTTTAGCATTCCCTAACTGGCCACTTCTTTTAGCACAGTGGCTCAACAAAGCAGCCTTTCTCACCATATTGAAATCCATTTGTCTAACTACAAATTTCACATGTGTACTACACAGAATTCACTGTTGTGATCACACTGCTATAGTCACTGTTACCTTGCCCCAGTGAAGAGGTTTCTGACAGTCATCTTTCTAATCAACGTCAACTCTCAAAATCCCAGCTGTAATGGCTTTTTGATGAAGTCATTTACTCATCTGAGAAACAGCAATTTTTCTCATAGTTTTCCTCAAAATACGTTACTAGTATCTTGAAGTGAGTATATGTGTATTTTGTCAGATAAATTATAGGACATTAAAAGAGAACTCTCCTAAAACTGCATTCTAACTTCAAAAAACAATAACCACAACAACAAAAAATGTGCAGGAGACAGTGGCTCACATCTGTAATTCCAGCTACTCAGGTGACTGAGATCTGATGATTGTGGTTTAAAGCTAGCCTGTGTGGGAAAATGTCCATAAGATTCACCAATTAACCAGCAAAAAGAGCTGGAAATGGAATTCTAGCTTATGATATAGAGTGTTGGCCTTGAGGAAACTCAGTGCCCAAGACATGAATTCAAGACCAGTGTACACACACACACACACACACACACACACACACACACACACACACACTTTCCAGATGACTTAAGGACAAAAATCCCAAACATCAAAGAGAAATCCAACAAGAAAATTTTTTATTATGCCCTCATGATCTTGTCCTCTATAACCTTTTCCAAACAAGGGCAATTTGAAAAAAAATGCACAGAAGTATAAAGGGTAGAACTAGTAATGGGTACTAAGTAGATGTACAACCATTCACAGAAAGAATATGCCTGGTTTAAGTGTAAAAATACTAAAAAAAATAAAGTGCGAGGTTATATTCAACACTTCTGTAGGAAGATACTTAAAATTATGTTTGATATGTTAGCTTTCCTTAATAGAGAAGAACACACAAGGAAAGAAAAATAAATCTTGTGCAATTGAGAAAAGGAGAAAAGAAATTAAAAGTGAGAAAAGAAATGAGAGAAAACATGAGGGAAATATAAGTGGGAATCAGGCATTAGAGGATAACTCCTCTACCAAGACTGCCTGAAGAAGCTGGATTTTTGCTGCATTGACTGCAGAGGGCAGCATTGATGCAGGTATTATATAAACAAGGAAGTAACAATGAATAGAAGAGACTTTGAACATCTATACCAAATAAATAAGATACAACAACCTTATTTCCGAAATGAAAAAAAAGCAAAAGACTAAAAGATAAACCTGTCTACTGCCATACCACCCTTAACGTGCCCAATCTCGTCTAAAAGATAAAGCTCTATATCCAACAGCATTTTTGTCTAATTCTGATTCTCAGAACCAAGCTACTTTCACACTACAATCAATTAACAATAAATGAATAGAATAAATGAATAGAATTAGATCAACCAGGGTTTGGGAGTTCTCCACAACAGAATACTAGCAGCATCTAAGGTATTATATGTAAGTAAGTAAAGCACATAGCAAAGAAAATAGTCTAACTTGGGAACTAAATTTTGATTCTATTCTCTATGAGGTGATGCAAGTATTTATTCTAATGAGCACTTTTGTTTTCCCAGAGGTATGACTTAACAATCCTGAGATGACATTGCTGTGTATTCTCTAGTAAACAAATAAGAAAACATAATTAGAGAGCAGTGTAACATATAAGGAAAGGAGGAGGCTAAAAAGATTCCATGACATATTAAAATACAGATGTCAGGATAAACTCATATTTTTGCTTTAGACAAATTATACATTATATACAAATATACATATAGAGATAAGTGTGTTTATATGCATAAGAATAAATAATTCCTTATTCGTATCCACTGGAAGAGCTAAGAAACCAATCAGCAAGAGCAGAGAGCACCCTAGGTGCCCAGATCTTGGTTTCTAAATACCATTTCCTAATAAAAGAAATTTGGGTTTCTTGGAGAAGTGTTTAATTACAAGGATGAATGAAGAAACTATTCGGATGAGTCTTCAATGTGTTTAGTTGTCAGAATGTGGGGAAGGGTCAAAACTTGACAAGAACACTGTGAAAGACATCTGAAGAGAACAAGAAAGGGCTTGCATTCGCTAAGTCTGGGTTAGTTTCAACAACAAAAAGAAACTATGAAGCCAAAATCCACAAAATAAAACAAGTCCATTTTGATGACTGGGAAGAAAGAAAGGAAGGGAAAGGAAGGAAGGGAATTGAGAGGCTAACTAGGTACATAGGTTGCACCGAAGAAAGATCTTCCGTAGTATAAAATTCTTCTTATATATTTGGAAGAATAGAAACAAAAATGGTGATTGGACAATCAACACCAGATACTAGTCTCCATCAAGCATTGTCAATGTCTGAACAAAAGTATAATCAAAATAACAGTAATTAAGTAGAATCTCCTATAAAAATATTCATTATAAAAATGGAAGTAAATTTTCAGAAGATCGGACAGACACCTCTTGATGACGATCAAATTAAAATTATGTTAAAATAATAATAAGCCTGACAAACATCATGTCATCCCCAGCATGATGCATAGGAAGAATACAATATTAGCCCTCTATTAATCTTGTGAAAAATTCATATTCTGAATTTCATCAGGAGAAAACAATAGAGAGACATAAAGGGAAACATTACATGAAATAATTAAGTTGTAGTTATCAAAAGTACAAAATCATCAAAATTCAAAGATTTAAACTAAGTAAAAGAGACTAAGAATACCTAACAACAAAATGTAACATGAATTGTACCCTGATTCAGAAAATGGATATAATATAATGTACAATTCCAGAATTATACCCTGATTCAGAAAATGGATAAAAATGAGATAAGCCACAAAAATTGTAGATTTGAAGGTCAGCTAATAGAAATGTATAGATATTGACTTTCTGATTAGACAGAGCACTTGAAGTAAGGAGACCGGGTCTAAGTAATATGCCAAGAAGCAATATTAGAGCAGCAGGACAGATAGAAGACAAACAACCAGGTGAACCAAACAAATCCAAATATGTTTATAATTTCAGTAAGTGTAAATGGACGTAGCTCATGGGTAGAGAGACAGATACTGTCTTTATATTTGATCACACCTAAAACACAGGGTTACAGATGGCTGAAACTTCAGGAACTGAAAGACATACAGCAGACAGATACTACCACACAAAAGTCTGGCCCACTGTATTCACCAGACAATACTGGACTTTAGAGCAAAAAGCCATGTACCTAGATGGGGGAAGAACAGGGAAAAAGTTTAATTCAGCAGAAATGTGTTTGGGATATGGAAAATAACAATATCAGATTTGGATGGAATACATCCAAGAAAATATATCAATTAGGTACTTTTATATGTGAATTCAAAACATGAAAGACTTACAGTATTTGCAGGTAAAGGAAATTGGAATGGGTACAATCTCTAAGGGTCACAAAGGACAGTGTCATAACAATAGCGTTTAGGATCTAAGACTAGGAAAAAGAAGCTAGCAAGGATACTAGGAAGGAATCTGTACACTTCATAGAAAGAATTAGGTTTTCTTTTAAAGTCATGAATAGTACCTTTCATACTTACTGGTGTTTACTGATTGCCCCTGAGAGACATCCACCTTTATCAAATTCATCAATCTCCTCTAAGCCCTCCAGGCTTTCACCTTATCTCTATCACTCAGTTTTAATAAGAATCTCCTACCTACACAGTCTTATCAGCCTTGATATCTGATCAAATTCCTCCACTGCCATATCCTCCCGGTGAAATCTAATCACCTTGGCCTGCCTTCAGCAAGAATCTTTTTAAGGGAGTTTAACCAGAATCCCCACTTATTCCAACACTCTTTTTCAGTAAAGTTTAAAAAATGAAATATCATGATTTTACTACACAGATGTCAGTACCTGACTTGAATAGGTGTAAAGAAATTTATGTTAGCCTATTAGAATCAAATTGATGTGCACTTTGTAAAGTACTGCTCAATTAGAGCAAGTAATGCTATGACATCATTGTTCTCTGAGTATTCATTTCCATCCACTACCTGCCCACATAAATCTGTACACTTCCTTGTATGTAAAGTTGACTGCAATTTCTCCCCTATACAGACCCTATTGTAGTAGCTTCTTGAATAAAATATTTCCTGGGATCCTTAATAAGAATTAAAATAACTTTATCATAATGAGAAAGAAAAACTGAATTGGTTATAAATAGCCATAAAAATGGATAATTTACTAACTTAGAAAGCAAAGAAGCACAACCAATAATTACGCAAAATTAAAGTTTTAAAAAGCATTTCACAAAACCTTGGGATTCAATTTCTCAACTATTCATGCACTAAAATAATGCAAATTGTTAAAAGTAAAACAATTAGATTTTATAAAATCACTCAAGGTTATTTTTTTTTCTTTTAGATTTTCTTAAAGTGTGTCTTGCTCCACAGCCCAGACAGACAAACTGCTGTTTTTCCTGATTCGTCCCCCAACACCACAAGTGTGGTATTAGCCCCACTGAGGAAGATATATTATTTATTATTAAATATAAAAATAGAATTCCTTCCTTTTTTTAATTGATTTATTTACTGTATGGAGGACTTACAGTTTCATACCTTAGGCAGTGAGTACATTTCTTATCAAACTTACCTCCTCCATCAATTTTCTCCCACCATCCCCTTCCCTGCTCCCTCCCCTTCCCCAAGTTGTACAGTTGGTGGTACAGCATATAGTTTTGTAAGCATTGCTGTTACATTGGTTCACCTTTTACGCTTTGTCTCTACATTTTGATGTTTCCTCCCTTCCCTACTTCCCATATGTGTATACAGAATACCCAGGGCACCACAATCAGTTACAGTGACATCAGGGCTGTAAAACCATTGGGAAGAAAGACAAAAGAAAATGACACAAAGAATTCCTTTCTTGATGTTTTAAATGATTCATCCATACCTCCTTAGTATGTGTGCCCTACCTGCACAAGCAAAAATAGTTAGCAAGTTGACATATATTTTATGAAATGAATACAACCTATAAATGAATCATCACTCATAGTTCCTCTTCTAACTTGAAAATGAGAGTATCAATAATTCTACGTCCAGACAAAAGGTTAAAAGAACACATTTTTCACTGGATAAAGGTGGGAAAACATGTAAATGAAAGTCCTAACAGAGTGGACTTACAAATATTTGTTGAGTCAGAATGTCATTTTGTTTTAGAGCTCTCAGGCACACACATAATACATCACAAAGATAGAGAGAAACCCTTGCTAATTTCAGGAAATGTCCTGCCATAAATCAATAAGCTATAGAAACAACAAATACCAGAGTCACACAGCTAAAGCAAAGGCAAAAATGAAAAGTCAAACCTAAACATACACTAATTTGGCTGTCATGGTTGACGAGGTTTGGCATGATCCCTACCAGGATCTGTTTCATAGGGGGAAATAATGAACCATTGCTTTCCCTGCCGACATGCTCTCAGTGAGGTGTAGGGTACAGGAAAGGCTTAGCAACATTTAATTATTGCTCCGGCTTTGTTATAAACTGAAAAAGATCTGGGGAAAATACAAAGAAAAGCACATTAGAAATCTCCTGTGGCATCCTGGAAGCCCTACAAAGGAAATGCTAACATGTTTTCCATTCTCTCAGCTGAAAGCGTAATTCTCCAGTTTCCTGGATGTACTAATTTCATAAAGAATAATTTAAGTGGTATATAGAACACACACAATCAAAAGAAAAAGAAAAGCTACAAAATCTTTCTTCCTTTTAATTGTTTATTCACCCTGATTGGGATTGGAAGGCCTTTAAAAGACCAATAAATGTCTGACAGCTATAAATGATTAAAATCTAGCAAGGAGCAATAATAATTACAAGAAAGAAAGTGTCCATCTTGATTACACATATTTCCAATGAAAAGAGCAAGAGAGGCTCCTTAACACTAACTTATTACAAAAAAAATGATTGGATAGTGTTATAGGAATGTTTTGAAAGACAACAAACTCAGGCTCAGTGATAGGTTTTTTACAATTTTGTTCGTCATTCTTACAAAAGTGTAGTATCCCAAATCAATTCTATGAATTGAAATATGAAATTTGCATTGAAGAAATTTAGCCTGTTCTCATTTGCTTTGTTTAGGGTTCTTCTTACATGAAAACAAACCCTCCTTGAAAGGACAAAAGAACTCACCTAGAATATGTGTAAAAATTATAAATTTTACTGGCACTATTTTTTTTTTTTTTTTTTTTTTTGCCAGTCCTGGGGCTTGGACTCAGGGCCTGAGCACTGTCCCTGGCTTCTTTTTGCTCAAGGCTAGCACTCTGCCACTTGAGCCACAGCGCCACCTATGGCCCTTTTCTGTATATGTGGTGCTGAGGAATCAAACCCAGGGCTTCATGTATGTGAGGCAAGCACTCTAGCCAGTAGGCCATATTCCCAGCCCCTACTGGCACTATTTTTATTGGTATACATTAATTGTACAAAATAACAGTTTTCTTTAACAGTAGAACAAGATCAATACCAGAAAGGGGAAACATGTTTAGGGGAGGGGGAAAATAAGGAAAGGGGGCTCAGGAATCGAGAGAAAAAGAGTGAGCAAATGAAATCATTACATTCAATATACATTATGTAAAAATTCTTATAATACATACATTCTTATAATTTGATCATATTCATAACTTTCTTGGTCTTTTCCCCTCCCTCTGGTCCTCTTTCTTAATACTTCCCTTTACTTTTATGTCTTTTTTCTAGATTCCACATATGAGAGGAAACATGCCTTATTTGTGTTTTTGAGTTGGACTTATTTCAGTAAACATGATGACTTCTAGTTCTACTTGTTTAGCTGTAATGACATGACTTCATATTTTATTGTTGTAACATAATACTCCAATGTGTGTGATATAATCTTTATGTGTGTGATAGTTATCTTTACCCTAGCATTCTTGTAGATACTTATCACAGTTTTTAAATAAGTCTTTAAAATGTAGAAAAGTCTAAGACTTATCTGGGCACTAATGGCTAATACCTTTAAGCCTAGCTACTCCAGAGGCTGATCTGTGGATCAAGGTTCAAAGCCAGCCTGGGGAGACTTTTATGTCCAATTAGCCACCAAGTGGTAAAGTGCTAGCCTTTGGCAAAAAAGCTCAGGGACATCACCCAGGTGGAGTTCAAGCTTCAGCACCAGCACACACACACACACACACACACACACACACACACACACACATTATTTTGACAGAGCCTTAGGATTTGCTCTTCATATTTTCCACATGCTATGCTGAAAAAATAGTCTCATTCACAATTACTTACAACACAAGGTAACCATTTGTTTGTTTGTGGCTTTATAGAAAGGCCTGGGCAGACAAATCTGAGAGACTCTAATCTCCAATAGCCATCAAAAAATTGGAAGTGGAGATATGGCTCAAGTGGTAGAGTGTCAGCTTTGAGAAAAAAGCCAAGTGAAAACCAGAGGCCCTGAGTTCAATCTTTCAGTACCAGCACAAAAAACAAACAAAGCAAAAACAAAAATCCCACAAATTTTAGGTAAGTCTGAAGGCAAATCTATGTTAGATTCATGAGGTTCTATCTTTTTTTTCTCTCTTCCTTTTCCCCTCAAGTTCTGAATTGTTTGGCAAGAAACACTCAAAAGCACACTAGCTCAGAGCTTTGTCCCCCATCATTTGTTTTCACTTTATCTACCAGAGGCTAAGAATATTTCCTAAAAATAACTCCTATATAGTCTCAGCAAAAGACCACACAAAATTCTAGGCCACCCTGTGAATACCTTGTGATGCTGATGGTTAACTGAAAAATATAGATGGCACGTCAAGTTGTATGGTGCTTAAGACACATGGAAAGAATTAATTGTGTCCAATTAAACTTTATGGAAATCCATGAGTTGGGTATTTAAGAGGGATTTTGAATTTGCAATGGTTTAATTACTTTTTTACACTTTGCCACATTTTAGAAAATGGCCTAACAAATTGAGGGACAAATACGTAACGGTTTTCTCTAACAGCAACAATTTTATGAAAAAGGATTTTTAATTTAATAAACATTAAAACAAACTAAAAATGTGAATTAAATTTGATTTAAGCAACATTTATCCTGTTTTTTAAAGTGTGAATCAAGAGCTACTCAGACATCTGAACTGACATCTAAGATATAATCCCTTATTTTTATTGAAGGGTGAGAAGTAGAAGCCACAAAAGAAAAATTCCTTTTGAAAAAGCTACTATAATATGCCACTTTGAACCTTTTTATTTCAAATAAACATAAAGCAGTATTTTTGCTACTTCAAATGTAGTGACATTCATTTTTTGCCAGTAGTAAAACACAGCCAAACATCTATTTATACCTAATGGATCTAAATAAATAAATATCTCATTTCTTCATGCCACTCAAAAGAATAACTTAGAAGCTCAGTACATAAAAACCCAATAAACCAACTAGAGTACTCAACACATATTTGAAGACAATGTGTAAAAGTAGCAATAGTCAAGACAGGAAAAGCTTTTAATTACTGAGTAATGAAAATTCTAATGATATACTTTTTTGGTCAGACTATTCTTTTTTTTGATCAGTCATGGGGCTTGAACTCAGGACCTGGGCAATATCCCTTAGCTCCTTTGCTCACAGGTAATGCTCTGGCCACAGTACCACTTCTAGTCTTCTGGTGGTTAATTGGAGATAAAAGTCTCACAAATTTTCCTGCCCAAGCTGGCTTCAAACCACCATTGTCATGTTTCAGTCTCCTCAGTAGTTTAGGATTACAAGTATGAACCACCAGTGCCTGGAATGGTCAGTAAAATTTAAAAGATGTTATAAAAACCAGGCATTAGTGGCTCATGCCTGCAATCCTACTACTCAGTATGCTGAGATGTGAGGATGGCATTTCAAAGTGAACCTGGTAGGAAAGTCTGTGAGACTTTTTTTCTCCATTAAACTACCCCCCAAAAAGCCAGAAGTGAGGCTGTAGCCAGAAGTGAGGCTGTAGTGGTAGAATACTTGAGCAAAGAAGGCTCAGGGACAGCATCTAAGCCCTGAGTTCAAACCCCAGGCCCAGTATTAACTGAGGAAAGTGGGGAGAACAGAGGCAGAGGGGAGAACAGAGATGGGGGGAGGGAAAAAGAGAGAGAGAGACAGAGAGAGAGATCATATGTGTAATAGGTTTTGAGAACACCAGGAAATCTCCCCCCACTCATAAAGGAATCAAGTTATTATATACAAGGCTTTTGTTTATTCCAAAGATTAATATTAATCCGATGATATGCAAGTCATAAAATCAGGTCACCAAAATTAGCAAATAAAAGAACATTCTCTTATAGATTGAAGAATACAAATGAAATGTATTGCTGATATCAAATGAAAATTAACATTGTCATGTGGAAAATATCAAAAATTGTATTTGGAGATACGGAAAATAAAACGCTCAAAACCTCAGTAAATTATATAACATAATAAAAACAGGATAAATTACCAAAATGAACAACTGTATTTCAGAATACGAAAAGGGGAGGGAGGAAGGAAATCAGAGAATATAAAAACTGATAAGAATGAGAAATAAAAGCTGGATGACAAACTATGAAAGTTCCAAAAATGACTAACGACTTATTTTATGTGCTTATTAGAAAAAGAGATATTGGGGTTTGTCACAGAAAAAAAAAGCAAGGAAAGACAAAGAAGGCAAAATGAAGCAAGAATCCTCAAACTCATTAATGGAAGGAATTAAAATAATAGAATAACACTGGGCTCAAAAGGAAATGACATTTGTATGTTGAAAGCAGTGGGAAAAATGACTGTGATGGTAAAGTTGTGACAACATAGAGCCAATTTTCTCCTCTGCGCGTATGTAAGAGTCTTAATATATAATAATACATAAAAATAATGTTGCTTAATACATGCGAAATTAAAAGAAAAACAATAGAATGCTTTAATTGGATGCGGCTATCATTGGGATCCCAAATATCTTCCAAAAGCATGTTTATGAAAAGCTGGTTTGCCAGCTTGTGGTACAGGGTGCTGGGATGAGCCCTTAGAAGGGATATTGAGATCCCAGCCCTTTCCTCTCTCTGGCTTTGCTTACCGTAACTATGAGGTTAGAAGCTTCGCTTTAGCACATTCATCTGACCCTGGTGTTCCATTGTACCACAAGTCCAAAAGCAATGGAGACAACTAACTGGTCATGGACAAAAATAAAAACTGTGAGCCCAAAGAAATTACTCCTGCCTAGAAGTTATTCGTGGGAAGTATTTTATCAACAATGACAGAAAGCTAACTATCAAAGACAGCAAAAAACACTTACTATTCATCAGTCACCTCTACAAAAGAACAACATATAAAGAAAAGAAGAATCACTCTTTTCTTATTTTAAGATTTCCCTAAAAGAAAGACAACTGACATTACTAGTATTACTGTGGTTGTTAGCCAGTGTTAAAAGAAAATTAAACAGACGCTAAACATCAAAAAGTAGGACATAAAAATCTACACTACTTGTTGAACAGAAAATAGGTTATTTGAAAACTTAAAAAGAAATTAATAGAGTTCTCTAAGCAGATAGATATAAGATCACCATACAAAATAAAATGAACTTTCCTATAAACAGCAATTCTAAATTCTAATATTTTTAAAGATTCTATTCACAAAATTTGGTTGCACATAAGAACAATGTCAATAGCCAACTGTAACATGTAGTAAGAAATCATAATCACAATATTAAAATAAAATGAACAAAATCTCACAAAATGATCAAGAAAAAGAAATCAAGAAAAGTAATCAAGAAAGTAAATTACCTGTGGTAGTACATGCTTTTCATCCCTTGAGAAGTATGGCAGGAAGTTAGCCTGGGTAAAATTGTTAAGACTTCCCTCACACCAGCACAACAATGTTCATCGCGAGAATCTGGAACCAACCCAGATGCCCCTCAGTAGACAAATGGATCAGGAAAATGTGGTACATATACACAATGGAATTTTATGCCTCTATCAGAAAGAATGACATTGTCCCATTTGTAAGGAAATGGAAGGACTTGGAAAAAATTATACTAAGTGAAGTGAGCCAGACCCAAAGAAACATGGACTCTATGGTCTCTCTTATTGGGAATAATTAGTACAGGTTTAGGCAAGTCATAGCAGAGCATCACAAGGCCCAATAGCTATACCCTTATGAATACATAAGATGATGCTAAGTGAAATGAACTCCATGTTATGGAAACAATTGTTATATCACAGTTGTAACTACTTTCAACGTCCCATGTGTATCTGTAGCTTCTATTATTGATGATGTTCTTGTATCACCTTCCTGTAGTTGTACCTACACTATCTCTGTAATCTTATCTGAGTATATTGGAAATCGTGTATACTGGTATTGGAAGTAGGAAATTGAAAGGGAATACCAAAATTGAGAGACACGGGGTAAAAAAAGACAAACAACTACAAAAGCAATACTTGCAAAACTGTTTGGTGTAAGTGAATTGAACACCTCCGGGGGGGGGGTGAGGGGGGTAAAAGGGAAAGGGGGAGGAGGGAAGGGGTATGAGGGACAAGATAACAAACAGTACAAGAAATGTATCCAATGCCTAACGTATGAAACTGTAACCTCTCTGTACATCAGTTTGATAATAAAAATTTGGAAAAAAAAAAAAGAAATCATCAAAAAAAAAATAAAAAAATAAAAAAAATTTCACATAAATAAAGCACTCATAAATGATAAAAAAAGACTTCCCTCAAAAATAAAATTAAAAATCAAAAGGACTAGGGCCATTGTTCAAGTGGCACCACACTTAACCAGCAATATGAGGCTAGAAGTTCCAATTCCCAGTACTGCAAAGAAAAAAAAAGCCACAAAACCTATAATTTGTTACATAATGTAATTAACAGACTTTGAATTACTTTTTGTTGACTAATCAACTAATTAATTAATCAATGTTACATAAACTAATTAATATATTAACTAATCAATGCTACTTTTGGTCAACTAACAAGAGTAATAAGTCTCTAAAGTGGAGGACTGCTATGTTCTTCAACTCCAGTAGTGGGTATTTCACTTTTACTGCTCTCATGTACTAGTAGGAAAAAAGGATATATTTTTAAAGTCCAAATCTCCAAATTATACAGTAACCAAGAATATCATTTTCTCTTCTTTCTCCAATATACCATATAGAACTTTGAGAAAGGATATCTGCTGTAAAATGGAAATCTTGGGAGTGTTTAAATGAAACGTTCATCTGGATTAGAAATCTTTGATTTTCATGCAAGTCAAATCTTAGAACAGAGTTTCTACTATTATGAGCAGAAATCAGAACACAAGTAAAACCAATTGGCCTGTACAAGGGGCACGGTATTAAAGACACATCCATTGTTCACACTGTGCCCACACCCACTAAGAGGCAGGGATGGTGGGAAGTGGGAAAGTCCTGGTATAGGAGTACATTCCATAAAGAAGAGCTCTTGCTGCTTCCTGGTTGGTTGGTTTTGTGTGTTTTTTTTACCAGCAGAATATGATGTCACCTTCATGGCTCATTTTCAACATACTGTTTTTTTTGGTTCCCTGGTTTAACTTCAAGCTGTCAGTTACAATAAGCTTGCCTTTTTCTCCTGAATTTCCTTTGCTCCATTACCTGATTTAAGAAATCTTAGAATTCTCTTACTAACTTTTCTAAGAGAGTATGGAGTAATTTTGGATATACTTGGATTTTAAGTGCCTCTTCCTCAAAAGCTTATGGATTGAAGGCTGTCTCTCCAGCTGGTGCTACTATTATAGTTACTGGGAAATGAGAACTCAACATAAATCAAGGAAGAAATTCACTGATGTTTATAGTCAAATGGGCTACTAGGAAGAAGGGTTGGGTGAAGGAGATAACAGAGCTAGTGAAGGCTGTATCTTATCTCTTTTTACCAATGTCTCTCTCTCTCTCTCTCTCTCTCTCTCTCTCTCTCTCTCTCTGTGTGTGTGTGTGTGTGTGTGTGTGTGTGTTTCCTGACCTCAATGAGGTAAGTAGCTTTTGTCCTTCCATATATTGCCTCCCAGCCCAGGAACAAGAGAGCTTGGGAACCAGAGACCATCTCACACTACAAGCTAAAATGAAAGTTTCCTCCTTTTCAATTCTTTATGACCAATATTTTTGTCACAGCAATGAGAAGTAACTCACAGAATTACATACTATGTTTGTTAATATACCTGCTTTGGAGCCTAAATATTTTTTTATCGCATTTTCTTCCATTGGAACATACGCTTTTTAGAGAATAATATATGTGACGTTGTGCCCAATATCTGAAAATTCCATTAGTCCAACATACCTGAATGAGAACTGAGCAAAGACGGCAGACTTTTTATCTTTTACAGATTATGAGATTTTTTTGTTTCCCTCCTCCCTGGGGTTATATATTCTTTGAATAGCTCACAACAAAAGAAAAAAATCGGCAAGACTTTTTTAGTGCAAGAATGATTTCAAATGCATACCCAGGAGGTTTTAATAAATCTAAGTAAGTTCAGTGTCAAGCAAAAGGTTAACATACACCTCTGTGAAGACCTCTGTTTGACTGCTCCTTGAGTGCTTTGTGGTAAGGTAAATTTTTATTATATAAACTACATCTTGAGCCTTGTAATTATGGCAAGTGTTATTTGTGAAAGTTTCTTCAATTTATTGGGAATTTTGCTTCCTCAGCTGGTAGCAATTACAGACTCAAAGACCACCAGTAATAATTCTGCAACCCCCTTTTGGGATCCCCACACTTGTTATGAACACATACAGCAAGCCTACAGGAACATGATAGTCTGACAATAAACAAAGCCAGGGGGAAGGTTATTCTTTTCCATTAAAAAAATCTTGCTCATAAATGATTCAAAAGCCCAAAGAGAAATAATTCCACAAATATGCAACTTTATCTGAAATCAGAGCCAGCCTCTGCAGAGTTTTGAACTTTGAAAGTAACAGCAACACAATTACTGAGGACTTCTTACCCAGTCAGTACATTCATCTAACAAAGCAATTTCCATATGAACAACCACAAACATCTCTGGCTTCAGTTGTTAATCTCCCATGAAAAACTATTCCAATACTATTTTTAACTTGTATATGGTAATGATTATCTGTTTATCTCTGAAGCATGAAAACTTTTACAGTGCCCTTTATAATGCAGTTATGTACCATATTCCTTTCCAGACCCTAGGCAAATAAAGGCTTGTGTTTTTCTCTAGGAACAAAAGTAAAGACATATATTGCTTTCCTCTTTAAATAGCTCCTTTTCCATCTTCCAAATTCTCATACTCTTAGGCCCATTTCTCAATAGTTTGCAATTTTAACTCTTAGATTTAAAAAGTCCAATTGTGTAAAACCAGTTAATGTGGAGGATAAGACTGAATTGAGAATGAATTCTATACTTCACATTGGTATTAATCTTAAGTAATAAATCTTACCCCAAACAAGGAAATTAATTTTTAATATAGGAATCTATTCAAGATACTTAAATATAATAAATCTGAACTGAGATTTTTACATGCTTTTTACCAAGTTCTCTAAACTAACTCATTTATTATACTTAATCAGATGTTTTACTGATATGAAAAATAAACTTTACAAAGATTAAATCTTACTCAAGTTTACAAGTCAAATAAATAATGGTCCTGAGCATTCACTTTGATTCCACATGTTCAGAAATAACTTTCTCTTTATAACTCTATGCTCTATCCTTTTTAAAGTTCAGGCAGGACCCAATTAAAAGCTAGACTGACTTCACACAGACAGATCTTAAACAAAGTTACAAATTAATGTAAACGACTGATAACTGATCCCTAGTCCTTATTCTTAAGAAATTCATAGCTGGTATCCCTTTTTCTTTTTCCATAAAGTGTTTTAGAGCTGTCTCCATTATTCAAATACATGGATCCTCAGCCCAAGATTCTGGAAGAAAGCAGACATACATTGTTTACCGGGATGGAAAGGAACGCAGTGAAAAAGTATACTTACACCCGTATATAAGCACATATTAGATACAGAGACATTTTTAATGTGAGACAATGTCTTTTTGGAAATGTATTCAAGATGCTCTGGGATCTTTTGATAAGATGTACATTAAGGAGCTGGGTGCTGGTGACTAATGCCTGTAATCTTAACTACTCAGGAGGCCACCATCTGAGGACTGAGGTTCAAAGCCAGCCTGGCCAGGAAAGTCTGTGAGACTCTTATCTCCACTTAGCCACTCGAAAGGCAGAAGTGGAGCTGTGATGCAAGTGGCAGAGCAGTAATCTAGAGTACAAAAGCTCAGGAACCACCCAGGCCCTGAGTTCAAGACCCAGGACCATCACACATACACACACACACACACACACACACACATACACACACACACACACACACACACACACAAAGAGATACATCTAAAATCTGTCTTTAGATTGAATCTTTAAATGTATTCTTATGTGTAAGCAATTCAAGTTATGTAATTTGGTCCAAATGTGAATCCACTAAGATAATTTTTGAAAAACGTTATTAAATATAAGGTATTTTAGAAAGTAGAACAGAGCTGTTCAACTCTAAATGTGTATATTTAACCTTTATGTGCTTATGTTTAAGTGATTGTATACTCCAAAAGCTATAAATTGTAATCCTAAAGTAATGATGGTGAGGACCTCATGAATGAAATGGTGTTCTGATAAAGGAGGTCCCAGAGAGCTGCTTTGCCCTTCCTCCATATGAAGACACAGACAAAAGGTAGCATCAAGAATGTGGGGAGAAGCTCCTTAGCAGACACTGATGATGCTGCCCCAGTGCTGGACTTTACAGCCCCCAGGGCAATATTGATTTCTGTGGGCTACATTCTTTGTGGTATTTTTAATGGTGACTCCTAAAGACTAAGATATCTTTGGAAAGGAAGTAGAGTGAATATATAACAAATAATTCATTTACACTTTATTTGATATTCTTTTGTATCTAAAAAAATTGTTATATAAAATATTGCCACGCAACAAAAACTGCTGCATGTAATCCTAGCTTCTCCTGAGGCTGAGATCCAAGGATTGCAGTTTCGTTGGAAGCCATTGGGGGCAGACAGGTCAATAAGACAAGACTTTCATCTCCAATTAACCCACAAAAAGTAGGAAGAGGAGCTTTGGCTCAGATGGAAGAATGAGCACAAAAGCTCAGGGACAACACCCAGGCCCTGAGTTCTGCCTGAGGACCAGCATGCACACACACACACACACACACACACACACACACACACACACACACACACACCCACAATGTTATATTAAAATTATCCACACATATACTAAAGATATGCCCAAAGGAGATTCAATTCTAGAAAAAGCTACACAAAAATCTCCATTTATCAACAATAGAAGCTACGGTTTCACATGGCATGTTGAAAGTAATTACAACAGTGAAAGTAATTACAACAGTCATTTCCATAATATGGAGTTCATTTCACTTAGCATCATCTTATGCATTCATAGGTGAATAGCTATTAGGCTCTTGTGATCCTCTGCTGTGAATAGCCTAAACCTGAGCTAATTATTCCCTATGAGGGAGACCATAGAGTCCATGTTTCTTTGGGTCTGGCTCACTTCACTTAGTATAATTTTTGTTGATAATCCTCTTGTATCCCCTTCCTGTGGTTGTACCTGTGCTATCACTGTATCTCATCTGAGTACACTGGATACTGTACATACTGACATTAGAACTAGGGAAGTGAAAGGGAATATGAAAATCGAGAGACAAAGGATAAAAAGACAAATGATTCCAAAAGCAATACTTGCAAAACCATTTGGTGTAAACCAACTGAACAACTCAGAGAGGGAAAGGGCGAGGGGGAAGGGGGGAATGAGGGAGGAGGTAACAAACAGTACAAGAAATGTACCCAAGGCCTAACATATGAAACTATAACCTCTCTGTACATCATTTTGACAATAAATATTTTTTTTAAAAGCGAAATGTACTCACTGCCTTACATATGAAACTGTAACCCCTCTGTACACCACATTGACAATAAATAAGTAATTATTTTTTTAAATCTCCATTTATTAGTATACTTTTAAGAATCCTATAAATCCAGGCATACTATACCTATAATCATAGAACTCATGAGGAGGATTGTGAGTTCAGACCAGACCGGACTATCTAACAAGACGTTAGCTCAAGTAAGAGGAGGGGCAGATAATATATAGTATTTAAATGACTTTTAAATTGTCTTATTCTAACAAGAGATTTAATTTTTGTTTCACCTAGACTGATGGTATACTTGAATTTTTTATTAGACTGCCCTAATTTTGTGTGGTTCTATTTTTTTATAGAGTTTCATACAGAAAAACATCTTGGGAATAAAGGTAATAAATAATTCTGAGTTAGATTTAAGGATTACTTTGACCTTTGCTTTTTCATTACCACAGTATGAACAATACACAAAAACATGATGAATTATCTAGGAAATGCTTGTAATTATAACCTCATACAAAATATGAGCACTAAATGTACGTTAAGCTAGACATGATTGATTTAAACCTTAGAAAAATATTACACAGGAGAAATATTTCACAGTACAAGCATTAATTTGTAAAATGACAGAAAGTAGATAGCATAAATACTAAGCTCACAACAAAAGCAGTACACTGTGAAAATCAACAGCCAATAGATTATACATTATGTCAACCATCCATACAGAAGTGACATGTTTCTCTAACTAAATCTTTTATAGAAATAATTACCTATGTGAAAATGAGATAATCGTTTTTAGAGAATGTATGCTGGTAAGTTACTACCTGTAATACTACTGACTACTGACAATGCTTCAAGAAAAGAATATGTCTTCGTAAGGATAAATCTAGCCAAAGTATTTCATCTGGGAGAGAAGCAGAGAGGTGAAAACTATGTTAGAGTATAGCCTGAAAAATACAGAAAAGCTGTTCAGTTCATTTTCATCAAACAGTTTGTAAGTATTGCTTTTGTAGTTGTTTGTCTTTTTTTTTTACCCTGTATCTGTATTTTTTTTACCCTGTATTTTGGTATTCCCTAGTTCTAATACCTGTATACATGGTTTCCAATGTACTCAGATAAGAAACAGAGATAGTGCAGGTACAAACACAGAAAGGGGATACAAGAGGATCATCAACAATAGAAGCTACGGTTTCACATGGCATGTTGAAAGTAATTACAACAGTGATATATCACTGGTTTCCATAACATGGAGTTCATTTCACTTAGCATTATCTTATGCATTCATAGGGGCATAGCTATTAGGCTCTTGTGATCCTCTGCTGTGACTTGCCTAAACCTGCACTAATTATTCCCTATGAGGGAGACCATAGAGTCCATGTTTCTTTGGGTCTGGCTCACTTCACTTATTATAATTTTTTCCAAGTCCTTCCATTTCCTTATGAATGGGACAATGTCATTCTTTCTAGAGGCATAAAATTCCATTGTGTATATGTACCACATTTTCCTGATCCACTCATCTACTGAGAGGCATCTGGGTTGGGTCCATATTTTAGCTGACAAGTTGTGCTGCAATGAACATTGTTGTGCTGGTGGCTTTGGCCAAGAGACATATGAAAAAGTGCTCTACATCACTGGCCATAAAAGAAATGCAAATCAAAACAACATTGAGATTCCATCTCACCCCAGTAAGAATGTCCTATATCAAGAAAACTAACAGTAATAAATGTTGGAGGGGATGTGGCCAAAAGGGAACCCTACTTCATTGTTGGTGGGAATGTATACTGGTTCAGCCACTCTGGCAAGTGGTATGGAGATTCCTCAGAAGGCTAAACATAGAGCTCCCCTATGACCCAGCAGCTCCACTTTTGGGCATCTACCCAAAAGACCACAAACAAGAACACACTAAAACCAAAAATGTTTTTAAACCACTGAAGATCTTTTAAAGAACATCAGAGGGTTTCAAAAATATAATGGGTCCAGATTTACCTGCATTGACTTGTGGTTCATGCTTTACCTACCATTAATGAGTTATAAGCTAATTATCATGTAATCCTACACAACCAAAACATAAACAAAGAAGATGCAACATGATGATCATGTCATATATCATGTTTTCTTGTTGTAGTAAAATGCCTACATGCTATAAAATCACTTTTTAGAAAATTGTATAATTGTCTTGGAAGGGAAAACATTAATTCAACTATGCATTCAATATTTCAAGGGCCTATTTACTGTCTTTATGAGTGCTTACCCTGTATGAAAAAACTATTAAATTTAGTAATGGAAGACGAAAGAAGACTCTAATGGAAGCTCTAAATCAAAGTTACAATGGTTCTGTAAAGTGTGCAATTCATTGTCTCAATACTCTCCCGCCTTCCCTGGTTTCTTCTTCTTCTTCTTCTTCTTCTTCTTCTTCTTCTTCTTCTTCTTCTTCTTCTTCTTCTTCTTCTTCTTCTTCTTCTTCCCCCCCTCTCGTTTTTTCTCTTTCTTTCCTAAATGGGACAAAAAAACCCGATCCATCCATCCCTGAACCTACCTGTACCTGTACAATTGTTTTAAGGTTTAAGGTTTAAATGAGATATCTATGAAAGTTTTCATCAGATGCAGTCTTTTAAAAAGTAAATTCTCACACAGAATATATCATTGATTGACATGATACTACTGGAAGAAGAAGAAGAGCAAATTTAAACTTCCTATACCATAAGGTTTTAATATACCTCTATATTAAATAGTTATATATAATAAATTTTTGTTATGTAAAATATAACGTCGTTAAATGCTGAAATATTTTAAAATAGAAATATTACATAGAAATCAGGGTTTTTTTCTTTCTCTAGCAACGAGGCTACAATTGGTTTCTAATTTTTGGTGCCTAGCCTGGTATATAGTAAGCATTTGGCAATAACTGGCCAAGACAGAAAGGAGGAAAATGCAACCTCTGGGTTAAATCTAAAATCTTCCATATGACTGAAGTTAGCACAATTGAAATATTCCCATCCACATTCTTCTATGTTAGCATTTGAACAGTAACCATGTAAAGTTGTACTTTGCCCAGAGCAAATAAATCTGCTACAGAATGCAGAGAAGTGCCAGGCATGACAGATCTAATTAACTTTAAGATTACTTTTATCATGCTAGTATTACAATCTTTGTTAAAACAGGAAGTAGAACTACTACTTTGATAAGGTGCCCTCAAGTCAATATTACAAAGCCTAGAGCAAAAACATGAAAATGTAAATAGTGTATGTGGTATTCATTAATTTTCTTCTATGCTGGTGACCTTTAAGAAGTATAGCCTTTCGTGAATTAATCATACAGAGAGACAGAATAAAATAAACCATGAGGTTGAATTGCATTAAAGAACCAGTATAGACAAAAGTGAATATTTCCTTTTCTTGTCCATTCCCCACCCACAAAGATTCTGAGACAGAACCTGTACAATTACCCTAGAAAGCATAGCGAACCTGTACAATTACCCTGGAAAGCATAGTTTCAAGATGATGTTCGTGCAGAATCTCTATTTTTTAAAGAAGAAAATCTCAATTTATCATCTAAAGCCACCTTTTCTAACTCTCCCATACACTTCCATAATTTTACAGAATGAAGGCTCAATAGCTATAAAAAAAAAAAAAACCCTGGTAGCTATCGTTTATTTATACCATTAATCTAGAATGGTGTCATTCATAAATCTGTGCCACTTTTTGCAACTAATAGTTACCAGGTTGTGTATGGGTAGCTCATGCTGTAATGCTATTTGGGAAGCTGCGATAAAGAGGATGAAGGTTTGAACCCACATAAGGCAAAGGAAAATCTGAGATACTCCACTTCCAAATTA
The DNA here is from genome assembly GCF_023159225.1 of Perognathus longimembris pacificus. Classification (NCBI taxonomy): domain Eukaryota; kingdom Metazoa; phylum Chordata; class Mammalia; order Rodentia; family Heteromyidae; genus Perognathus; species Perognathus longimembris. The sequence goes on along the minus strand of NC_063162.1, from coordinate 94,243,284 downwards.
ACAATAAAAAGCAAGGCTGGAGGCTTGGCTCAATGGGTAGAGCACCAGCCCAGTAAGTGAAAGGCCCTGAACTGAAATCCCAGTACCAGCAGAAAAACAATAGATTTATCATGGGGATAACAAACTCTGAGAACAAATCATTCTAATAAGACTATGTTTTGGTATAAAGAGCTACGTTTTTGAGCAGCTAGGATGCCTCGGGCATTAAGGTCGTGTAAAGTATGTTTCAGAAAATTAGGAACCATATGTAACATTTCATACGTGAACACCTAAAACTATGCAATATCACTGTACATATGGTAAGCTGAGTTTCTACCTGGGTTTCATGTCTGTTTATCCAGTAGGGGGCTGATTCAGGAAGATTGCAAGTTCAGGGACAGCCTGCAAAAACAACCAGAAACCATTTTTGTTATTTGTAACACACACACACACACACACTCACACACAGACACGTTTGTGTAACTACCATCTGTCATTCATTCTTTGCATTTCCTTGTAAGTCAGTATTCTTAAGCAGAGGTCAATAAACTACTGCCCTTGAACCAATGCCTCCTGATTTTCCCCTCAAAGTATCATGGAAACAGGGATTAGTTCAGTTGTAATTTGTCCAAGGTTGCTTTTGCTGTACTATAGCAGAGCTGGGCCCCATGAATCCCATATCTTCTATTCCTCATAAGGAAAGCAAAACCACCTTTTAACAGTTCACAAACAAAAAGCATGTTAAGGAAACTAGATTTTGTTTTGTTTTGTTTTTGTGCAGGTTCTGGGGCTTGATATCAGGGCCTGGGAACTACCCCTGAGCTTTTGTGCTCAAAGCAAGTTCTCTACTACTTCAGCCACATCTCCACTTCTGTCTCTTTGTTTTGATAGCTAATTGAAAATAGGAGTCTCACAGGGCTGGGAATGTGGCTTAGCGGTAGAATGCTTGCCTAGCATGCACAAAGCTCTGAATTTCGATTCCTCAGCACCACATAAACAGAAAAAGCCAGAAGTGATGCTGTGGCTCAAGAGGTAGAGTGCTAGCCTTGGGCAAAAAGAAGCCAGGGACAGTATTCAGGGTCTGAGTCCAAGCCCCAGAACTGGAAAAATAACAACAACAACAAAGAGTCTCACAGACTTTCATGCCCACACTGACTTTAATCAATAATCCTCACATTTCAGCCTCCTGAGTAGCTAGGATTACATATATAAGTCACTGGTTAAGGAAAACCAGGTTTAAATAAAATTTCTTACATACTTAATTGCGATCTGACTCCCAAATTTTATGTGAAATATCAAGAACAATCTTCCATATTTCCCTTACATAAATTTATGTAAATGAGAATAAAACAAATCCAAAATAAGATAACAGTTGTGCAGGCATTTTAATTTAGTATTCTACAAAGATTAATAAATCTGAAATGGAGATTTAAGTGAGCTATGTGAGAATATTAAAGCCTTGAAGTTTAAAGAACAAATATAAATGATACTGTATATATTCTATCATTTGGTAAAATTTGTTATCCTTATCAGATTAATTATCACCAATTAGAAGGATGTTTTAACTACATTCGAAATTACCCAAGAAAACTCAAGCAAAACATTTATATTATTTATTTTATACAAGCCTGGATCTGAGTAACAAAACTCACGTGTATGCATATATCAAGATCAAACATGTAACTTGTAAAATATATGACAAAACACATTTGATGTGAAAGATTGCTTGTTTCAAGAATAAATTTCTGTATTGTGTTTAAGAGATTATGTAGGAAGAAAAGGACTTCAAACTTCGAAGTATCTGGTAAGTTAAATTCAATTCTGTAAGACTGGGATTTTGAGATACTTTTAGTCAAGAAACCATTCTCTTTTCTAAAAAAAGTGAAATCTATGATATCTTCCTCTAGATTTACATTTATACACTAATATTTTAATCTTACTTGCATACATCTTCATGGCCTATTCAAAGTGCACTATCTATTTTTTCAGCATAGATGTGTAATAAATCTGCGTGACAGAATAATATATAATTTAAAATTCCCATGTTTATTATGAGGCACTAAACATTTTAGATTTATAGGACACTAATACATTATCAATTTATCATAGTAAAGAATAATTAATCTCAACATTAGTTCATCTATAACTTGACTTCTTTATACTTGCAAAAGATTTGTAACAGCCTTTGACCAAGGTGATTTAAAGGTCAATAATGAATCCTCACAATACAGCAACAGCAAAATGTAGTAACTATTTTTACCTGTGTAAAGATGGCAGTTTTATGCTATATTTAAAACTCATAGATGACAAATAACCTCGAGGAAAGGAAAATGTACTTTTGGGTTATAATTAGCTGACTTAATGTGTACACAGCACTAAGAATAATGCCAGACACAGGGTAAGCAGTGTATACCAATGCTTCACCAGTGTCATTATCACCACCACCGTCACTCCATTTAGACATAAAACAAAAGCTCTCCTACGGACTAGTTTCTTCTCTAGGAATAAAGTAATTCACAATGTCAGAGTAGAAGTAGATACTTCTGAGTACTGATGAGCTAAAACTTTCCAACATCCAGAAAAGAGTTATCATAAAGCACCTAAGGAAATAAGTGCTCATGCAATCATTGTTATTCAACAATATAAAAACAAAAATTAGTAGAAATATCACACCAGGAAAGTTTACCAGTGAAACCTTATAGAGTCAGAGCATTCAAGCTATGGGGCAGGAGGATGATTATGTTTCCAGCAACCAGTTCACAGTTATTGCAGAGGAACACTAGCAATGTCCCTGATTTCCCAAAGGAGAGCTTGAATGCTAGGCACATTGGTGTTCACGGCACGGTATTAATAAAGCTTAAATTTTCCTCTGACAAAGGATTTTCGTAGTCATGTACAACATGCTAATAGACTCAACATCATTTATAGTTTATCATGAATACTGGCATCTTTTGAACCAAATGTCCATGGAGAGCAATGGTGAGCTGTAAAAGAGAGGGTCTCACATATTTATGGCATCTAAACAAATCAGACTCATTGAAATAGAGAATAAAAGGGTTATTGCTACAGGCAAAGAGTCAAGATAATAAGATGAAGGGGCTCTGGTAAACTACTGTATAGTGTCATGATAAAAGTTGAAAATACTGTTTTAGATTTTAAATCTGTTAAGATCATTCATAAAGGTTCTCTCATATGATGATGCAACTCAATGATTTACACACACACACACACACACACACACACACACACACACACACAACATAATAGGCTACACGGGTATGATTCTTGGAGACATGCAGTTTATAGAATACTATCGTCCCTAATGGGGTAATCAAGAACAGACAATGGTTCTGACTGTTTATCTGTAAATTTAAAACTATTTTGTGATACATAGTGGCTATTAATATGAGGAAAGCCCTGGAGATGAGACTACAGCATACAAAAAATAGGCCTTAAAAGTCTTTCCTGCTATTGTCTAGATAGATTGAAAATTTTTGGGAAACTGTGCACCCTACGGAAAATTGATTCAAGTATCTGCTTTATAATCTCATAATAATTGAGCAATATATAAATGTCACAAAAGTAAATTATTATACAATACAAATGATTGCATGAAAATACAAAGTTTTGAACCTCGGTGTTTCCATATAATTATGAAATTCTATGTTTCTATAAAATTGTTGCTATTTAACTCAAAATAAGTAAGGTCATGGAAAATTTTACAAGGGTTACAAAATTCTTTAAAATAACAAGCTAGTTAAAACCAAAAGGATGTACTGTGCCAAAAAAAATACAAAAACAAAAACAAAAGAAAAAGTAAATCAAGATTATAGAATGAAAGGTACAAGTAATTATTTCTAAAATTTCTCAGGAATACCATAAAAAATCTCATTGTGACTCTATGAAATACAAAAATAGAAATAAAATAATTGGAAAATATATTGTGTATAAATACACAATAATCTCTTTGCTCATCTCTGAGTGATAAACACCCTAAGCCATACTTTCCACTCTTGTAAGTTTCTGTGTGAAGGCATTTTCTAAATAAAGGTATATGAAATATGTTGTATGTTTTAGATAGAAAGGCTTCATTGTTGGGGCTGGGGATATGGCCTAGTGGCAAGAGCACTTGCCTCGTATACATGAAGCCCTGGGTTCAATTCCCCAGCACCACATATATAGAAAATGGCCAGAACTGGTGCTGTGGCTCAAGTGGCAGAGTGCTAGCCTTGAGCAAAAGGAAGCCAGGGACAGTGCTCAGGCCTTGAGTCCAAGCCCCAGGAAAGGCCAAAAAAAAAAAAAGAAGAAAGGCTTCATTGTTGATCAACATAAGAAACACTGGATAACCAGATTTCCTTAGTGTTTATTCCTGGAGTCTTTAATATTAAATTAAACATATGAGTATCCAAGAGTGTTGTACAGTATACATCTTTTGCAAATAAATTTAACCAGACAGTCAGTGACTTCTTGGTGGGTGTGTGAGAAATCTAGTGTGGGAACTCATGCATTTTGTTATTTCAAACCCATTTCTAATATGTCACTTGAGCCTTAAAACAAACAGAGAGGAAGGCAGGACAGACAGATTCAGTTAGTGAGAAGGAAATTGAATCTCAAAGAGAAAATATAAGCAACCAAACATAGAGATCTAACGTTAGATGTTCGGAATCTCAATCTAGCAATGAAGTTTTATTAAACTACATAAAATTGCTGGTTTCAAAGAGACTAACACAAAAATTTGGGTAAAAGCTTATATCTTTTTCATATATCTTATTTTACTTAGATTTAATATATTTCATTCACATTTAAAAAAATTTTTGGTGTTGGTCTGGGGCTTGAATTTAGGTCATGAGTGCTATCCCTAAGCTTCTTTTGCTAAAGGCTAGTGCTATATCATGTAAACCACATCTTTTTGGTAGCTTACTGGAGATAAGAGTCTCATGGACTCTTGTGCTTGAGCTGGCTTTCAACCATGATCCACAGATCTTAGCCTCCTGAGTAGCGAGGGTTACACATTACATGCATGAACCACTAGCACTTGGCTCATACACATTCTTCATAAACAAATAATGTGACGGTATAGTCATACTTTTGTTATTAAAATTAAGCATATCCTGCCTTAGGGATTCTTAATATTTTTACTAACTTTACTTCTTTTTAAAATAATTTCATTAAAATAATTATTGCTTGTTTCCTAAAGTTAAAAAAATCTGTAGTCCCTTAATACTTTTATGCAAGATTACATTCAAATATACCACAAAAAAATAAATGACAATGAAAATTGATAAATCAAATAATAATAACTTTTGATCCTTTTTATTTTCCTCGGGGCCAGTTTTAGGGCTTGAACTTGGGATCTGGGAAATGTTCCTGAGCTACTGTTCTTAAAGGCTAGCATTCTACCACTTGAGTCACAGCTTCACTTCTGGCTTTTTATTGATTAATTGGGGCTAAGATTCTCATGAACTTACCTGCCTGGGTTGGGTTTGAACCAGAATCCTCAGATCTCAGCCTCTCATGTACCTAGGAATACAGGCATGAGCCACTGGTGCCAGTCTCCACTATAAATCCTATGCCACAATACAATATTTTGTGCCAATTACATACTAACAATAACTGAAAAATGATCCTTAACATTGCTGATGCACCAGTTTTCTATCTCCTATCATAGTAAGGCACCCTGAATTTAGTAACATAAACATAAGAGTTATGATTTTGCATGTTAAAAAATAGAGTTTCATCGATACTCATAGTTACATAGGAACAAGAAGTTCCAGTGAACCATTTTATACTAGGTTAACCATAGGTGAAAATGTTTTAAGCTGTATCCTAAGTATCTAGAAAAGAAATTATTCTGGATGTTTTCACCATAAACAATAAGTATTTAAGGAGATTAAAATGTGTTTAACAATGGAATTTTATGCCTCTATCAGAAAGAATGACATTGCCCCATTTGTAAGGAAATGGAAGGACTTGGAAAAAATTATACTAAGTGAAGTGAGCCAGACCCAAAGAAACATGGACTCTATGGTCTCCCTTATTGGGAATAATTAGCACAGGATTAGGCAAGCCACAGCAGAGGATCACAAGAGCCCAATAGCTATACCCTTATGATCACATAAGATGATGCCAAGTGAAATGAACTCCATTTTATGGAAATGATTGTTATATCACAGTTGTAACTACTTTCAACATCCCATGTGTATCTGTAGTTTATACTGTTGATGATGTTCTTGTATCACCTTCTTGGATTGTATCTACACTATCTCTGTAATCTTAGCTGAGTATATTGGAAATCGTGTATACTGGTATTAGATTTAGGAAATTGAGACAGAATACCAAAATTGAGGGACAAAGGGTAAATTAAGAGAAACAACAACAAAAGCAATACTTGCAAAACTGTATGGTGTAAGCAAACTGAACACCTCAGGGGGGGGGAAGGGGGAAGGGGGAGGGGGGTATGAGGGACAAGGTAACAAACAGTACAAGAAATGTATCCAATGCCTAACGTATGAAACTGTAACCTCTCTGTACATCTGTTTTATAATAAAAAATTTAAAAAAAGACAAACAACTACAAAAGCAAAAAAATGTGTTTAATATGATTTAAACATTATAGAATATATTAAATCACATGCTGCCTATTAGTATGTACATTTTTATGGTTTTATGTATCAATTCAAATACATCAAATAAAAAGAAATTTTAATGGAATCCTGATGAACTTTATGATCATCAAATTTGACACAATAAAACTCAAACCCTCATTACCATCCTGTGATCTGAAGATGCAAACTTTCTGGCTTCCAGAAAGGTCCCTCCCTGATACATTCCATGTCTTACCTCAGTGTCCTAAGAATTAATCTTTGCACATAGACCTTTCATCAGCTATTTGATATAAATGTGTCATTATAGAACAACTCAATTTCCCAATCACAATCATTTGTCAGTCTTAGGGTCTCAGGAGACCAGAATACTGTTAAGAGTACTGGCTGTATAAAGGTTATATTGATGAGGTTTCTGATGGAAATACAGATTCTATTCAATATTAGACTAGAGGACACCTGTGTTATGTTCTGCAAAGAAATTGCTTGTATCCCCTTCCTGTGGTTGTACCTGCACTATCACTGTATCTTATCTGAGTACATTGGAAACAGTGTATACTGGTTTAGAACTAGGAAAGTGAAAGGGAATACCAAAATTGAGAGACACAGGATAAAAAGACAAATGACTACAAAAGCAATACTTGCAAAACTGTTTGATGTAAATCAACTGAACAACTCATGGGGGGAGAGGGAAAGGGAGAGGTGGGAGGGTGAAATGAGGGAGGAGGTAACAAACAGTACAAGAAATGTATCCAAAGCCTAACGTATGAAACCGTAACCTCTCTGTACATCAGTTTGACAATAAAAATTTAAAAAATAAAATAAATTAAATAAATTAAAAAAGAAATTGCTTATATTTTGCTGGTGCCTGTATGAAGGCACAAAGTGAACATTCTTCTTCCTAAAGGAGGAATGGGAAGGCATAGAAATGATGAAAGGGCCAAATGCAATACTGAAATCTAACACCTGGTGTACAAGGTAGCACACTATTTGCTCCAAAGGGCTTCTGTTGGCTCCATGCCTGTGATCTTGCTGGCTGCAAATGATAAGTATCTCTCTTAGGCTCTGCTCAATGCTTATACTATTCTTTTGGGAGACTGCCCCCACACCTGGTACCTCCAGCTTCCTGGAGTTTCAGCAACTTGGGCTTCAGTCTTAAAGCTTTAAAGCCTCATATATCACCTTCTTCTTCCTCTTCTCCTTCTCCTTCTTCTCCTTCTCCTTCTTCTTCTTCTTCTTTTGTTTGGTTACTTGAACTCAGGGCCTGGACATTGTCACTGAGTTTTTTCACTCAAGGCTAGCATCCTACCACTTCAAGCCACAGCACCTCTTCCAGTATTCTGATAGTCAATTAGAGATAAGAGTCTCACAGACTTTCCTGCCTGGGCTGGCTTCAAACCTCAAACCTGAGATCTCACCCTCCTGCATTGCTACTATTACAGGTGAGCCAACGGTGCCAGATTACACATCAACCTCTAAGGGACTACTTAAGAGTCTTCAAGCCTGCTCTGCACTGTATAGATCTGCTTTCCTCTACAAGGCTTGTGGAAGCCTCCATAATCCCCACAGCTTTTGTATTCTTCATGCCTGCAAAGCCTGTACCATATGGACAATACCATGCTTGACTGTGTAAGAAAAGTACCCCAGGGCTCTCTCCTCAAAGGAAATTCACTGAAATGATTTCACACCCTTGAGCCTATAATGAGTTGAGTCTTGCAGATTCCTGAGAGGCTCTTAAGACATCTTTCCTATTGTCCTGGTATAAAATACTTGGCTTCTTTTAATGGAAGTAATCTCTTTAGCAACCACATCCTCTTTGGCTACAACTTTAAATACATTCTTTTGTCAGGAAAAACTGTAAATTTTCCAAATCTTTTCTTTCTGATTTTTAGTCCTGGTCATCACATACAGCTAACAGCAGCCAGCATACCCATGCCACTGCTTGAATGTTGTGCTTCATTGAATTTTTCTTTACTATATTAGTCACCTAAAGTAATGTAGTAATTACTATTCTACAGGGACATATGACTCATGTAAATCATCCCTATGTCTTGAAGTAACAACTCACCATCTTCACCCTGAAGGGCCCCCTATTTCACTGTCATCTCCAAAGAGAGTGTTGATGTAAGACGGGTAAGTAGGATGATTTTTTTCTTACGAATTAATCTTTTTTAACATTTTAAAGTTTTTATGTGAAACTTCCAAATGTAACAAGAGCTGGCTGACATGCTACAGTGAAAGAAAGAATTGATCAACTACATGTTCAGCATATCACTTCACGAATGAGAAAAACAAATTGCAAATGGCAAGTCAAGTGCAAAAGTAAAATGCTTTTTTCAGTTAAGCTTTTCAAAGAATTTCACATATGCTTTAGGCATGAAACAAGTTGCCTCCAGAAAAATAAATAACATGTATCAAGGAATTATAAACTTTGAAATTTAATTTTGAAAGAACTAACTCTCCAGTGTTAACTAGTCTATTATTTTTTTCCTTTCTACTCAATCTTCTCCAAGGATGAAAATGCTAGCTTTTAAGCAACCACTTTTATTACAATCAATTTTAATATCTCATATTCATAAAGAAGCCAGAGTTTTAAGGGTATTTTTTTAAAGGGTATAGATCTACAATTTATTTGTCCAACAAGTCACCACAAATCAAGCCATTGGTGCTTTGGAAAGAAGTAGGTTCACTCAGATTTGGTGGGTCCCAAGATTTTTAAATGCTTTTTATTTTTTAATGTCAGAATTGGCTCTTTTTTTTAAAGACACATATAATGTAAAAAATGTAACACATGAAAAGTTGAAACTCATGCTACCCAATCTCCTCCATCATAGAAAGACAGTTCAAGTCTTCGATGATATTACAAAGTAAGGTAGTGTTCTACAGGGAATACACAGAAGTTCTCATTAGGGTTTTTTTTTTTTTTTTTTTTTTTTTTGGCCAGTCCTGGGCCTTGGACTCAGGGCCTGAGCACTGTCCCTGGCTTCCTTTTGCTCAAGGCTAGCACTCTGCCACTTGAGCCACAGCGCCACTTCTGGCCGTTTTCTGTATATGTGGTGCTGGGGAATCGAACCCAGGGCCTCATGTATACGAAGCAAGCTCTCTTGCCACTAGGCCATATCCCCAGCCCCACAGAAGTTCTCATTAGGATCTTAGAAACCAATACTAAATATTACATAAATATATGCACAAGGGGCATTTCTGTATCGAGGAAAGCAAGATAATATCAGGTAGAATATTTAAAAATTTCAAGCAAAGTAATGCAAATTTAAAATATGTAGTATGGCCATAAACTGAAGAACTTTTGTAGATAACCAGCATTTGCTCCATAACCAAAAACAATAAGATGTTCTAACTGTAAATGAGTAGTCAAAGGAAACTACCACTTATATAAACATATTCATCAAGTTTTAGTAGATCTTATTTAAAACCTCACTGAAACATTTTATATACAATAAGTAGGTGATTTCTTATATAGGGACAATGTTTTCTGCAATACTTACTTAAAATATTTGATTGTTATTCTTAAAGATTTTAATGAGATGGGTTAAATATTTTTCTTAAATTACATTCACAAAAAATCCTGTATTATTTACTTGTAACATATTATTTAGGAACTAGGATTCAATTCATATTTTCTTTTTTCTAAGTTAAAAGATAACCAATAATTTCCTTCAACATTAGTAATTTCATTTTTTTAGATATAAAAAACCCTCCAGAATCAGGAAGGATATTCTTAACATTAACATAGTAGTCACTGAGGTGACTAGTAACAAATTACCATTAGTGAGAGCACTAAATGCTAGGGCTGAATATAAAGGAATATCATGATATATTTTGAAAATATGAACTCTGTCTTTTCAATGAATCTCTAATACTAGTAGTTTGGTAGAAAAATAGATTCTGTTTTGCTGTTTTATAAGTAAAAGAGCATGAATTAAATAAGAATGAAGGTTAAGATTGTCGGTCAATAATATTCAGAGTGAGTACCAACTACTGTGAAGAAATACTAATGGCGCCTTGTCTTAGTCATTTTGTGTTGCTATGCAGAATGCCAAAGATCAGATAACCTGTGGAGAAAATAAATTGATTTCTTACAATTCTGGAAGCTGAGATGTCCAATAACACAGTGCTAGCATCTACAAAAGACCAACTTGCTGCTTCTCCCATAGTTTGAAATCACAGCTAGGACTAGGAGTAGGAGGGGGCCAAGTTGTTCCTTTAATTACAAATTCACTCTGGAAGGAGGCAGAGTCGTCACAGGTTAATCACCTCTCAGTTCCCTCCTCTCCACTTGGTCCCTTGAGGATAAAATTTCCATTCATTCTTTGGGGAAGATACATTAAAGTCTTGGTTGTTGTTCCAGTCACTTAATCAAAATAGTCACTTTCTTAGACTTAGACTTAAGAAATCCAGCAGGGTAAATTGATAAAATGGTTCATTAAGACAATACAAATGAGGAAATGATGGTGTCACTTTGGGCCTAAATGAGTCAAAGGTAATAAATATTATTTTTGTTATTATAAGCATGCAATATTTTGTTTGATGACAAATACAATAAAAAGGAGCTTCAACAAACAAGAAAACATCACCTGAAATCATTAACTTACCAAAATCTATGCAATATTCATATAGAAATAAACCATACACATTCAATATTGAATATAAATGCTGATCTTCAACTTGATAATATAAGGTGATGAGTTCCAGACAAACAGATTGCATTTCAAGAGGGATATAATATAAAGAGTGAAATATTTTTCAATATAATTTTTGTAGGCAAATCTAACTTTTTAGGGAACTGCACACTAATATCTATAAAAAATAGATTAAAAGTATGTAAAGTTATGGATACTGTGTTATTTAGGATTGAAATATATAAAGAAAATCAGAAAAAGTATTTTATATATATATATTTCATGCTGTCAGAGTTTAAAAACAATCTCATGAGCATTTGAGAATCTGCAGAAGTACCAAACAGCTGGAAAGAGAATCCATTAATATACCACAAATACTGATTATATAACACTAATAAATGAAAAGCTAATAGAAAATTGGTCATAAGTTTTTAATAATGAAAAAATAGGGTAGAAACATAAGACCACATAATTATTGCATGTTATATAAAAAAATACAGAAATTTACATACTCAAGGAATAAGAGAACAATATTGTAAAATAAGTGAAATAATGATGCAGATTAAATGTATAAATGTTTATGATGTTTATTGAAAGCACATTTTGTATTTTATATGAAATTTTTAAATTCTATTAATTTTTATATAAAATTTTATAAAAATGAAAGAAGCAATGAACTTTTTATTTGAATTGTAAAAGTCTCAAATAATCAGTAACTTCTCTCAGTGAGAGTATACAAATGTTAAATTGGGACATGTAAATAAATATTTTATGTTCTTTACTATGAATTAGCAACATTAGCATTGTTCGAACAATTTGTGCTAATTATCTTTACTACTTTCAATAAGTACTTATAAAAAGAGGTTAATATTATTGGGATTGAACTTGATAAAACTGAGGTTAGAAAGCAATAGAAAATACCTTGCTCACTGCTTTTCTATTATTCTGAATAGAAAAATCATTCTGTCTTTCATTAAGATGAAAAGAAAGGTCTTGGTTTAAATATAATTTTAATGCAGTTCCCAAAGCTTTTTGGTGGACAATATATTGACTTAAAATGTACATGAGCTACACAGAGGCTATTAAGAAAAGGAGGAAATGAAATGCAAGTCAAAACATGTACATATATGCATGCTCTCTCCTATCCATACCTCCAAGCAACACCACAACTACTAACTCCATGCAAATCTTGTAGTTATGTTTACAAAATATCTACAGTAATATGAATCAGGTTAATTTTCTTTCATACAGGTCTTTTTAGTTTCTAACTAATATATGACCTTTTTTAACTTTATTTTATTTTTTTTTTTTGCCAGACCTAGGGCTTGAACAATGCCTGGGCATTGTCCCTTAGAGTCTTTTGCTCAAGGCTAGCACTACCACAGTGCTACTTCTGGCTTTTTCTGTTTATGTGGTGCTGAGGAATCAAACCCAGGGCTTCATGTATACGAGGCAAGCACTCTTGCCACTAGGCCATATTCCCAGCCTTTTTTAGAAAGTTCCATACCTTTTTAAGAGGAATGAAAATCAGTGTTGCTTGTGCAATCATACTGTGCAATATTATCACATGCTTAATGGGGATTACACAAAATGTTTTCCTAATTATAGCTCAAATAGTATGATATGAATGATATTATAGTCCATCTTCCAGATGACATGAATACCTGAACACAAAAGTGTTCATCTTAATATTCAGCTTGATTGAAGTGGGAGAAGCTTAGGAGACTTAGCACAGCTCTGCCCATATGGACGGGGGCAATGCCCTAGCCTATTGGGTCAGGAAGCCTCTTACTGAATCAACATTTTAATTCATTGATCGATTCCAAATCTGAGTAGATTACTGGGAGTTGATAGAAACCATAAAATGTTGGACAGAGAGTAGAAGTCCATTATGGTGGAGGAGGGGAGGGTCGTTGAAGGTCACGTCTTGTTTTAGTCCCCATCCTTCTACCCTTCTAAAACCATAAGGGAAAATAAATCTCTCCTCTTTAAATTCTGTTTGTAGGAATTCAGTGATAGTGACAAAGCTAACGAAGATAGTAGTGATAGTAGTAGTACTACTAGTAGTATTTTTAGCAAAAATCATCTGTGTCTATTGTGTACAAACATTTTGAGTCTAACGAGCATGATGTCTCTCTATTTTGGCATTTTGTAACTGTGTTATTGTGAGAAACTTTTAGGAATTGGAGAAATGAATTCAATATCAAGCAAAAATATTACTTTTCAACTATTGTATTTTCTTTTTTATTAAAATAATTCTCATTTGTATTAATGCAGAAGAGTATATTTAACCACAAATTATAATTAGAGATATACATCTGAAACAGTTCTATCTAGAGAGCGTTCCATTGAATGAATTGTTTGAAATCAAAGGCGTTTTGCATGTGGACATAATATAAAAACAAGCAGTGGTAATACATTGATGTTAACACAGGTGGCGATCCGTCTTTCACTCACTGTAGTGAAAATGAGCCACAACCAAGCCAAAGGTTTTTATTTCAATGAATTTAAGCTTCCTGAATTATAGGCTAAATGTAAGGGAATAAAGCACTTATCATATCTATACAAACCTCAACCATACAAGTGTAAAGTTGTGTTCCTGAATGTTAAGCACATAAACAGTCACTGATAAACTTTTAGCCAAATCATATAAATATTTAGCCCATTTAGGAATAGAAATTCACAACTTTCTTGAATTTTTGTGAATTTGTAATAAAACATGAAAGTGGTTATATGGAGGTTTTTGTTGATTAATAATTTCATAAATTCATATTTCACCACTGGTTATGAGTTTGAAAAATGTCATTTTTCAGATGAGTTTGATATGTTTGAAAACAAAGTTCTACTGTTATTGAGGGTGTAATGTTCTATTTATTTCTTTTTACCAAATGTTTAAGATATCTATGACCATCACAAACATTGTACAAGCAACAATCATCTTCCAATTTTTTTTATTTTTTTTCCCAAATTTTTATTATCAAACTGATGTACAGAGAGGTTACAGTTTCATACTGTAGGCATTGGATACATTTCTTGTACTGTTTGTTATCTTGTCCCTCATACCCCTTCCCTCCTCCCCCTTTCCCTTTTACCCCCCTCACCCCCCCCCCCGGAGGTGTTCAATTCACTTACACCAAACAGTTTTGCAAGTATTGCTTTTGTAGTTGTTTGTCTTTTTTTACCCCGTGTCTCTCAATTTTGGTATTCCCTTTCAATTTCCTAGTTCCAATACCAGTACATACGGTTTCCAATATACTCAGATAAGATTACAGAGTGGAGGAAAATACCTTGCAAATCATATATATTCCTGCCATGTCCAAACAAGGAATCAGTGGACTGAAATCACTAGACAGGCTACAGACTAGTTCATATGTTGTTTAACTCCTGGGGTCAATCACATGTATTCTACATGCTTGCTACACATGCACAATAGAAACACACTAAGTGGAAAAAATTATATATTTTAAAAAATGAAAAAGTATTTGTTAACCTTTGGATAAATTTCCTAAGAAAAAAAAATTTTTGTTGAAGAGGGGGGAGTAGAGGAGAAAATGAACCAAACACAAATGAAGTTAAATCTTGTCTGTTTTACTGACCTACTGAAAAATAAAGAATTGTTACATAATTATCTTGTCTACAGCCTACAATGAAGGGTGCTCGGGTAGACATTATTAAAGCATTGGCAAGATTCAGAGTTAAAAATGACTCTAGGATCAGCACTCATTCTTGTTGTGTTTCACAGGCTTTTTCTAAGGAATTTCCACTGCTATGCCTCGGGTACGTTGGCTACTTTTGTCCACACTTGTATTTTGTAGCCATTTTGTTATACCTGGTATAGCAATTGGCAGCTGCTTTCCAAGGGCTGGCCCAAGGAGTTAACATTCTCTGTTAGCTTGCACAAGTGAGGGGAAGAAAGTCTAAGCATCATCCTAGCCTTCAGAATCCACCGACAGAAGTTTTGTGCACATACACACACACTCCATACCTGAATGGTCTCTGAAACATTGCTTAATTCTCCAGAGCCCTCCTTCTTCTCATATGGGAACTAGATGTTAGCATGACTTGTGAATGAAGTTGTGAAATGAGGGTACCACATCTAAGACAACCTCATTCTAAGTCACACAGAAATTTTTGTCTCCATCCAAATGAGATTTCATGTAAAGAGTCAGTCATCATATCAAATGATCATAACATTTTTAAAAAGTGGAGACACAAAGCACTGGTTTATCACATCTGTAATCCTAGCTGCTTTGGAGGCTGAAAATGAGGGATTATGGGTTGAGACCCACCCAGGCTGAAAAACCTATGAGATTCCCTTATCAATGCATAGCTGGGAGTATGTACCTGTCATCACAAGCTATTTGAGAGGCTGAACTCAGAAGATACAGGTTTCAGACCAGCCTATGCAGGAAAAAAAAAATCTATGGAGACTGTCTCCACAGAGAAAAGTTGGATATATTAGCACGTGCCTGTGATCCCAGAAAATTCAGAAAAGCTCAGGATTCCATCAAGCAATAAAGAGCCCTATTCTAGAAACAACCAGTGAAAAATAGGGCTAGAGGCATAGGGTAGGAGCGCTACACTGGTATAACACCACCAGCAAATATGAGGCCACCCAGTATCCACACAAGGGGTGGAAGGGATTCCTATGACGTCTCCAAAGTATGATGAAAGTTATAGAACATATAATTTTATTACAATTTTAGGAACTATATAAATCACTTGAAACCAAGCCAATTACCTCAATTCAAGACATTCTTTAAATTTATAGTCCTTTAAATTTAAAATGGGAAAATTAATGAAGTGCCATCCTGAGGCTAACCCAACACAGCAAGAGAGCAACAAATAGCTGCTGGGTTTCTTTTGTCACTTCCCATCTAATGTCCCAAAGAGATTGTTATATTAATCCTTCTGTTAACAAATACACTAAATAAAGCAAGTTGCAAGTGGGTCTTCAGAAGAGGGAGAAACGCTTTTTGAGCTTTTGAGGCATAGGAAAAAAAAAAAAAAACAACAATAATCTCCCAGAGCTAAAATGAAGCCCTTTAGTTTTTCCCTAACTAGTCACGAAAAAAAATTCTTACGCTCATTTTTGGAGTTTTGATTTGGAATGACAAGAGTAAAAAAAAAAAAAAAAAAGCAAGTAGAGTTAAAGGATGTGGAGTAATGGTTCTCATATGTAAATAATGACTATAAGAAGGTGGCATTTACTTGACTACAACCAACTCATCTTTGCACATTATTATAATTATATTAATATCAATTAAACTTCTAAATCATAACACATGCTCAGCTCCCTCTTAGCTGCTTTCTTCTTGGGCCTATTTGATATTAGCTTAAAGCCTGAAAGTTACTGAGACTGCTCTCTCTTGGTTCTGCTCCTATGTGTTTCTAATCTATCCTGGCTTCCCCTTTCTGTCCTCCAGGTAAGTCTGAAGCTGTAGTCACTTCTCCCCTGCCTGCTTCTTGGTCACATGCTCACATCTCTTACCATCTTGTCTCTGTTTTCAATTATCCAGAAAATTGCTCGTAATGCGACTTTCCTACAAAGCAAATCTAATCACATTGTTCTTTATAAGTATCTACCCAATTCCCTACAAATTTACTCCCAAAAATTTGTGGATCTCTACAATAATGTTAAAATGCCACAGGATAGTCACTTTATCATTTCACATGCTTTAAGATAATCAAGAATGTTTAGGTTAGATCACTTTGTATTAACAAGGATCATACCACAAATTTGTACCAGCCTTTCAGCATGTTGAATTATAAAGAAAGAAAACAAGTTTTAGTTCTCATTACACATTATTTGCATTGTTTTATGTTTATTATTATGGAATATTGGATACTAAAATGAAGACTTACTGTTTAGGTGATTAATTACAAATATTATCCACCATCATATGCTATTCAATAACAAAAATATACTATTGTACTTTAAATTTTGTATTTTATATTTTGAGCTGCATAAATTAGAGAATACTCTAGAAGATTTTTAAAGGACTATTCTCCAAAGTAACATGAAGACAAGAATTGTCATCTATTCCTGGGTGCTAAGACCATTACACAGGTTATAATACATACAGGTTATAATATGCTAAGTTAAGAGGCATCCGAACGCCACTCACATGCCTTCCTTCGGCTCTAGCCCTTCACTTTATCTACATCACCTAGCTTAGCGCTCCCCAGATTGCACACCCTTGAATGTGTCATTCTTTCCACTGTGCACCTTTGGTCCACCTGCCTTTTCTATAAATGCAGACTTGTATTCACTCTTTATATTCTACTGTATGAACCATTATTTTTAAGGGCTTCTCTGATTCCAATTTTTCCATTGAGTTTACCCATTCTGGGCAGTAGAAATCACAATAATAAGAATATTATATAGCAATAAATACTGTGAATATATTCCCAATGATATTTCTACATGAGACAATTCCCTAGAAGACAAGTAAGGTTCCATCTTTGGGTCACTGAATTCTGGATAAAAAAAGATTAGTATTTTTTTAATGTGATATAGTCGAAAACTAAAACTTACATTCTTATATATATTTTATCCAATTTTAGTAAGTCCTCCAAGTGTACCTTCTAAAACTAGCAAAGATTCATATTTACAATGAGAAATTCATATTCTAAATGTAAAAAGCCTTTAAATAGCAAGCTTCAGAAAAATCTATTCAAATAAACTTAATTTTGTATCTACCTAGCAAAAGTAGACCAACTTTTTGTGCAGAATGGACATGACACAATTTTCTGTTTCAAGACCCTCTGAAAGGAGACTGGAACTATCTAAAAAAGAGCAAGCCATTGTAAAGCCTGCCAGGTTGATGTTTGCTATCACAATACCGAGTCATATTATTCTGATGTTTCAGTACATCTAAATCAGCAAATGTGCCAGTTTTCTGTTTCATGTTGAGATAATTACTAAAAGTAGTATAGTTCCTTTGAAGATATAACTATATCTACATGCAAAGTGGAAATCTTATTTAATAACTACTTTCCACTATTCTGCCAATTTACTTTCTCCAGAATGTGTACAGAATTAGGTTTGTCTGAATCATACGCTGCAATTGGTTACTACTACACTGACTTTCCAAGCTTACTTGGCAAAGCTGTACTCATGCAAGGCAAAATGGCCTATATTATGAAAAAATTATTTCCAGAGGAGGAAAAATAGTCAGGGGAAAGAGTTCTTAGGTATTACAAACAAATAGATGAAGAGATCAGTACTTGTTCAGTACTTTTCCTTAGCATTTAAAGAATCATGTCATCATGTGTAGAGCTGACAGCTCTAAACTCGATGTCCAGCATTAGTTTCAAGACGCAAATCTGGTTTCCAATGCAAATATATATATATATATTTTATATATATTTTATATATATATATATATTTTTTTTGCTTTTTGGGAATGCTTTTCAATTCCTCTCACATGCTTCACTAATGGCCCTTGAAATTGACTCAGAAATTTCTGCCCACTTCAGGATTGAAACTACATCTCCAAAGCGCTCAGCAACCTGATCAGCTAGAATAAAGGCATGTGCCATAGGCAGGCACCCACCATGCTAGCCATGCTAAGGTTCTACCGTGTAGCTCTAAGTCCACACTACTCAGCATTAGCCATACTTTCCTAATGGGCAGTCACTTAATTTACTACACTAGTTGTTTGCCTAGTGGTGAGACATTCTTTTTATTGTGGCCTGAATGTTTAATAGAAAAGATTTCTTTAATTCGTCTTCCTTCTCCTCTTTTCCTTCTCGTTCTCCTTCTTCTTCCTCTTCTTCTTCCTCCTTTTTTTCTTCCTCCTCTTCTTCCTCCTCTTCTTACTCTTCTTCTTCCTCCTCCCCCCACACCTCCTCCTTCTTGTTCTTCTTTTTGTCAGTCATGGGGCTTAAACTTGAGGGTGTTCTTGACTGCTCTATCACTTTAAGCCACAGTGCCACTTTCAGATTTTCTGATGGTTAACTGGAAATAGGATTCTCACAGACTTTGCTGCCCAGGCTAACTTTGAACCACAATCCTCAGATCTCAGCCCCCTGAGTAGCATAAGCCACCAACACCCAACTTAATTGCTTAGTTCTTTTTTGCAACTTAACTAATGATCCAAAAATTAGTCCCCAGTCTTGCATTTGTTGCACCCACTCAGCCTAGCTAACATTCTAGTCACTGAGAAATACATAATGCATATTGAAGTTAGAATAAACATACTTTTTTATAATCACACTGGATTTTTATTTATAGAAAACATGCCAGATGAAAGTGGCACTGTCACTCAAGTGGTAGAATACTAGCCTTGAGCTGAAGAATTCAGGGATGGTGCCCAGGCCCAGAGTTCAAGCACCACAGCAAAAAAAAAAAAAAAAAAAAAAAAAAATTTAAACAAACTTAACATAAAACAAACCAAAGAAGCTCCTTTGCTTAACAGTCATTTTATAAACCTATTTTCTTATGCATTTTCTTCTAAAACTAAATTTAAGATTTTCAGATTTTCTCTATTCATCTATCTGCTTCTCTCCAAGAAAAGTCAGAATATTTTGCCTATTTTTTAATTAGTAAGGCCTTGTAACTTTTTTGATTATATACAGTAATGGTCAAATCACAGCAATTAAATAAATACACTGTTTAGAATATGTAAATGAACTAGCAAATATTAACATAGAAACAACATGTTTAAATTGGTCTTAACTAAACACAGGGTACTTGAATTTTGACATCTGGGAAAAGTAGCCATATTTGTAAAATATGCTCAGCAATCATCAGTTCCAGGAACTAGATCAATGCCATAAGCATGTTCTTGCCATCACAATGTACTATAAGACTACCCAGGCTCTTGTAGCAATCGATGGATGGATGGAAGGAACTGTCACATATGAGAAGTTGCCAATTAGCTAACTTCCTATGCCTGTAGTCACATGGAACCCACATGTAAATACAAACTCAAAAATAGCTTTCTCCTTAGAAATACTTAGAATGAGGTTATGAAATGCCATAATTGTTTTCTTCCACCTCTCTTTTCCCATCCTCCCGACTCCAGCTACACTTCTATAAAAAATAATGTGCATCCAAACACTGTTAGGCAGAGCTAATGGACATACACAGGGGAAGGATGCTTTCACAGAGACTCTACCTGTCAGCTAAAGGATTTATTTCAGTCAACCCTCATATTGTCAAATCTTCTATTTGAACCAGACCATGAAAAAAGACCTAAAAAGAAACTTCTCTGAAGAGGAAGTCTAACTGTCATATGAACACTCTTCCTTCATTTAAGAAGTTTAACAGTCATATTAATCAAGATTCATGGTAGTTATACACTGAGATATTTAATGGTAACCCCTCTGTACAACTACTTAAATTAAAAGGATGAACATTTAAAACCTTACATTAAATTTTACTTGACTGAAAGAAGCTCATAATTCCTCTAACCAGATTCTGTCTAAATCTCAACCATTGTGGCTACCCTTTCACAATTACCTCTGAAGTATCATAATACCCTTGTATACAAAGTTAAAACTATATTTCTGTTTAGAAAGCTTTGTGAATTGTACTAATTTTGCCTGCCTTTATTTTTAGAGTCTTAGAGGAAAGAAGATACAATTTATAAACATTTTTTATTGAAATGGCTCCATAGGAGTAGCTGTACAGTTATCTCAAACATGGTTACCACAGCATGTACTACTTCTAATAGAACATAGGAGAGTATATTCTACAACTTCTGTTGGTTCCCACTTGGTCAGAAATACATGTGCTTGCTCAAGAATCACTCTTATTTCATCATTAGCTACCATGCTAAGTTGAAACTATTTGGCCTAGTTTTTAGGGGGTTGTTTTTGGAGGTTTTATTTGCCCTCTCACAGTGGCCCAGCTGGCTCCCTTACTCTGCAGTATGAACTCAACAGCACTCTGCCACCACTGCCTGCCTCTTCCTGCCTCTGCAACATTGCCAGTACCCTCTGTTCCCTTTCTCTCAACCTAGCAACTATACTCATATAACACATCTTCAGAAGAAATGTCTAACAAACTTTCATCATCAATGGTTCTAAATCTGCAGTCAAATTATTAGGCCATATCAGAAACCAGCATTTACTTATGTGCAGTTTCCTGATTGTATTGAGTTGATCCAATTTAGACTTGTCATCTAATTTACAAACTCTCAAAAACACAGGAAAATGAAATGCTTTTGGGGAGACCTTTCCTTCTTATACAAGAAAGTGATCCATATTCATGTTTTAAGAAATTAAATCGCATTTCCCTCATGTTTTCCAAGGTGTGCTATTCAATCCGGAATAAAGGTCAAGAGTTAAAGTCATCAGGTTTGTTCTTATCAAAGTATCTGTATTACTTGAGTCAATGTAGAATTTGGGGAAAGGAATGGACTTAATGGTAATGTTCAGTTTTATTTAGGTAACTAAGCCAAGCTCTAAGCCATTAGTACCTTCATATAAAATCAAAGGTTAGAATATTTACATTTTTGGACCTCTTTGATTTGCTTGAATATCATGAACAAAAGAGAATAAATATGCTATGCATAAAAGAGACCTAAGGCTCTTCCTAAATACTGTGTTAGTCTGCCTAGAAAATTTCTATCATTAAATATCACATTCTAAACAAAGCTACCCTCTCTCACTTTGTGTAGTCACTGCCCATCTCACTAGAATGAATGCATTACATCTGAGTGATTCACGGTGTCAGTCAACAATAACAAATTCACATTTAAAAAATAGGGAGGTCTCCTTTCATTTTATACCACTAGTACTTCTTTTACATAACTTTTGTTTGTTTTTTGTATTTTGTTGACTTTGAAAAACCCTCCCTCTAAATGCATTCATTGCTTCTCTGTATTTTGTTTTGCTTCTTTTCTTTTTTTTTTTTTTTTTGAGAAAATTTGGTTAGAACAACTTTCAAATATCCCTCAAATGCCCAAATACTATTAAAGGTTTTGTCATTGATCCATGGTACTGTTGGAAGGTATTGGAAGAGATGAAGGAGTTCTGGGAGAAGGGTGGTTTATACTGAGGCACTGAGTCTTCTTTTTTGCCTCTTTTTGTCCAGGCCAACATGAGGTGGGCAGCTTTGCTCTACCATGTGCTCTGAGCCTTAATATTCTGCTACACCACAGGCCCAAAGGTTATTAGTCAATTACTCTTGAACTGAAATCTCTGAAACCATGAGCCAAAACAAATCTTTCCTCAATGGATGCTGAGTACTTCAGATAGCTTTTCACTGTCATAGAAAACTGAACAACACAAGAAGGAAGGGTATACTTTCTGTTAGTAAAAGACATTAAAAATTACTAGCCAGTTCCTTGCTCACTAGCGTCCCTCTGTCACCCATCCCATTAAGGAATGTAGTGCACATACTTTCAAGTTGTGAAACACACTTGAGTGGGCTACGTCACAAGGAGAATACAGGTGAGCAATGTCATGAGGAGAAAGGTACTATTCTTCCTTTCCTAGGATGTTTTCTACTTCTTAGATCTGCTTGACTTGTTGATTACAAGAGACAGAATCTCTCACCAACCATTAATAAGTAATAAATACACTGGTGAATTTCTAAGAAAGAAAGGCATAGAGAAAATTAAGGAGCTTGGGGTTCATTGCTCTAGAGTTCAACACAAACATTGCAGAATGTGGTTTTCAGGGTTCGACCTCAGTGAGGACAGTCAGAAGTAGTGTGGTGTGGGCAGTGAACTTTGGCTGCCAAGAGAGAGAA
Organism: Perognathus longimembris pacificus; assembly: GCF_023159225.1. Classification (NCBI taxonomy): domain Eukaryota; kingdom Metazoa; phylum Chordata; class Mammalia; order Rodentia; family Heteromyidae; genus Perognathus; species Perognathus longimembris. The sequence continues at coordinate 94,220,360 of NC_063162.1, read as the reverse complement.
AGGGATGAAATTCAGAGGAAATATTCTTCCCATCCTCGAGGAAGATAAATACCTCTAGAGAATCTAGAATGAAAAAATTTGCAGCAATGAAAGTCCTGTCAGTCACAAATATGAGATTTCACAAGATAACATATCTAAGAAATAGTCAATCTCCAGCCCAATTCACTGCAGGGATATTTAAACAGGGTAATGAGGATCCTAGTGCAGAGACGAACACCTGTTAAGAGACATTAGTAGAGTTGTCAACAAGCTATCAACATATCCCTATGAACGTAAAACTTCCTTGTTTCATATTAAAAGTCATGCTATATATGAGGAAATCGTTTTTCTTTTAGTTCGAGAAGATCAACAATTCTCTGAAGTTGTGTCAATATTATTTGAAGCATGGAGTCAATCATGTAAGATTTAAGCTAATATAGAAACATTTTTTTGCAAGGGTACAAAATCATTTCATTTGATGTCACTTGAACTACTTGGTCAAGGAAGTCTCAATGTAACTGCAGAGAAATAAACTCAGAATCTTGCTGAGGCTTAGATCCTATCACAGAAAAATGCAATTAGAAAATATACAAAACACTTCTACAATAATAACCCAAATATAGACACCTCTAAGTTTCTCTAGCTTATTTTCATGCAGGATGGAAAACATCCATTGGTCTAGTTTTATGCTTCTGTGGGCTATGGACATTCTGGGAAAAATAATGTATTTAACTGTTAAAAACCAATGGTGCTCCTTTAATTTAGCATAATACATACAGAAGGGGATAAAATGAGAAAACATGTACTACAGTAAGACAATTAAATATGTAGAAATGAATTAATTAGACTATTCATGGATCCATACAGGAAAAAAAAAGGTTGAAAGCATTTAAACTACTGGATAGAGTTATCCCATGTTATAGAATGAAATCATTTAATAATTTAATAGCAATGCTCTCTAAGTTAACTATATAGTCAATGTAATCTCCAAAACTCCAGTTGAAGCTAGATACCCGTGGCTAATGCCTGTAATACTAGCTACTCAGGAGGCCAAGATCTGAGGACTGCTCTTTGAAGCCAGCCCAGGCAGAAAAGTTTTTGAGATTCTTATCCCCAATTAACCACCAAATGTCAGAAATGGAGCCATGGCTCAAGTGGTAGAGCACCAGCCTTGAGCACAAAAGCTCAGAGAAAGCACCCAGGCCCTGAGTTCAAAGCACAAGAGAAGTATAAAAATAATAATTGATTATACTTATGAACACTAGTATGTAGAATTAAAAGAAGCAGCCTACTATATTGATTGAAAATTTGAAATATTTTCTAAAACAATATAAGCAAATGGACTTGTGCACTGAAGATTTCAGTACCAAGAGATAAATAAATGAGTTAATAGAAGATAAGATAGTAAAATGTATCCTCTTTGTTCTATTTTTTTAAAGTTCAGAATAAACCAGACAAAAAAGGTCTATATAAGACCCACTGAAAAAGGTCTTTGCATGATAACCAAATGTTATCACCATGATGTAAGTCAGAAATATCATAACCCGATGCAACAGTCAAATGCAACGGTCTAGATTAGTAACATCTCAGCATATTTAGCTGGGTTCAATAAATACTTTTGAAAAGTGGCACATGGTGCTTTAGGCATTAGGCCAGCAGTAGACATGACCCTGGGAAAGACTGGGCCATGGTCAGCCATTTACTGACCCTTGTTAAAATGTTCCTCTATCCCTTGTGTTAATTAAAAATCAAAAGTCACCAGGTTTTGTGCATACTCACAAGGCAGAAAGTATTATATGATATAAAACAAGTGAAGTTTTAAAACATTACAGAAATAGAACAGGGCATGGGTGGCTCATGCCTGTGATCCTAAACTACTCAGGAGGCTGATTTGGGGAATGCAATTTGAAGCCAGCCTGGATAGGAAAGTCCATGAAACTCTTATTTCCAATTAGTCACTAAGAAGCTGGAAGTGGAGCTGTGGCTTAAATGATAGAGTGCTAGTCTTGAGAAAAGGACACAGGGACAGCACCCAGGCCAGAGTTCAAGCCCTAGGACCAGAACAACAACAAAAATGACAAAAATAGAACATAAAAATGATTCATTCCATTTTTTTAATAAAGGAAGAGCCCAATCAACCACAAAATACCTAACTAGAATAACTTCATCTTTTTTTCTCAAATGTAGTGCATGGGTATTTTATAATGAATTGTTTTTATTCAATGAATTTTAAGTAATTTAGAAGAAATTGTTTTCAGTTATACTCTAATCAGTGCCTCAAAGTAACCCTATATAATTCAGCAGAAAGCTAAAATCAATATCAAAATAATCTATAATTTCCACTCAACTCTTTGCGGAATAAAATAACTACAGCATAAACACTTCCACATATTTTTAGCAAACTAGAATATATACCTCTGGTCTCCAACTGAGAGCCTAGAAGACAGTTTTTGTTGTTGTTTTTCAAGTAACATCTGGAAATTCTTCACAGTTATATGCCCATATGCTTCAGTGGAAATGTACTACATTTTTAAGCAGTCTGTGGACTGCCTAAAATGAAAATGGTTCTCAGAGGCAAAAGCTTAACATTAAAGATAAATATATGTGAATATATTTGAATATATGTGAATATATGTGAATATGTAAATAAAGGAAAGTATAAGAACCCAAAATTTGAAAGCTTGCTACTTAAAAGTCTTAAACTGAACAGTTTTAAACATGTATATGATAATTTCCATAGAATTTTAAATTAAAGTGAAATAGTGGATTAAAAGTCACTGCCTTCCCACTGTACATCACTTTGACAATAAATAAGTCAATTTTTAAAAAGTCACTGCTTGTTAACATACGACCTCTTTTAATTAAAGTACTTTTAATTAACACATTTTCATGTACCTTATTTGCTTTTAAAGAAATAAAGGATTGGGCATACAAATATTTTAAGTACATGCATTTTTCTAACTCTCCCTTTTTCCAGTTAAAAAAAAATAAGTTTGTACTCTGCTAATTTATTAGCGGAATGACAGAACCCTAAATTATCAACTCATTCATCTTATGAAGAAATGTGGTGAGAAGAAAAATTATAGACCATGTAGATCCTCAAGATACTAAATTTTCTCTGTAATCAATCTTCTCAATAAATAACCTTAAAATCATTCATTTCAGTGCTACAATGTATTAAGAGAAAATTATCACAACTCGTCTTGATGACAAAAGAAAAAACCTATGACCATTAAGAAGCATTATATGAGCGTGCAAAGGGGTGACATGGTTCAAAAAGAAGTGCACTCTGTATCTGACTTATGACAACCCCTCTGTATATCACCTCAAAATAACAGTAGATAAATTTTTTAAAAAGAAGCATTATGGATCTTCTATTTAAACAATAAAAGAAATATAGAAACCTGATTTATATACATACTATAAATAATAGCGGACTCACAATTTACTAATTGTTTTCTCATAAGTCCCATTTCCTCTCAACTATGATACCATTTAAAGCAACACAATGTTTTAAAACAATAAAACACAAATTTTCTTTGAATATAGTTTTATCATTTCAAAAACAGGAACTTATGAATATAGCAAATGGTAACAAAATTTCAAATGCAGACTTTATAGATATCAAAAATTGTTATGCAATATGTAAAATTTTCATATGGATGTTTATGCATTTATTGCTTCGAATAAATTCTCCAAGAACAGCTTCTAGTCTGAAGCCTTTTAGTATCATAGATTCATGCAAGAGGTTTTTAGGAACCAGACTCTACAGGGGAAATTACAAAGATGATACAGTATAAGAAAGATATAGATGAAATTCCTGAATAATTTTTCTGTAGATCAATGGCCACAGTCTGTCCTGTAGGACATGTAGAGACTAGACATTTCCAACAATAACCTAAACTGATACTGCGGCCAGATTATTGTTAAAATTTTAATAGACGTCAGAATTTCATAATATCCAACATGTTCAGTACAAATAGAAGAAAATTCAACATCAAAACAGAGAATACAATCAATACAGAGAACTTTGAGAATACCCAGAGGTAGAAAGATTAAAGACTTACAAGTAGGTAAAATAATCATGCCTCATGAAAAACAAAATCTCTTCACAAAAATGGAATGATAGATATCCATAAAGTCAAAAAGATAGCCCAAATGGTGGGCTACTAACTTAGAAAAAAAGAGAAAATTTTAGGACCAGGAACATTCCTTGGTACAAAGATAGATAGCATTAATTAACCTAATAATAACTTACCAAGAATTTACCATCCTAAGTATGTGAACATATTATCACACAGCTTGAAAATTCATGATAAAAATTAGAAAAATCCACAAAACATTTAGAAATATGAATGAGAAACTAATGGGACAAGAAGAAAGAAATTTTTCAAGCATATGAAGCTCTGAAAAGAAAGTCACATGCAGCAGACATGAAGACTGTAGTCTACTGAACAGCATAGGCTAGGTTTTTCAAGAATATGTAGTCCATATCTTTTGTCCCCAAACAAAGTTCAAAAATATTTCAAATTATGTAAAGTATTGTTTCATTATGGTTGAGTTATAAAATAAGTCAACAACTAATACTTATCTATCAAACATGTGATCATATAAGATGACACTAAGTGAAATGAACTTCAAGATGTGGAAACACGAGGTTTATCACTGTTATTTTTAATGCACTCTGTGAAATTATTTGTTTTCTTTCATTTTCTTTCCTATAGTTTTCCCTGGTTGTCACTGTATTTGATTTTAATGTCCTGGGTATTGTATATATGTTTATCTGAATTAGGGAAAGGAAGAGGAACATCAGAATGGTGAGACAAAGAATAAAGGATGAACCAATGCAACAGAGATACCCACAACACAATGTGTTGGAAATTAACTGTACAACTTGGGAGTGGGAAGGTGGGAGAAAAATGATGGAGAAGAGTAACAAGTATGACAAGAAATGTACTCACGACCTTAGGTATGTAACTGTAACCCCTCTGTACATCACCTTGACAATAAATTAAATTAAAAAAAATGAAAGGAGGGTTGCATTTTGACTCACAGTACTGGACACAGGGAAATCCAAGATCATGTAGTTCCTAGTAACTTCTTTGCGCTGCTTAAGTTCATGTTAGAGAGCAGATGGCAAGCCAAGACATGTGGAAGATGGAAAATGAGGTGGAACTCCTGTGATACAAACCCATTTCCCTGAGAGGAGCTGATTCTTCATGGTGTGAAAGCTCAATGAAGGTCCTACCACCTCTCCAAACTGACACATTATGGACCAAAGACCAATAGAAATTTTGGCAGGGACAAACTTATTCAAATCATAGAACAGGGGCTGGGGATATAGCCTAGCGGCAAGAGTGCCTGCCTCGGATACATGAGGCCCTAGGTTCGATTCCCCAGCACCACATATACAGAAAACGGCCAGAAGCGGCGCTGTGGCTCAAGTGGCAGAGTGCGCTAGCCTTGAGCGGGAAGAAGCCAGGGACAGTGCTCAGGCCCTGAGTCCAAGGCCCAGGACTGGCAAAAAAAAAAAAAAAAAAAAAAAATCATAGAACAGGGTAAAACTAAGATTATATGGCTTTGAACCTCACTGCCTCTCTGTGAATTGGTATATGAAGGTAAGTCATACCTGCATGCATTAGACCTGGAATTATGTCATTCCTAGCACTGAGAAGAAAGTAATTTGTGATTATATTGTGAAGTCTGTCAGTTTGTAAAAGCATAGCAGTGAATGCTTATATGAAAAAAGAAGTCTTACACTCTAACCTTCTGCTTTGAAAATCAAAAGAAAGATCAACTAAATTCAAATCAAATATAAGCAAATAAAGAGCTGAAATCAACAAAATTAAAAAGAGCAAAAGAATGAGAAAATTAGAACTAATGTGTCTATTTATATGACATAACCTATGAGCTAATTACTATACTGAGAACACATTTGCAATAAACATGAACTCCATAGTTCAGCTAAAGAATAAAAAAACTAAATATGATTTTCATGTAGCACATGCATATATAATATCTGAAAGCAAATACATGGTTGCAGTCAAGGAGGAGATTATAATAGAACAATGCCCCATTTTAGAGACACAGTCTTTCACAATCATAATATAACATATTAAAATACCTTTTAAAATGTATCTTTCTAAGCAGCTTTTCTTTAACCTAATAGAAGTTCAAATCAATGCTACAAATTAAGAAAATGAAATAAAAAGTGAATAAAGGATGTAAAAAATAAAAGAAACATTCTAGACAAGAATTTAATCCTATTGTAGATTATATGCAAAAAATCTTGTGCAGACACAGTGGGACAAAGGGTAAAACAATTCAGCAGTGATGCTTACTAGACATTATGTTGGAAATGAACTATACAACTTGGGGGGAAAACTGGGAGGAATGAAGGAGGGGGTAACACTGTTCAAAAAGAAATGTACTCATTACCTGACTTACCTAACTATAACTCCTTTGTAAATTACCTTTACAGAATAACATATTTAAAAGTATGTATCTTGAAGTAAGTAACTGGGCATTATTAGCTCATACTTGTAACTAGCTACACAATGTGCTGGGTTCAGAAGGTCTGGGCAGAAAAGTAGTTGAGATTCTATCTCAGTTTATTAGCAAAATGTTGGGCTGGAGGCACAGCTCAAATACTAGAGCACCAGCCCACAACAATCAAGCCAAGTGATGGCGTGAGGCTTTGAATTCTGAACACAGGCTAGTATGTGCAACAAACACATACACAAGATACACAAAGGGAGTTTGGTATTATCATGGGGCACAGTGCTAACAATTGGAAACACAAGTACTCTTTTTTTTTTGGCCAGTCCTAGGCGGTGAACTCAGGGCCTGAGCACTGTCCCTGGCTTCTTTTTTGCTCAAGGCTAGCACTCTGCCACTTGAGCCACAGCGCCACTTCTGGCCATTTTCTGTATATGTGGTGCTGAGGAATCGAACCCAGGGCCTCATGTATAAGAGGCAAGCACTCTTGCCACTAGGCCATATTCCCAGCCCCACAAGTACTCTTAAGCATTGTCATTCACTATAACTCTCCTGACAACTCATTCTTCAATAGGATAGAAATACTTAGGAAAATGTAGCAAGGATCTGTATACCTCAAAATAAAAATCACTGATATAAAATTTTAAAGTCCTAAATAAATGCATAATTTTATTATGTATATTTCAAGAATTAATACTTATGAATTTTATCTAAATTGGTCTAAATTTAGATTAGGAATATTGTTTCCAAGGAAACACAAGAATTTGTATAAATATCAATGAGTTCATTCTAAAATTTGAATGCAAAAAATCAATAAGCTAGATAGCCAAAACCATTTTGGAAGGGAATCAAACTAGGAATCTTTGGTAAGTTGATATTTTTTGTGGTGTAGAAGATTGAACCCAGGTCCTCATGCATGCTAGACAAGAATTTTAGCCCTAAGATATATTCTTAGTCTGACTGAAGATATTATATAGCTCCAGTATTCAAGATGGCAGAGTATTTGGAAAAAAAGAAAAACGCAAATCAGGGGGACAACGTGAGTCTAGAAATACATACATGAATATGATCAGTTGATGACTAAAAAAGACTCCAACCCCATTCACTGATGAAGGAAATAAATGTCACCACCCAGAAAAGCAAAGAAAATGCGCATTCATTTCCACCAAATGCCACTCAGCATGAAAAAGTACAGAAACAAATGACTTAAAAGGTCAAAGTCATTAAGGATGTAACTATATATCCCCTTAAAAACAAAACATTATAGTTAAATTTATCTGTACAATCTAAGACATCTTTCTTCTTAAATAGAATAAGAGCTAAACAGCAACTGTCACATATTATTAGCTTTTAAATGTTGGCATCTTCAAGTACAATGTTACTTTTCCTCTGGAATTTTTGTCAGCCAACTAAAACAGCTAGAGCTCACCCAAACCCTGGAACTATACTAAGAAATTTCTCTTTATAGTTTCTTGGATACTCCCTGTACCAACATCTGCCATATAGTCAGGGGACAGAAAATAGTTTAAATAAAATGCAACCAAGTTTACATTCCCACCAACAGTGTAGTCGTGGTGCCTTTTGGCCACCTACCTGCCAGTATTTGTCGTTGTTAGTTTTCTTGATAATGGACAGTCTAACTGGGGTGAGGTGGAATCTCTTTTAGGCCAGAGATGTGGAACCTTTCTTCATGTGTCTATTGGCCATTTTTACTTCTTCCTCTGAGAAGTTTCTTTATGTCCTCAGGCCACTGATGAGTTGGATTATTCTCTGAAGATTTTTGCTTTGGGGGGAGGGTGTTAATTTTTTCACTCTAGGTGTACTTTAGATATGAGGCCCTTGCCTGGTGCATAGCTGCTAAAAATCTTCTTCCATTTGTGGGTTGTCTATTTATCTTGTTAGCTATGCCCTTTGCTAAGCAGAAGCTCTTCAGTTTGATGCAATCCCACCCATCTAGTCTTTCTTTGATTTGATGTGATTCTATATCTTTACTCAAGAAGTTCTGACCCATGCCAAAGAGCTCTAGTATATCCTCTACTCCTTCCTGTAACATTTTCATGATATGTGGCCTTACATTGAGATCTTTGATCCATTTGGAATTAATTCTGGTGCAGGGTGATATATAAGGAATTAGCTTCAGTTTTCTGCACGTGGATAGGCAACTTTGCCAGCACTATTTGTTGAAAAGGCAGTCTTTCTTCCAATCTGTTTCTGGATCCCTTATCAAATATTAGGCAGCTATAGGTCTGTGAATTGATTCTCAAGAAACAAAATATAGAGCTTCCCTAACACCCAGCAACTCCACTACTGGACATTTATCCAATAGAACACAACACCACAGTAAAGTGACCAGAAAAATCATGTTCATTGCAGCATTGTTCCCCATTGCCAAGATATGGAATCAACCCAGATGTCGCTCAGTGGATGAACAGATCAAGAAAATGTTGTATATGTACACAATGGAATTCTACTCTTTCATAAGAAATAATGATACTATACCATTCATAAATAAATGGAAATACTCAAAAAAAATTATAAAGCAAAGGCAGCCCCCCCCTCTAAAAAGAAGCATAAGTTGCATGTTTTCCCTCATTTGTGGTAACTAGAATGTGCCTCTAAATCTAGAAGTAAACATACTGCATGGTAAAAAACAAAAGTGGGACATAATAAATAATACAGGTTTAAACAGTCACACGGTGAGATTAAAGGAGGATATTCTTAGGAGAGGATTACAAAGGCTCAATAGCTAGGTGCATATAATCATATAAAATAATATTTTATGAAATGAACTTTAAATGGACACCAGAGATTTTTGTTGCTGCTGCTGTTGTCTTTTCCATTTGTGTGGCTTGCTAGTTTGTCTTTGGGAAGGTAAGGTGGATACAGCAAAGGTGGAACAAAGCGTAAACAAATACAGCAGTGGTATTCACTAGAATGTTAAGGATTTATCGTTACATCATTATATTGATCTCAGGATCTTAATTGAAGTATAAAAATATAAAAGCCAGGACTTATAGCGAACATTCAGCAGCCAAACTACATCCTATAGACTGGTAAAAACAGATCTACTCTCCAAATGCATTTAAATATAGTAATAATCATAATGAAAATCACTAGGTTATAAAAATAACTTATTGATCCTTTATTAGCTGTCATCACAACCAAATTTCACAGGTAGAAAACATACATGACATCAAAAGGCATAAGTTCTTCAGAGACAACTCCCAGGCCTTGAGTTTAAGACCCATGGCTGACCAAAAATATTTGTTTTTGTTTTTTATTTTTTACTGTCTATGTCCATTATTTACCAGATATATAGGTTTAAAGTATAAGTGTGTGTGTATTTGTGTCTATCTTCTTGTCTCTCTGTCTTCAGCATCAAATGCACCAGAATAAAAGTACAAACCTAATGACAGAAAATGATCCTGAAATCATCCTTTCAGAGTACATATTTTCAAAATCACATTCTCTTTACAAATAAAAGAGCAATCCTTAACTCCTATTTCCTCCATAGAGAGCAGTAACTGTTTCTCTCACTTATCAATCTCTCCCTCCCTTAAGCCGGTTATATTAAAATAAATCCTTATTATATTTTTTAAAAGATAAGGGAATGTTTTCCTTAATAGAGACCATAAATTATTCAATTAACCCAGATGTTTTACTTGATATTCTACAGTCTAGTTGTAATTGCTTTTCTGCATACATTTAACAAATTTTAAGATACTTTTACATTAATAATTAAAAATATTTAGAAATATTATTAATACTAAGTATAAAGAAAAGGCATAGAGCAAATATAAATTGTTTCCTAAAACAAGGCTTTTTGTTAACAGTAAATAACTAACAGATTTTTCAACTCCTCCATATGCAGTTCACATCCACACCTATAAACAATGTAAGTAAATCCTAATAAGCAACACAACTGGTATAATTTTGATTACCATCAATATTTATTTCTCAATCTGTAAGCTTAATGTTCAGTTGGTATATAAGTTCATAAACATTTACCACTAAATAACTAAGACATAAGAAATCTATTCTTGGGCTGGGAATATGGCCTAGTGGCAAGAGTGCTTGCCTTGTATACATGAAGCCCTGGGTTCAATTCCCCAGAATCACATATATAGAAAAGGCCAGAAGTGGCACTGTGGCTCAAGTGGTAGAGTGCTAGCCTTGAGCAAAAAGAAGCCAGGGACAGTGCTCAGGCCCTGAGTCCAAGCCCCAGGACTGGCAAAAAAAAAAAAAAAAGCAAAAGAAAAGAAAGAAAAAGTAAAAAGAAATCTATTCTTGGTTATTTTCATAAAAATATCTTACCATCTGGATGAAATAAATTGAGCAATATTCTTCTATCCTGAGTCAACTAATTGTTGTTAGACAAAATTGATACGGCTAAAAGGAAAATATTTTAGATGTGGCCAAAAGGGAACCCTACTTCCTTGTTGGTGGGAATGTAAAGTGGTTCAGCCACTCTGGCAAGCAGTATGGAGATTCCTCAGAAGGCTAAATATAGAACTCCCCTATGACTTGGCAGCCCCACTTTTGGGTATCTATCCAAAAGACCACAAACAAATTCACAGTAAAACCACCAGCATAACAATGTTCATCGCAGCGCAATTTGTCATAGCTAGAATCTGGAACCAACCCAGATGCCCCTCAGTAGATGAATGGATCAGGAAAATGTGGTACATATACACAGTGAAATTTTATGCCTCTATCAGAAAGAATGACATTGCCCCATTTATAAGGAAATGGAAGGACTTGGAAAAAATTATACTAAGTGAAGTGAGCCAGACCCAAAGAAACATGGACTCTATGGTCTCCCTTATTGGGAGTAATTAGTACAAGTTTAGGCAAGTTACAGCAGAGGATCATAAGAGCCCATTAGCTATACCCTTATGAACACATAAGATGATGCTAAGTGAAATGAACTCCATGTTATGGAAACGATTGTTATATCACAGTTGTAATTACTTTCAACATACCATGTGTATCTGTAGCATCTATTATAGATGATGTTCTTGTATCACCTTCCTGTGGTTGTACCTACACTATCTCTGTAACATTATCTGAGTATATTGGAAACCATGTATACTGGTATTAGAACTAGGAAATTGAAAGGGAATACCAAAATTGAGAGACTTAGGGTAAAAAAAGAAAAACAACTACAAAAGCAATACTTGCAAAACTGTTTGGTCTAAGTGAATGGAACACCTCATGGGGGGGAAATTTAGCAGGAAACAGAAGAATGTGTTGGGTCTTTTATCCCCTCAGTGGAAGAAATATCAAGTAGACACAGAATTTTCAGGGGAAATCACCCAAGATAAAAAGCAAGTTTAAGAAATCCTTTACAGGGCTGGGGATATAGCCTAGTGGCAAGAGTGCCTGCCTCGGATACACGAGGCCCTAGGTTCGATTCCCCAGCACCACATATACAGAAAATGGCCAGAAGCGGTGCTGTGGCTCAAGTGGCAGAGTGCTAGCCTTGAGCGGGAAGAAGCCAGGGACAGTGCTCAGGCCCTGATTCCAAGGCCCAGGACTGGCCAAAAGAAAAAAAAAAATCCTTTACAAAGATATAATCAAATTAGACAAATTAGAATATGCTGATCTCTTTCTTTTCCAATAATCTTCTAAGTAGCACACATCTCTCTCTGAAAATATTCAATGTTAAATTAGCTAGTGGCGTCTTCACTAGTAACAAAAATATCATTCAAAATCTCTCCTACAATAATTCTCTGGGTAGCCATAGCCTATTAAGTTCATATTTTAAAAATGTACAAACACAGAAGGCTAGAATTTCAAATATGAGCCTATGAGGAAGTTCATCCAAGCATATAAATGCCAAACAAGCCTACAGACACACAAACCAGATATCTAGCTGCTAGCATATATATATATATATATATATATATATATATATATATATATATATATATATATACCTTCACAAGTATCTGTTTTGACTGTGCCCTATTTTTCCTTTGAAGCTGTCCAGGCAGAGCTAAACTAGAAAGTATTTCCAGTGGTTTACCTTTAATAGAAAATACCTCTAACATGGAAACTCTGATTTATAAAATACTTTAAAAAATGGAATTAGAAGCTCTTTGAGGCAATGGGAACAAAGATATTAAGTCAACCACAGCTTGATTTACTGGTTCCAAAATGATTCCCATGAGTATAATTTATAAAAACAATAAGCATTCCTCAAAGAAATTATTCTATTTTGTTTTTAACCAGATAAATAGAAAACACAGGTCTGATCATGCCACTTTTCCAGTTAAAACTTGCAAAAGTTTCTTTTCTATCAGAAGCAGTAAAATTTTCCTGTGTCTTTTAGTGTATTATCTCCAATCTGGCAAATACAAGAGTATTATAGCCATTTTCTCATCACCTTCACAAATTTGGATCCTTTTCAACTTCAGAATAATTAATAGGCTGTATCACCCTGCTAACCCATTCAGTATTTATCAAGGGATATTTTTTAGTTACTGTAACCTATTACAACATCTACTTGAAAATAATTTATTATCTACAAAAACATTCTCAGAGCCACAACTGCTTTGTGGCTTATGGTTTAGTAGTGAGTCCTATGGTGAAGACAGCAAGGAATTGGGAATTTCTTGAGCATTATGTCAATTTGTACTGCTGTGGCTCCCACAGCTCAACACCATCTTTACAAAGGACTCAACACTTTTTTTTCTTTGCTAAAAGAATGAACTTTTGAAACCCAGTGTCTTTAACAGGCCTTGAGAATTTGAACTGATTGCTTCCACAAGTAGACTGGAGTTCAGGTTTCTTCTCTCAGTTTCAAGTAGCTTCCCAGATATGTGTGTGTGTGTGTGTGTGTGTGTGTGTGTGTGTGTGTGTGTGTGTGTCCAGGGGCTTGAACTCAGGGCCTGGGTGCTGCCCTTGACTCAGCTTTTGTGCTCAAGGCTGGTACTCTACCACTTGAGCTACAGCTCCATTTCCAGTATTTTTGTAGTTAGCTAGAGATAATTTTCTTGCCAGAGCTGGCTTTAAAATTCAATTTTCAGATCCCAGCCTCCTGAGTAGCTAGAGTTATGGATATGAGTCACTGCTGCCAGCTGATGCCATATTCTTAATAAGGCAACCACTGCTCATAGCCTCCACCTCATTTTTTCCCACTAGTGTTCATCATATTGGAACATTCTCTATGTAGCATATAGTAGATTATTTAATTCGTATTTTACTCTGGTTCTCATTTGCTAGCATGGGATCAAATATCAAACACAAATACACACCTTTTAAAAACAATGAAGCAGCACTGATTTTGTTAAGGCAGGACAAAACTATCTCAAGGCACAATCCTCTGTGTGTGCACTGCTGTAGAGGTAAAGAGGGCCACTTAATTCTTTCTTCTCTAGGCACAACTCTACTTGCCTAAATGATGTCAACATCTGTACATTCATCAATTGGATGAGACACAGCAGTGTTGGGCTGGGGATATGGCCTAGTGGCAAGAGACACAGCAGTGTTATATATGCAGCTCCTTCTGTGACATCAAGTTTACTCTGCCCGAGTAAAAGCCCTCACTGAAGAAGGCTGCCCCCAAATAAATCATATTATACCCTTTTGTTACTCTTTAATTTCTGTCTCAAATTCCCTTATCAAATATCCATCTACATCCCTTGGCTCTTAATCATTTCCTAAAATTGATCATAAAGCTTCTAACAAAACAGTATGTCATAGAGCTACAATCAGTTGGCAGAAAGGTACTATGGCAGTCAGCTATGGCAATATTCGAGGGAAGTAATGATCTATAAGGAGGAAAGATTGGAGCTCATGGTCCCAGAGGTTATTTTTTTTATTCCATAGTTGATTGGCCTTGTTTCTTCGGGACTGTGGGGTGACAGAAACATGGAGGGAGGGAGTACATGGTAGAGTACCGCTGCTAATATCATGGCAGATAGGTAGCAAAGGAGAGAAGAGGTTGCAGACCCATTTACCCCATTAAGGACATTGTCCTAATGACCTAACTTCCTTCCATTAGACTCTAATAGTGACATGGACTGAAATCAAGCTTTAGCACATGGACCTTGGAGACGGGAGCAAGAGCACTGGGTAGAATTCCAATAAGGGACAAGATAGAGAATACTGGAGATTAAGCTAGTAAGATTGGATGGTCAGTTATCTGATCCATTTTAACTCTCAAAAACTCATGCAATTTTTTGAAATTATTTTCTCAGGTAATTTTTTTATGAATTTGAGGGAGAGAGTATTGTCCTAATATACTTAAAGAATATAAGATTTTCAAGGGATGGTGTTGGGAACAGAGTATCTTGAAACAAGTAGGGTGAGAAATTAAAGTGGAGAATTATGAAATGTCTCTGGTTATTCTGACAGATCTTTGCAACATCACCATTGTCATTGCACTCCCACCAAGAATCACAGAAATAATTTTTAAAGACATAGAAAACAGTTTATAATTTTCTTTATAATATACAATTAAGTGCTCAACCCAAACCAAGTAAGATGCATTCTGAAGCTTAGAAGTAGAAACAATTGAAGCAAGCAGTGAGTACCAGTTGAGAAACAGAGTTACAAGTCCCTGGTATTTTTTGGAATATATACCATATCAAACCCAACTTGGTAGTGAACCACAGAAAGTCTGAAAATTACTGCTCCTCTAACCAAATCTTTCCAAATAATACTGCCTTTTCAATAGATTTAACTTTTAAATTGTCTCACTCTATACTTCCTGCCTTTCTCCTTCCATTGGCCCCATTGCAGTTGACTGAGGTAGCCCAGTAACAATCTACCTAGGTATTCTGATACCACAACCAACACCAGGTCCAACTGTACCAAGATGGGCATTTCTCAAAAGAGCTAGAAGGACCTCAGCCTCCTGCTTTCTAAGTGAAGTGACATTTGGTGGAATTCACAGCTTCATCTCCCAATAAAAAAGTCTGATAAAGTACAGCAATACCTGAACTGGCCAACTAATTCAATAACCTTCCCAGGTTCAGGGCGTGGCTGAGAGTGCCCTATTGTAGGAAGTCCCTTCCATTTCATATGACTTTTTCATCAAGAAATCGTTTTTTTTTTTTTTCACATCAGAGCTGGCTTTTCTTTTATTGTGTTTCCAAGGTGTTTTCTTACAAGTCTCCTTCCCTCGCCACCTTCAAATTCTTTAATATATTCCTCCTATGTGTTCCTTTTTTACTTTCTGTGCAATTTCTTTTTTTTTTTTTCTCAAATTTTTATTATCAAACTGACGTACAGAAAGGTTACAGTATCATACGTTGGGCATTGGATACATTTCTTGTACTGTTTGTTGCCTCATCAAGAAATCTTTTGAGGGGCTGGGGATATAGCCTAGTGGCAAGAGTGCCTGCCTCGGATACACGAGGCCCTAGGTTCGATTCCCCAGCACCACATATACAGAAAACGGCCAGAAGCGGCGCTGTGGCTCAAGTGGTGGAGTGCTAGCCTTGATCGGGAAGAAGCCAGGGACAGTGCTCAGGCCCGGAGTCCAAGGCCCAGGACTGGCCAAAAAAAAAAAAAAAAAAAAAAAAGAAATCTTTTGAGACCCTGTTCTATGAGTTCTTTGCCCATACTTTCCCAAATATTCTTGCCATAATGGGAATTGGCCATTTGCACCAGCTAAACATCTAGCTCTCCCATCTGCTCTAAAAACTAACAATAAAGATTGAGTGGAGATATCATTAGTGAAGTATTCTCTTTTTTTTTTTTTTGTATGTGTGATACTAGGGCATGAACCAATGACATCTTGCTTGCTTAGGCTGGCCCTTCACAACTTGATCCACATTCACAGCTCTTTTGCTTTCCTTGTGCTGTATGGGCTTTTCTTTTTTTTTTTCTTCTTCTTCTTCATCTTGTTCTTCATCTTGTTGTAGTTTTTGTTTCTTCTTCTTCTTCTTCTTCTTCTTCTTCTTCTTCTTCTTCTTCTTCTTCTTCTTCTTCCTCTTCTTCTTCTTTCTCTTCCTCTTCTTCTCCTTCCTCCTTCTTCTTACTCTTTCTTACTCCTTCTTCTCCTTCTCCTTCTTCTTCTTTGTACCCAAGGTCATGGCATGGGCACTGTCCCTGAGCTTGGTTTCTCAAAGCTCACTCTCTACCACCTATGCCACATCTCCACTTCTGGCATTTTTGGTAATCAGTTAGAGATCAGAGTCTCCTGGACTTTCCTGCCTAGGCTGGTTTCAAACCGTGATCTTCAGATTTCAGCTTCCTGAATAGTGAGGATTACAGACATGAGCCACCGGCACTTGGCTTTTCATGGTGTTTCATGTACTGTCTTTTTCCTTCAGAACTTCCTAGGATTTGATTGTGCTCTTTATGTTTCCATGTAGCAGAGATGAGCTTTATATTGCTTGAGATGAGGGCCTTACTCATTTTTTTAACCTCCACACCAAATTGAGATCTTCTGTATCTATCTCTCAAGTTGCTAGGATTATGCGGGAGCCAGCCGGCAAAGAAGAGGGAGTCCTGATTGAGGGGGCGAGGACTAAAGAAAAAGAAAGATAGATGAGAGAAAAAAGAAGACAAGAGACAAAAGATGGGGTTGGGAGGTCTGCACGTGGAGATTGTAACTCAAGACTGCAGCCAAGTTTATTCTCAACTCCCAGTTTATATGCAGTTTTGGAACCAGGGAATAGCATAGGGTTGTTAAAATTCCAGAACACAAAAAGGCTTAGAAGTTTGCAACATTTGATTACAGTAAACACAAGGTAACAAAGCAATTCTGGATAGTGGCTGTGGACAAATATCTTTGCATTTAGCATGTCCTGGTGATAGTAGCACAGACAGAGGTGATAATGAACCTAGTTGCAAGTTTGGCTCCTGACATCTTAGTGACATCAGCATACCCAGAGGTCAGGATGAGCTTAGCTGCTAGTTGGGCTCCCAACAGGATTATAGGTATAAAACACAATGACTAGTTTACCAAAAGGTTTCAACAAATGTGCATTTGAAAAAACATGGCATGCATGCTCCCAAAATGCTTATTCAGGCTGAGTACAGTATCTCATGCCTGAAGTCCCAGCTACTCAGGAAGCAGAGGTAGGAAGATTACAATCCTAGACCAGCCAGGGTAAAAGCACATGATCCTATCTGTAAAGTAAACTAAAAGCAAACGAATAGGGTACAATTGGCACAAGGCACACTTGGTAGAGCACTTAACTAGCAAGTATAAAGTCCTGAGTTCAATCCTTAGTACTGACCAAAAATATGGTCATCTTCATTATATATTCTTTACAAATGCCCTTCATTAGGCCCCGTAAATTGGAGAGCATAAAGTACACAGTCAGAATCAGTAAGGTTATCTTAAATTAGGATGATCATAGTAGATACTAAAACCCTTAAATTCAAGAGAAATTCAGTGATGTTTACAATAATATAACTGATTGAACTTAAGAGATGGCATTTCAAATGTAGGCATATAGAAAGAGCTCAGGTCTTGGGCTGGGGATATAGCCTAGTGGCAAGAGTGCCTGCCTTGGATACACGAGGCCCTAGGTTCAATTCCCCAGCACCACATATACAGAAAAAACGGCCAGAAGCGGCGCTGTGGCTCACGTGGCAGAGTGCTAGCCTTGAGCGAGAAGAAGCCAGGGACAGTGCTCAGGCCCTGAGTCCAAGGCCCAGGACTGGCTAAAAAAAAAAAAAAAAAAAAAGAGCTCAGGTCTTGAGACTAATAATGATACAATGAAGTCATAGTCCAAACAAACAAACAAAAGAGCCATTTTCACAGGTCTGGTGAGGTCTGGTCCTATCACATTAACATCTCAGTCACCTAAATGCAGGCCTGTTTCTTGCTTTCATATTTACATTGAATCCAACTAGATCACTTTTAAAACTTTGCTCCCAGTGCCAAAGCAAGATGTCTTTTCACAACCTAATGACATACATCATTTTCACATACAAACAGTGCAACCTCTGCTGATTATTCACATGCTGACAATCATATTTTAGTGAAATACAGCAAGTAATTTTTTAATCTGATATCATCTTTGGGAAAGTCCTTTTGTTTCCCCCGGGTCATCCCCAAATGCAGTACACATGATCAACAGGACACACCTACATTGTGAAGGCACCATTGTGAGTCTGAGGAAAGCTCCAGGGCAAGAAGGAAAAGCACATCATGAAAGCAGATCACACACCTGGGAACAGAAGCCACTGCAGGCTGGAGATGGGAGAGTGATGGCAGGAGGCATTCCGCTGCGTGCAATCACAAGGTTTTCTTTGTTTGTTTTATAAAAAGGAAGTACAAGGGCTGGGAATGTGGCTAGCGTTAGAGTGCTTGCCAAGCATGCACGAAGCCCTGGGTTTGATTCCTCAGCATCACATAAACAGAAAAAGCCAGAAGTGGAGCTGTGGCTCAAGTGGTAGAGTGCTAGCACTGAGCAAAAAGAATCCAGGGACAGTGCTCAGGCTCTGAATTCAAGCCCCTGGACTGGAAAAATAAAAAACCCACAAAATACAGGGCTGAGAATGTGACTTACTGGTAGAGGGCTTGCCTAGCATGCATGATGCCTAGGGTCCTATTCCTCAGTACCATATAAGCAATAATAATAATAAGAGTAATAATAATAATGAACTACACAATCTCATATCCCTTAGCATTGTCTTTTATGTGCAAAAAAGTAAAAATTAAAACTGCTTGTAATTTAGAAAGAGTATTTCACACTTCTAGATGTCAAATTAGTAATAACCTCTTTTTGACTAAAAATAGTTGATATTAACTAATGAATTAAAATTTAATTTAAATTAATCAAAGAAACTTTTCAGTTAACTTTATTTACTATAAAGTAAGAAATTGCAGGACTCTGCCCAAATATTTGCAGCTAAAAAACAAGGTAACCCCATCATAGCTTTCAGCAGCAGGTGGCTGTGCATGTCAAATGTTCCCAAGATGAATCGTGCGCCCATTACAATGACTGCTAAGGAAGCTCAAGGCTGCCAGAACAATTTGTAGTTTACTGTAGACAACATAACAATTTTTTATTTCCCCTTTTCAAAGCTCTTCCTACAGAAGTTTTGGAAGTGTAAATCCTTCCTCAGTCCATTTGAGATGTTTATGGATAAAAGAGAAGAGTTTTTCTCCAAGACCTAAAAACTACTCCTGTGAATCTTAGTCATCAGGAAAATCAGAGCCTCATTCTCATGGTCTCTATGGAAAAATGGAATTCTAACTTCCTTATTTGCCAAACAGAAGAGGTGGCTAGCCCAACTATATGCACATTAACCAACCCATTGTAACTTTTTCCTACAGCCTGCTGTAGGAAAAATTTTCCAGTCATCTCTGCTCAGGTAATCGTGGGCCTCAGCTCTATGTCTTTCAAGTAGGTATGGAATCAAATGTTTTCAATGCTTTAAATAATGTCTAGCTTTGTCTTTGACACTACTGAGGGTCTGATTTGTGGAAAATACATAGACTACTTGTAAAAAAAGATTAGCCTCATGGCACATTTTCTCAATAAAACGCATAAAAACAAATAAATGAACTATAATGCTTGATTATTGCCTTTATTTTTTCCAATAATGCTATCATTACACAAACACACATGTTATTTAGTATGATTCTAAGCTTCAACTCCAATTTGTACCACAAAAGAGAGAAGATTCATTCTGTGAAAACAAAGTAAGATCATATATTTTACTGTTATAATAATTTCTCCTGACTGGTAGTCTCATATAAAACTTGCATCTTTCCCAATAATATTCCCAAGCCATAAAAGTAATTTAAAAAAAAACTTCAAGAAAGATTTTCTCTCACACTATGAAACATCTTTGAACTGGTAGAGAATTAATTGTGGCATATTCATTGATGTTGCTTCTGGTTTCCAGATTTTGGGAATTTCATGGATACAGACACTTCACCCTAACATATTCAAAACCACTGCTTTAATATCTCTAAACTTTGGAAAGAAGTGACTTTTGATCTGTAAAAATTATTGCTTTTGTACAAATGAATGAATTTCTACTACCTCACATGAGTTCATTTTTGGAGGTACTGAGGTGGTACTGAATTCAAAGCCTGGCACTTGTTTGGTAGGTAATCTATTACTTGAACCATAGCCCCAGTTCTTTTTTTTCCTCTAGGGTTTCAGTTTAGCCCATGGCTAGCCTTGAACTCGTATTCTCCTACTTATAGTCTCCATATACCTGTAATCACATGCATGTATCAATTGGTGTAGCTTGTTGGCTAAGTTTGGGTCTCACAAACTTTATGCCTATCCTGGCCTTGATCTTCTCAATCTCTGTGTCCCAAGAGCTGGAATTAAGGTATAATCTACCACAATGGGCCAGCTTGAATTCTTGTTTATGTTATACTTGCATACTTACTGAATGAATTAATTCTTATCACTTTAGTGATTCAAATTCACTCCAAAATACAATAAATAGTTAAATGTTACATACCTATAACACAATCTCATAAAATAGAAGTTGGAAATATTAACATGCCAACCTCCTATCTACTTTAGAATCTGTGTATTAAAAGCAATATTTAATTATATTAATGGCTCCATTATAGAAATAGTCTACGTAGGATCTAAATTAAATATTTTGCCCATGGTATTCATATTTCTAAAGTTCAATTTATTTGTGAAGTTCTACAACTGTTTACCACACATAAATTCAATGAAAAATGCAATTTACTGCCTAATTTGATTTCTAGTCAGCATAAAATTAATTAGGCCACAGCAACTGTTTGCCTTAAAAGTTCTTAAAAGTCAACTAAGATTTGTTTAAATAAAAGCAGAAGTAAAACCACAATGCTTTTGATGGAATGTAAATATTATATACATTTAAATGAATAGCATTGTGAAAGAATAATAAATTGGCATATCATCAATTCCCTAAAGCAACAATACAAACCTACCAGACAATAAAGGTTCACACGGTAGAGTGGTGGGAAAGCAGGTAGAAACCTGGAATGGAAACATCTAGTGCTCAGATCTGAAAAATGGCTATTGCTTCACAGTTCACAGGGAAGACATTAACCACTGAAATCGGTACTGAAAGAGTTCATAGGAACTTGACTTTGAAATTTGAATTTCATAGGAGTTCAATTTTTGTTAATAATTTCTTCATTTGAATACCTTTCTCAGAATTTTTTTTTCGACCTTAAACAAGTTTATTGAGGAATTTAAGA
Source organism: Perognathus longimembris pacificus (assembly GCF_023159225.1). Lineage (NCBI taxonomy): Eukaryota > Metazoa > Chordata > Mammalia > Rodentia > Heteromyidae > Perognathus > Perognathus longimembris. The sequence goes on along the minus strand of NC_063162.1, from coordinate 94,198,750 downwards.
AGTATGGAGTTACCACGATTGTAAGAGTATGTAAAGCAACTTATGACACTACTCTGGTGGAGAAAGAAGGCATCTATGTTCTCGATTGGCTTTTTTTTTAATTGTCTTTTTTGTTAAGTTTTTTTTTTTTTTTTTTTTTTTTTTGGCCAGTCCTGGGCCTTGGACTCAGGGCCTGAGCACTGTCCCTGGCTTCTTCCCGCTCAAGGCTAGCACTCCGCCACTTGAGCCACAGCGCCGCTTCTGGCCGTTTTCTGTATATGTGGTGCTGGGGAATCGAACCTAGGGCCTCGTGTATCCGAGGCAGACACTCTTGCCACTAGGCTATCTCCCCAGCCCCCTTTTGTTAAGTTTTTATTATCAAACTGAATTACAGAGAGGTTACAGTTTCATACTTTAGGCATTGGTTACATTCTTATACTGTTTGTTACCTCCTCCCTTATTCCCCCCTCTCCCCTCCCTCTTTCACTTCCCCCCACCCATGAGTTGTTCACTTCATTTACACCAAACAGTTTTGCAAGTATTGCTTTTGTAGTTGTTTGTCTTTTTTTACCCTGTGTCTCTCAATTTTGGTATTCCCTTTAAATTTCCTAGTTCTAATACCAGTATACACGGTTTCCAATATACTCAGATAAGATACAGAGATAGTGTAGGTACAACTACAGGAAGGTGATACGAGATCATCAATAATAGAAGCTACAGTTACACATGGCACCTTGAAAGTAGTTAAAACTGTGATATAACAATCGACGAATGGATCAGGAAAATGTGGTACATATACACAATGGAATTTTATGCCTCTATCAGAAAGAATGACATTGCCCCATTTGTAAGGAAATGGAAGGACTTGGAAAAAGTTATACTAAGTGAAGTGAGCCAGACCCAAAGAAACATGGACTCTATGGTCTCCCTTATAGGGAATAATTAGCACAGGTTTAGGCAAGTCACAGCAGAGGATCACAAGAGCCCAATAGCTATACCCTTATGAACACATAAGATAATCCTAAGTGAAATGAACTCCATGTTATGGAAACGATTGTTTCTCAGAATTTTTGAGCTAAGAATATAAGAGGATATTTCAGAGTCCAGAGTGCTAACAATTACACAAAGGAACCTGAAGGAGGATATTTTAATACCTAAATAAATCAATTTACTAAAAAGAAAATAAAGTATAATTATGCTACAATTAAAAGTAAACCCTTAAAGTTAAAAATGAATGTAACATACATATTTCATACTATAATTTTATTTAATAAAGTATAGCACTTGAATATCTAGGAACTCATTGGACATATGCTTAAAGGAGAACAAATAATTTTATGATGGTTCTATATATGAAAATGATAAATTCTTTAATTTTTTGTAGTTTCTTAATGAAGTTATAATGAAAATATTTCTTATCTTGCAGCCCTTTACCCTCTCATTATGTCTCATGTTACTGTGCTATTTTAGGGTATCCAATCAAAGTTTTGCCCAAAATGGTAATCACAGTCATTCTTTCCTTAGTTCTTCACATACTCATCAAGTATGATGTTTGTTTCCTATTTGTGGTACCCAACTATCAAAATTTGAAATTATACTCAGAGTTTGCTGAGAATATATCATGACTAGTGTCAACATTTATCCCATCTTTGCTCCAAGTTATTGAAATTGTATCATTTGTCTCCTTTAAATTTACCATTTGGTAAATTACTATAAGAAGATGGTTTAAAAAAGTATATCTGAATTTCTAGGACAAAGAAATTTGCACTTATGTTCATGAATATTTTCTTACATATTAGAATTTATTTTATTGTATTTTTTGTTAGTCATGGGGCTTGAACTTAAGGCCTGGGCGCTATCCCTTGAGCTCTTTTGTTCCAGGTTAGTGTTCCTACCAGTTTAAACCATAGCACAACTTAACGTTTTCTGGTGGTTAATTGGAAGTAGGAGTGTCAATGATTTTCCTGCTCAGATTGGTGTTGAACCCTTATCTTCATATCTCAGCCTCCTTAGTAACTAGAATTACAGGCATGAACTACCAGGACTTGACATACATAATAGAATTTGAAGTTTTACTTCTGTATGAAAAGACATATTTCTTATAAATTGAATATAACATAATATATGGCACAAACACCATCATAATAACACTTTACACACTTTTGGAATACAGTAGACTTAGTATAAACAAATCATCAGAGGAATATATTACTTTAAATGGTATCCATTATAGAAGAGACTCATAATACTTGTAATTTACTCTTCATTTTTACATAAGTACTCGATAAATATATATCAAGATCCTATAATAGTCTGATAAATATATATCAAGATCCTATAATAATCTAAGAAATTTTCCACCCAAGATGGCTTGAAATTTTATTTTCCTCTTCTCAGCCTCCTGAGCAGCTACCAATACCCAGCTAGCAGTAAGGGTTTTGTTGCTGCATCACTTCGTAGAAGATAACCATATGCATGAGAAAAAACTAAGCTTTGTGAAGTTTCTTCAAAACAACCTTAACCATTCACAGGGCATAGAAGACATAGATCTCACACCATAATCACCTCTTAAAGCTACCACTTTTCATCACTTTTGCAATGTAGACTAAGTTTCCTAGAGAGGAGCTTTAGAGAACACATTCACACCATGGCAATTGACCCAGCAATCTGTGGAAGAGCATTAAGATCTTCTAACCAATACTTTCCTCACTAAAATTATCAGAATTTAGAAAGATCTATCATTCCTTAATCATTGCTTTGGGATCAGCATGTTTTAGGAAAAAAATGTTATAACCATTTTCATGCAAAAAGATAGATTTAGAGATCATGCCTAATTACTTCTCCAGGATGAAAATCCTCAGTAACTTCTTAGCTAGATCTTTATTTTGTTTCTCCCTACAAAGGTTGAGAGAATTATAATCAAGTCTGTGCTAAATCTGAGCTTTCTTAAAATATATTTATATATATATGTATATATATATATAAGACCACCCTCTTTGATAAGAATAAATCCTTTAATTGCATCAAAACATCTTAAATATGGAATCAGAAATAATAAAGGTTAAGAGGATTAAAGTACTGAAGAATATGCACAATTAAACTTAAACCCCAATACATTTATCCAAATTCATTCCAACCTAAAATTCAAAACTAAACAGTTCTAGGAACAATCTAAGATATTAAACGATAAGCAAGAAATGTTCTCTTTCACTGACAAGAAATGGTGCCCATGATATATAATGCAGATGCCTTAAAACCAGAAATACATGTGTTCATACCAAATCATTTGTTTGTAGTTTGATAGTTGATATCTATTCACCATAACATATCTGCTCTATAAATTCAAATATAAAATATAACTCAAATCACAATCTAAAGTTTAAAAAAAATACCAGTATAGGTATTGCAATCTTAACCTAAATGACACAATAAAGCTATAGTAAAAAACAGTCTAGTACTGGTACAAAAAACAGAGAGGAAGACCAATGAAAAACTATAGAGGACTCAGGAATAAAATCCCATGAGGGTAGGTACAGATAGAGGAGAATGGTGAAGAGGTGAAAATGATTAAGAGGCATTCATTGTATTCAAAAACTGCTTATGTTAAATGGCAACTCACTTGTCCAACTATTTAAAACTTAAAAAGAAACAAAAAAACATCATACAGCACCAGCCAAAGACTTTTGACAAAGAAAACAAAAGCATACATTAGAGAAAATGCAGACTTTTTAACAAATGGTTCTAAGAAAACTTGGTGTCTAGCTACAAATATCTGCACTCTGTATAGAAATTAACCTCAACTGAAAGACATGTAAATTTAAATCTACTACAGGAAAACATTGGAAAAGCTCTGGAAGTTATAGGCACAAATAAATACTTTCTGACTAGGCCTCTAGTTGCCCAGGGGATAGGACCTAGAATTGAAACAGAAGATTATAACAAATTAGTTTCTGCATGGCAATAGAAACAAACACCTGTACCAAGAGACAGCAAAGAGGGAAGAAGAAAATCCTTACCAGCTATTCAATTTACAAAAAGGATTATATCCAGATTTTTTTTTTTTTTTTTTTTTTTTTTTTGCCAGTCCTGGAGCTTCAACTCAGGGCCTGAGCACTGTCCCTGGCTTCTTTTTGCTCAAGGCTAGCACTCTTCCTCTTGAGCCATAGCAACACTTCCAACTTTATGTGGTTTATGTTTATGTGGTGCTGAGGAATCAAATCCAGGGCTTCATGCATGCTAGGCAAGCACTCTAGCACTAATCCACATTCCTAGACCTGTCCAGAATATTTTTAAAAACTAAAAATATTGGGCTGGGGATATAGCCTAGTGGCAAGAGTGCCTGCCTCGGATACACGAGGCCCTAGGTTCGATTCCCCAGCACCACATATACAGAAAACGGCCAGAAGCGGCGCTGTGGCTCAAGTGGCAGAGTGCTAGCCTTGAGCGGGAAGAAGCCAGGGACAGTGCTCAGGCCCTGAGTCCAAGGCCCAGGACTGGCCAAAAAAAAAAAAAAAACTAAAAATATTAAGCAGTAAATGAATAAACAATCCAATTAATAAATAGGCAAATTAGCTGGAAAGACAGTTCTCAGAAGAAGGAATACAAATTTTTAATTGCTAAATGAAGAAATGTTCAATACTTTTAACAATGAAAGAAATCAAAACCAAATTAAGACTCAGACTCATTCTAGTAAGAATGGCATCCATCAAGACAAACAAGAACAAATGCTGGTAAGGATTCTGAGAAGAAAGTACTCTCATCCACTGTTGGTGGGAATGTAAACTAGTTGCAACCACTATGCTAGTCAGTATAGAGGTTTTTTCACAAGACTAAAAATAGTCTTCTTTATGACCATATCAGTACTGAGCACATATCCAAAGAAGTATAAATCAATTTATCAGAAAGGTACCTGTATATCTATGTTTACTACACTACTGTTCACAATAGCCAAATAATGATATCAGCTGAGGTACCCAATACAGGTGAATGTATAAAGAAGATATCATAAAGAAAAAAATGAAATCATGTCAGTTGTAGGAAATAGATGGAAATGGAGTATATAATACTAAGCGAAACAAGCCAAAGTCAACAACAACGCATCACGTTTTGACATTTGTGACAATTAGACCTAAACTCAACATATTTACCTACACACACACATACACACACACAATTATATATACAAATCAACAAAAAAATTAACCTAATTAAAGACCTGCTTTGGAACAACAAGGAGGAAAGAAAGGAAAAAGAAAGATAGAGGGTGAGTAGTCTTGAGATACTATAAACTACATATGCAAACAGCACAAATAATTTCAATGAAAGCTGTTGGTCAATAGGGGTCTTCCAGGAAGGGAAAGTGGACCACATTCCATTGTAGGAGGCACTAGCAGAGGGGTATAAGAAAATAAATATATTTAAGACAGATTCTCAGCAAATATAAAAATAGTATGATAAATCCTGATGAACTTATATTATGAAGGAAGAAAGGGGACAAAGAACATTGGTGGGGGACTTAATTGTAGTACATTATATATATGCATGGAAAGGCCACAATGAAATCTTCCCTTGTACAGCTAATGTATGCTGATTAAAAAATATATATACATATATATATACACTGTCCCAATAGAAATGTACTCATTACCAGACTTATATAACAGTAAACCCTTTGTATATCACCTTTATAAAAAGAATAAAAACTTTAATTTATAATCTTAATTTATAATAATAGTGAAACATTAAATTGTGTCAAATCAACAACCTAAACAAAAGGACCTTTCAGAGTGTGGTATGCAAATTATTTTAATGGTCCATATTTCATTACATTTTATATTGCCCTAAATATAGGCTGCAAGCCTATAAACAAAAATTAAACTCATTTTAGGTCTTTTTCAATTTGTATAGTTTTCCATGAAAAAATATTTTTGTTAAACAATGAAAAAAATTAAAGCATATCCAATTGTAACCATTCATTTTCTCCCACTTCTGAATACCTCGCTTACAAGGTTTGCCCATACATAAAATTTGTTATAATCATTCATATCATGATCTAGACAATCTGGATTACAAATATCAATTCAAATCATTTTTTAAAACAGAAAACACCAAAAAATGCAGACGGTCTTAATAGTGTGATTGTAACTGAGAAGCTGTGCAGTACTCTTTTGAACACTATTTTTTTTTCTATTTTGTTCTTCTGTGGAATTCCAGAATGATAAGGGTGACTACAAATTATAAACAATGGCAAATGCACAATAATCACAAATGTCATTATAAAACACCCATGTTGTCCCTTTCCATTACAATCTAGAGTCTAAAAGGAGCTGCTATAGATATGTTTGTTATTAAACCAAATTATCCCCAATAACATAGTGCATATAATCATCATTATGCAAAACATCATAAGAAAGTTGAAGCTTAATTAAAGCATATTTCCTTGCCAGGTATCAGAATAATGGCATGGAGGGAAAACTAATAAACTTGTCATTTTCTGTACACAAACATATATACCAAACAATATTTGATTCTTTTCCCACTGAATTTCAGTGGAGAAAGTCCCTCCATATTCCCATTTTGATCCTAAGAGCATCAGAAACATTCTTGCCTGGGCTGGCTTTAAACCTTGAGCCTCAGATCTCAGCCTCTTAAGTAACTAGGACTGCAGACATGGGCAACTAGTACATGGCTTAGAATGTCAAATCATAGAAATGCTTTTGGCTTTATTTTTTTTTAATCTGGTTCACTTCCAATTCTTGTCCTTCAGCATTCACATGGTGCTCTCTACTGGATTCAGCTAAACTGTATTTTAGAGTATTTTTAGGTAGTATTCCATAAATACATATAAATGAAAAAGAGCTCCTTCACAGAAATAATATTGATACAAGACACTTTACTTCCAAAGAGTTGAAAAGAAATCACAACCATTAGAAAACTCTTGAATTTTTCAGACTATTTATTCAGTTCCTTCTCATAGCCTATGCTTTATGCCTATTTTCTTTCATTTCTCAAAATATAAATTATACAAAAAGTTAAAAAAATCTATTCTTAATTTTTCACTGATAATAATGAAGGAAGAGTTGCAGTGGGAAGTTCATAGGAAATTAGATCTCTCCCACTTAAGTTTCTCTACAAGTCCAAAAAGAATGCTAACAGAATACCAATTGTCAGTCATGAGCTTCCTACCTCTTTTTTCCATTGGCAACTCTTTTCTCTAGAAATACTTTTCAAAACCCCTGAGAGAAGGGAATTCTTGGGTTATTTGTTTTTAATGCCATCAGTCTTAATTGTCTCTAATGTGACACCATCAAATTAAAGCAATTATTTCATAATATTAGTTTCAATAAACTGAATTAAAACAATGTAGTCTACTTACAAATGTAGGCACCTCCATAAACATAATACCCTAGTTGTAACATAAAAAATATAGTGTCAAAAGTATTCCTTATAATTTGATGTGGAGTGGGGAAATGATAGGGTTGTTTAACAGAATATTGGCAATAGATATTCAACATTTTATTTTTATGCCAGTAGTGGGGCATTGCACTCTTGCTTAGCTTTTATGCACAAGGCTGGCACTCTACCATTTAAGCTGCATCTCCACTTCCAATATAAATATTTTAATAGCTTATTTTACTATTATCAGAGTCTATCAACTTTTATATTTTTGTTCAATTAATATTTTCATCTTGGAAAGAAGCTCCAATGTATTTAAGCCTGATATCTAAAAATCATGTGGCCATTTTATAATTGGATCAATAAAAGTAAAAATTTCAATGATTTGAGAATGGTTACATAGTTAAAAAACAACAATTTAAATTTATAATCATATTTAATATTTTATTCTATATTTTGACATTCATATTTCTATTTTCAGCAATGAACAAAATTAGAAAATAATGGTGCAAATGGATTAAGACAGTTGATATCGACCTAGTGCATTCAAAAGACAACTGTACATGGATATAAATTTCCACTTATTTAGTTTCCCACCACTTTACTATAACTTTTCAGCTGTTAACACTCACTTCACAAGTCTATACACACACAATTATACATGTACATAAGCACATGTGTATGTTTATAGTGTATGTATCATGTTGAAGCATCCCCGATCTATGTAGTCCATCAATACTTAATGTAATTCAGTACTTAGTCTACAATATTTGTACTGTGCTATTACCGGGGCAGGCAAGCTCTGATGACTTTTAATGATCATTACCACCTAATATGACCTTGTGTGATGTCCTCCCCCGAGAAAGGGTGGAACTTAGAAACTTGTTTTTGATGGACAGAATACAGCAAAGACAACAAGTTGTTCCCTGGTAATTACCATATAGAAGAACAAAACTTCAGTCATAATGTTTCTCATTTCTGGTTACACTGCTGTTACAAGACACTTTGGGGAAATATTCTTGTGGCAAAGAAGAGGCAGATCTCCAGGCACAAGCTCATGAACTGATAAGGAACTGAAACTAGTGAGTGGAGAGGTAAGTGAGCTAAAAAGGGAACCATTCTCACTCAAGTGCCTGAGGATGAATGTAACCTTGAGAGAGACCACAGCCAGAGGACACACACAGATTGTGAGATGATAAGTGTTGTTCGGCTCCTACATTTTGGTTATGCAGTAAAAATTAATGCATACACTGAATAATGGAATTCTGTTCCTTGAGAATTTTTCATGAGGGTTAAAGGATGGTTATCTTCGTGTTCATATGTTAAGTCACTTCCTTTTCATAAAAACAGATAGCTCTCTAGCAAATTTTTGTGTCTAATACTGCATTTCACTTAGATAAGCCTAAGTAAAATGATTATACTGCCAGTGCTTAATCAATCTACCAAGGGAACTAACCAGCCTCCCGAAAACAATTGTGTTTTTCAAACTTCCATACTGTATTTTATCATCTTCATACCTTCCCAAATGACTGTGAACTATCACAGCCAAAGCCATGTTGAAAGTGAAAAGCATTTTAGTCTCATAAACATTCCCATATCAAAAAAAGCTGATTAGTCTGAGCAGGGTGTTTGGGGTTTAGGTAACTGGATTCGGTGTTGCATGTTTGTGTGCATGCTACAAGGTTCATGGAAAATATTCTGTGTTTAGTAAATAATTCCCAGTTAAATTCCAAGTAATTACTCATTGCAAGAAACAAAGACTCACCTCTTCTAAGCTCATTTAAAATTTTTGTAACTTGATAGCATATACACATTTGTCCTACAAATGATCATGCCAACTTACAGAGGCACTTCTATGTAAAGAAGATACTGAGCAAATGGGGGCATGTGAGTTAGAAAGACTGATGTTTTATCTTGCAAATTTGGTCTAGAGGCCCAAAGGTATACTAGAGGGGCTGAACTAATTCATATGCTTATTTTCTTTTTCTTTTTTCTTCATTTTTTTTTCTTTTCTATGTTTGTGGTATTGGTGGATGAACTCAGGGCCTTGTACTTGCTAGGCAGGTGCTGAACCACTTGAACAAGGCCCCAGATCTTTTTTTCTTTAGTTATTTTAGGTAATATCTCATGATTTTTCCTAGGCTGGTCTTGTTTATGCCTCTTGTGTAGCTGGAATGACAAAGGCATGTCAGTACATGAAACATTTATTAGTTCAGATGAGGTTTGACAAATGTTTTTCTAGGCTAGCCTCAAATTGCAATCCTCCCAATTTCTTCCTCCTTAGTTACTAGGATTAGAGGCAGGAGCCATCTCCAATTATCTATTTCTTATTATGTATTTGTGTGTTTTTTTCTTTATTGTCAAAGTGGTGTACAGAGGAGTTACAGTTTCATATGTAAGGCAAGTACATTTCTTATCCAACTTGTTACTTCCTCCCTCATTTTCCCCCATCTCCCTCCTCCCCACTTTCCTTCACCCCCATGAGTTGTATGGTTGGTTTAAGTATCACTATTGCAATGGTTTGTCTTTTTACCCTTTGTCTCTCAATTTTGGTGTTCCTTTTCCCTCCCCTGGTTCCAATACACATATATACAGTATCCAGGGTACTAAGATCAGTTACAGTAATAGCAGGGGTAAAACCACAGGAAGGGACTATGAGAGGAAGAAGAGGTACAATTTCACATGGCATGTTGAAAATAACTACAACAACGATATACCATTTCATAACTTGGAGTTCATTTCACTTAGCATTATTTTAGGACACAAAGCAAATCTGCACAAATTCAGAAACACTGAAATCATTCCCTGCATTCTCTCAGACCTCAATGGAATAAAATTAGAGCTCAATACAAAAAGCCACCACAGAAAATCCTATAAGTCATGGAGACTGAACAATACATTGCTGAACCACCAATGGGTCATTAAGGAAATCAGAACAGAATTTCAAATGTTTATGACATTAAACCAAGATGAGCACACAAATTACCAGCTCCTCTGTGACACAGCAAAGGCAATACTCAGAGGAAAATTTATAGCTCTGATCGCCTACATCAACAAATTGGAGAAATCTCAATTCAACAACTTAAGAAAGCACCTTAAGCTCCTTGAAAGAGAGCAACAAGCCAAACCCCAAGCCAACAGATGGAAGCAAATAATTAAAATTAAATTAGAATTAAATGACTTATTGTCCAAAAAAAACCATAGAAAGAATCAACAAAAACAGAGTTGATTCTTTGAAAAAATTAACAAGATAGACCCCTAGCAAATCTGACCAAAAAAAGGAAACAGTACACCCAAATAAACAAAATCAGAGACGAAAATGGAAACATCATCACAGAAACAACTAAGAAATAGAATATAATAAGGGACTATTTTGCAAACCTATGTGCTAACGAACTTGAGAATCTGGAAGAAATGGACAAATTTCTAGCAAAAATTGATATGCCCAAACCTAACCAAGAAGATTTAAACCTACTGTTTCTTAATATTTCACTATGAACATTTAGGTAAGTTACAAAGAGAGTCATAATCTCAAGGATATTACCTGGATAAATATCAGAACATGCACAGAAATTCCAAAACTTTAAAAATAGAGAAGGATGATACATTTAACTTAGGTAGAATGGTCTGTTAATATTTTTTATAGAAGGCTGACTTACATAGCTTCATCTAACTTAATAATGTTGCAAATGGTTTCATCTGACAATTCTGTCTTATGCTTTGGAAATGTACATTATGACTCATAAATCTTTCAGAAAAATATTAATCAACGATTTAACTACCTGTTTATAACTTCCATATATGTAGCTATAGTTGATAGAACTACAGAAAAGTAGAATTCTGGAGCAGGGAGAGGATGTTGGAGGCAGATTCTGCTGGAACTAAGCTTGGTTTCCATCACCCCATCAAGGAAGCCATCTTTCCCAGTGTTCTCATTCTACAAGGATGCCCACTAAGCTAAACATTGCTTTCCAAAATCCTGTCTCACACCATATCAAACACAGTAGAGTGATAGCATAATAGGAATATAGGAGAAAGATTACATGGATTACTAGATGGCAAACCTTCCTGCTCACACTCATGCTTAGTCTTTTCTTAGGCCAAGCCAAATAGATCTCAAGTCTCTTTTTGCTGTTTTCTACTTTATTTTTATTATGATGTCTAAAAAGAGAAAAGTTCCTTCTCTAAACTATACTAAAATAAATTACCTTGAGTGACTAATTTATCCAGGAAATAAAGAAAATAGTACAGGTGAAATCTGTGGGCACATATAGAAAGAACAAGCAAACTGATTCACTGCTGGTTTGTATTTGAGTGACAGATACACAGAACCATACCTCAGCTGAGCCCGATCTTCTCATTGGACTCAAGTTTTAATGTGCACATTCTGACATCTGAATTCTACAAATGGAGAACCTAGGACCTAGAAACCTCTATTATTTGTCCAAGGCTTTTTAGCTGGTTTTCTAGTTCAGAAGGCAACAGACACTAATTCTAGAGAAACACACACACACACATACACACATACACACACACACACACACAAATGTGTTATGGCTTTTGTAGAAAACTCTAAATCTCTGAGCATGTAAAACACACACATTCAGTAGAAAACTGTCACAGGGCCTTATAATTTTATTGGCTTTAAAACTTTGATTATCACAGCAGTTGTCATGTAAAATTTTATAGAAAAGGTAAATATTTGCAATGAAAGTCATTATAAAAATACTTCAGACTGCAATAAAATGAGATCTGAAAACTCTAAGCTACTGGTGAGAAAATTATACCACCTTCATAGCTACATCATCAGATCTAGATTTTCGCATAATTAAACCATTTAACCCCAATGTAATTTTAAGTCATGGGCCTCAATGATTTGTATAGCCAAGCTACTAAAAGTGGCAAAGAACAGTACTTCTTTTCAGTCTGTTGTTTTAATACATAGTCTCACTGTGTAGCCCAGGCTAGGCTTGAATTTGTTAGGAACAAGCTGGTCTTAATTTGGCAATGTACCTGCCTCAGTCTCTCAAGTGCCAGGATTAAAGTGATATACCACCATACCTGGCTAGGAGTAATAATTTAGAGATTAAGATTCTTCACATGGAATAATCTATAAAATCCAATTTTAAATAGCCACAGTTGTTTATATATGGCTATTTTATTTATTTTTTATTTTATTTTATTTTTTTTTGGCCGTCCTGGGCCTTGGACTCAGGGCCTGAGCACTGTCCCTGGCTTCTTCCCGCTCAAGGCTAGCACTCTGCCACTTGAGCCACAGCGCCGCTTCTGGCTGTTTTCTGTATATGTGGTGCTGGGGAATCGAACCTAGGGCCTCGTGTATCTGAGGCAGGCACTCTTGCCACTAGGCTATATCCCCAGCCCTATATATGGCTATTTTAGAAAGAGACTTGATTTAAATTCATCCAACAGAATGTAAGAACAAACTATGTTGCACTTTTGAACATAAATTTCTTTCCAAATTCATTTACAATCTGAGGAATTGAACACTTAATGACAAAAATCAGAAAACTTTGCACTATGTGTAACCATGTCATGGATGTATACAATACATAACCACATTACACAAGTTTAATAACTTCACCCATAAGTCTGAGTGAAAACTGCCTATCAATAAGTTAGTTTGGGGGCTGGGGATATGGCCTAGTGGCAAGAGTGCTTGCCTCGTATACATGAGGCCCTGGGTTCAATTCCCCAGCACCACATATACAGAAAATGGCCAGAAGTGGCGCTGTGGCTCAAGCGGCAGAGTGCTAGCCTTGAGCAAAAAGAAGCCAGGGACAGTGCTCAGGCCCTGAGTCCAAGCCACAGGACTGGCCAAAAAGAAAAAAAAAGAAAAAAAAAAAAAAGAAGTTAGTTTTGATTACTTCATTTTCTTTTTGAGATTTTTGAAGTATTTTTAAATCAATTTGAGAAAAAACTTAATCAGTACTTTACTACATTGACAGAGCTAAGATATCAAGGGTATTTAATAATTATTCTTTATTATCTGGAAAATGCATACGTATGACCCATACCTGTCATTCAGCAAAATATGTGACAAATCTGGAAAGCATATAGAAATAAGAAAAACATACAGAAATAAATAAAAGAATACAATTAGATTTAAACTCAGCAAATACAGAAAGTTCATATGTGTATCAACGAAGCATATACAAATTGGGAGTAGCAGTATTAATATCTTTATAAAGCTTAATTCTGTTTAGGTATAAACATCCATTAAATCATTGTGAAGGGGCAGCCAAAAGCATTAAAAAAACATGTCATATATTATCAGAAATACATGAGGCCAAAAATAGGTAAATCTTCCTCATGCCAGTAATCACACACACACACACACACACACACACACACACACACACACACACACCACCCTTTGAAGATATATGCAGTCTACCAAGGCAGAGTGCTTAACACATCGAAAAACCTATGCAAAGAAGCAGCAGTTGAGTCTTAGGAAAATGCTTAAAAATCTAGCAATGCTTCTCTAGTCAGACTTCAGGGATACACAATAATGAAGTAGAAAAACATACTAATGGCAATCAAAAAGAAGGACTATATTTAAGGATCAAAGCCCAATGCATGAACACTACAAAAAGTCCTATCTCCCGCAACTTTAAAAAAATCACAAACCAACACCATTTTGAATATGTAGGTCTTTAAGTTGCATGGTGAATAGAAGTACTATTTCATATGTCTTCTATGCTCTTAGTGTTCATGAAATGTGTCAGGTTAGAAACTCCACATTGAATACACTGATGTAAATTCTATGCACATATGAAATGCACTGATGTATACTCTATGCATGTATGAAATGCCATTACAAAATCCATTAAAAATTGTGAAAAGCTGTGTGCCAGTGGCTCATACCTGTAATTCTAGCTACTTAGGAAGCTGAGATCTGAATATCGTGATCCAAAGCCAGCTTGAACATAAAAGTCCATGGGAATAGCACAAAAATCCAGAAGTGAAACTCTAGCTCAAGTGGTAGAGCAGTAGAAGCTCAGGGACAGTGCTCAGGCCCCTTAGTTCAATCCCCTGGACTAGCGCAGGCGCACACACACACACACACACACACACACACACACACACACACACAATTGTGAGGGGGAAAAAAGGGAGTAAAAGAGTAACAGATGTGGGAAATGTAACCAAAGTATATTATTTACATATGTAAAAAAAATCACAAAGAACCTCCCTTTTAAGGAACAATTTACATACCAGTTAATTTTAAAAATGGTTATACTAAATTATCTTAGTGGAAAATTCACATAGAAATAAGACTGCATCCTGAACTGATGGTTTATTTCCTGAGGTTCTAACATGAACAGCATTTTTCAAAGCTCTCTATAGGAAACATTAATCTGAAGAGTTGCCCAAGATTAAGGGGCTTCAGGAGGAAACAGTACAATCCCTTTTTATACTTTGGAGATGTGAAATGCTTATTATTGTGTGTGGTAAGGATTTGTGAGAAACACTTGCCTTTAGAAAGTCTGTGTACTTCAATTTATTGATGCTACTTTTTAACCATAACCCTCTCCACCCCTGTTTTTTGGAATTTTAGCAAGGATTTATTTTAGAATAATAGAATAGAGAGAATTTTAAAAATCATTTTTAAGTGGTTGTGCCAAGTATTTTCCATTGAACTACGCAGTTTATGTCTACAATGTATATTGACCAATGGTACTCTTTTCATGATTGCCCCTAATACCTCAGAACCCCACTCATTGATTTTCGTGATTATGTCGGAAATGCCTTGAATTTTATGATTGTATTCTCCCCTCTTCCTCTCTTCCTTCTTTTATACTAAGTGAAGTGAGCCAGAACCAAAGAAACATGGACTCTATGGTCTCCCTCAAAGGGAATAATTAGCACAGGTTTAGGCTAGTCACAGCAGAGGATCACAAGAGCCTAATAGCTATGCCCTTATGAATGCATAAGATAATGCTAAGTGAAATGAACTCCATGTTACGGAAATTACAGTTATATCACTGTTGTAATTACTTTCAACATGCCATGTGAAACCGTAGCTTCTATTATTGATGATCCTCTTGTATCCCCTACCTGTGGTTGTACTTGCACTATCACTGTATCTCTTCTGAGTACACTGGATACTGTATGAACTAGTATTAGAACTAGGGAAGTGAAAGGGAATATAAAAATCGAGAGACAAAGGATAAAAAGACAAATGACTCCAAAAGCAATACTTGCAAAACCATTTGGTATAAACCAACTGAACAACTCATGGAGGGAGAGGGAAAGGGGGAAGGGGGAGGGAAGAATGAGGGAGGAGGTAACAAACAGTACAAGAAATGTACCCAAGGCCTAACGTATGAAACTGTAACCTCTCTGTACATCACTTTGACAATAAGAAAAAAAAGAAATGTAAAAAAATAATAAAATATTTACTTGTTAAAAAAATATGAAACATTTCTGCTTCCAAAGCTGACCTGATAGTTAAAGACACAAATGACAGTACCTTTCCATAGCCTTTACACACTATAAACTAGGGGAATACACTCTAATCTTAGATAATGGTTTGGGGTAGTTAAGATGTGTTGTGTATAATATTCTAAAACATTCCCTTTTCATGGCATATCTAATGGCACTTCATAGGTCCTTAGTTGTCTGTTGTGATGGAGTCATACATTGGACAGTGTGTTAGGTTATTGAGGTAACTTACACTAATGTCCTTGAGGGGAAAATTAAATGTATACAGATTCTGCATTTTAGATGAAACAATACATATGAATGTAAGCTATCTTCATTTGATAACATAAATGAGATATGAAATTTTATGTACTTGTAAACTCCTTTCCACTTTCATAGCTTAGTAGAGTTTATTTTCAAGTCTCTGCTCAAAAATGCCAAGGACCTGATAGCAAGCAATGGGTTTCAAAGGCATCTCCTTTCTAACAAGTCCACTTCTCCAATAAGGAAGTTCTCTCAGACACAGCTACATAGGTAGGTACTGCGCAACACCCCATCAATATGCACAGCATTCTGGGCAGGGAACCATCTGTATTAAGACTTCCAGACCCAGCAGATAGAAACAGAAGATATCCAGTGAAGTTTGACTTGTATATCAGCTACAAAGAACTCAAAATGCACATATGTTCCCTATAATATTTGCAAAATACTTGATAGTGAAAAATATGTATAGTTTATTTGAAATTCACATGTAACCAGTATTCAGAATTTTACCTGGCAAAGCTACTCTTGAGGCAAAACCAACAGCAGCCTATCAACCTGACTCTGCCTGGTTTATATCATGGAGCGAAGAGTTCAAAAGAGTTCAAAAATAGTTCTTTGCTTTTGAAGTATGCTCCAGTAAGCTCTATATTGATGGCATTTTATTATAATGTGGCATGAGCAGTGTCTACTAATAAGAACTTTAAAAACACAAGGGAAATGGATGTTGGTGACTCACAAATGCAACCCTAGCTACTCAGAAGAGTAAGATCTGAGGATCACAGGTCAAATCCAGCCCAGGCAGAAAAGTCCATTGGACTCTTATCTCCAATAAACCACTCAGAAAAATCTGGAAGTAGCCCAGTGGCTTAAGTAGTAGAACACTAGACCTTGAACAAAGAAGCTCAAGGCACCCAGGCCCTAAATTCAAGCACCAGAAGTAAGAGAAAAAGAAAACATGAGGGAATAAATAAATAGAACTTATTAAGGAGGAAATGTTTCTGACAAAGCATATAGAACTGGGTTCTAGCTCTGCCAGTTAACCACCCTTGGGCAACAATATGTTCCACCTGGTCCTTTGCTTGTCTTGATTCTAATAATCCTGACAGCATCAACATTTCCATTTCCATGATCACAACCTGAGTTAAATTTGCCACTTTCATGCTGACTGAAAATAAACAACAACAACAAAAATCAACAACCAGCAATGTCAAAGTTAAAGAAAACCAAAAGACTAGTTCAAACACTGCCTTTATATTATTTGTTTGGGGGACTGAGTGGGTGCAATGCTGCCCAGGACAGTGATGGGTTCCTGTGATCCTCCCACCACAGCCTCCCACATATCTGAGATTACAAGTGCCTCATCACTCCTGATTTTCTAGTCCTTACATTAAATAAAAATTCATTTATTTAAGAAAACAAAATGTTATGTGCAGGTGAACAATACACCTTAAATATTTTCATAAGTTATAGCTGTTACTTATCATACATGCACCGTTTAAAATATCTGTCATTCCTTACATGACAAAGTACTAAAAAGGCAACTGAATAAGTGGCTAAATAAGCATCCTGTGTGATACTTTCAAGGAATTATAAAGTAGTCACAGGTTTGATGAAAGCTATCTGGGCACAAAAGGCAAATCTAGCTTCCCTGAGAGGCTCTCCAAATAGCTTGTTTTGAATAGCATTCCATTGCACAAAGAATTGACAATGCTATTTTGCTTGGAATTTAACTCCTATTATTAAAGAAAGTAATCACAACTATATATTTTTCCAGTTAAGTACATGTATTCATACCCTCCCATAAACTAAATGCTAGGTATTAATTCCAATTGTTTAAATAGCAATGTTAAAGGAGAAAAGTATTTCTCTACAAATATTTTGAACATAACCAAAAAAGAAGCAATTTAAGATAACAACACTAAGTATAAATTGTAGCCCTTTGGAGTTGACAACTAGATAGAGTCCTTCAATTAAAGTTGAAATGTAAATTCAAATTTAGAGCAGAATTACAAGAATATAATTTATCTGACAGTCAAATTCCATTGGACATTCAGTAATTTTGTTTGCTAAATCTGGCAATGCAATGTAGCAAACCAGTATGAGCTGTTTATTACCATTTTACCTCTTTTTTTCCCCTTACACCTTTATTTTCCCTTTCATTTTTCTACTTATTACAGCACATAAGTAGATGAATAACTCTCTAGTTATAATTTTCCTGATCATTAAAATCCATTTGAGGGCTGGGAATATGGCCTAGTGGCAAGAGTGCTTGCCTCATATACATGAAACCCTGGGTTCAATTCCCCAGCACCACATATATAGAAAACGGCCAGAAGTAGTGCTGTGGCTCAAGTGGCAGAGTTCTAGCCTTGAGCAAAAAGAAGCCAGGGACAGTGCTCAGGCCCTGAGTCCAAGGCCCAGGACTGGCCAAAATAAATAAATAAATAAATAAAATCCATTTGATTGTAATGAAACCAGCTCTCTACAATTGTTTCTATTATTGTTTATACTATTATAGTACACAAAGTACATTCTGAACACAGCAACATTTTACTTACCTGTGAGTACTCTATGATTAGGCCATGCAATAAAATATTTCTTTTTTTCATTTCCTTTGCAGTGTCCCTGACCCACACAAGGCTCTCCATTTTCTGGCTGAGAGGCACTAATTCAAAATCAAAGAAATGCACCTGCAAAATAGAAACAAAAGGAAAACCTAAATACCTTCACCTTTATTCCTGTGAAGTTCTAAAGCTCAAAACAGGATTTTTACATGAATTTTATCTTATATCCATAGAGTACATAAATCTGATTATTCAATTTGATTCATAATTGATCACTGACTATTTCTTAGCATAAATGCTAAGCATTTAAATTTTTACATGGCAAAGGGAGTAATTATGTGAGGCATTTTAAAAGAATCTGAAAGGGAATACCAAAATCAAGAGACACAGGGTAAAAAAGATAAACGACTACAAAAGCAATACTTGCAAAACTGTTTGGTGTAAACGAACTAAACAACTCATGGGGGGTGGGGAAGGGAAAGGGGGAGGGGGTAGGGGGGAATGAAGGAGGAGGTAACAAACAGTACAAGAAATGTATCCAATGCCTAACGTATGAAACTGTAACCTCTCTCTCTGTACATCAGTTTGACAATAAAAATTTAAAAAAAGAATAATTGGCTTATTTACAAATTACTATTTCTTAAAGTCATAAGATTTTTAAAATTATTATTATTATTATTATTGTGTCAGTCTTGGGTCTTGAAGTCAGGGCTGGGCACTGTTCCTGAGCTTCTTTTGCTCAAGGCTAGCAATCTACCACTTGAAACACAGGTTCACTTCCAGCTTTTGTGATAATTTATTGGAGATAAGAACCTCACAGACTTTCCTGCCCCAGCTTGCTTTGAACTGCGATCCTCAGATCTCAGCCTCCTGAGTAGCTAGGATTATAGACATTAGCTACCGTCACCTAGCTCCATAAGACTTTTACATAGAATATTTTAGTACTGTAACTTATTGTCCTTGAAATTATTTAAATGATGTGTTAAGAAAAAAACATTAATTTTCCTTAAATTTTAAGAATCTCAGGGTGTCTGGGTGCCAGTAGCTGACGCCTATAATCCTAGTTACACAGGAGGATTGCAGTTTGAACCCAGCAAGGCAAAGAAGTCCATAGACTATAATAAATTATGAAGACAAAGCCAGAAGTAAAGCTGTGGCTCAAGTGGTAGAGCACTAGCTTTTACCAAAAAAAGTTTAGGGACAGTGCCCAGGCCCTGAGTTCAAAACCCAGGCCCTGGAGTACCAACACAAAGAACTGATGCTATCATGAAAATCAGGAGACAAATCCAAGGAGAATAATGCCCTTCCTTATACAATGATCTTAAGCACAGACTTTGTGGAGTGCAACTCAATTTGAACTTATAACATACAATATCCACTTAAAAGTTCCAGGAGAAAAGCTGAGTTGGTACAAAAATATAATTGATTCTAATTTTTAAGCAGTTTTTATAACTGCAGCAGAGAACTGCAGTTAACTCAGGAGAAAGGGTAGTGCTTCTGCTTTCACAAAATTACAACCTAGGCAAGTTTGCATCCATTGAAATGTAGCAGAATATTTCATCTAATTTGTGTTCTGCAGATGTGCAGAAATACATCAAGCAAACATATTTCAACTAGTATATTTCTCAGTAATTCACATGCAAATTACAGTAAAACTATCTGTCAACAAGCATGGTATTTCTAATAACTTTCTCTGGTACCTATTATATATATATATATATATATACACATATATGTATATATATAAAATTTTTAATATGGAAACTGACAGTAGTGTCCATAGCTATAATTCTAGCTACTCAGAAAACTACTATCCAGAAAATTGCTGTTCAAGGCCAATCTGGGAAGAAAAGTCTGTGAGACTCCATCTGCAATATAACCAGCAAAAATACAGGTTGGAGGTATATATGAAGGGACAGCGTTGTTAACCAAGCAAGTAAGAGACCCAGCATTCAAGTCCTGGTACCGGCAGAAGAAATAAAAATGTTGTGGATATTCTTCAGCCCTCCAAAAACTGTCTCATTTAATTTGAATATATTAAAGGTACTTAAATACACTAATAAAATATTTCACCACTAAACAGATGAGCAGCCTCGTGGCTTATTGGATGGGCAAGGTGTCTGGTTCTCAGAGTTGGCAACAGGGTTCTCTGCATATCTTCTATATTCTGTTCAAGTAACCATTTAAATTATTCTTGGTCCCAAATGAATTACCTTTTTCATATTTTAAAACGTGATTGTATGGGAAGACAAGTACAGCTGAAGGAGTATAACTACATTTTAAGCATGATATTCTTCAAAATCCACACATAACACTGTGTGATATTATAGAGTCCATGTTCACAGAAAGGCTAAGGAGGGAAGTTGGAATTTGTGGTATGAGAATAGACAGTTTATTTGAAAGAAGTCTATTTGCGAAGCTTTTCTATGCACTCGAACAATGAAATGCTTAATGCTCAGCAAAGGGTAGGGAGGACAGTCTAAATGAAAGTTCTGGTAAGTATCAAAGAAATGTCATAGAAAAAATCAGTAGATAGGCTGAAAAATTTCCTCTGAGTACACACAATAATTTTTAATGCTCACATGTCTACAGAAAAGTAAATTGATTAATTATGCCTGAAATCTTCAAAATATTACTTTTCTAAAACATTATGAGGGAAATCTAATAACTGATGAAATCAGCTAACTACTAAGTAGATCAAAGTAACAGTTTATCTCAAGGATTAGAAGAAAGCTTTAAAAAACTTTTATCCTCAACTATTTATGAATTTTATGGCTTTTATTAATTAAAATTACTTTAATTTAATGAATTGTACTTTTAAAATATAAAAAGGAAAGTTATCTAATATTGAGCTCCTCCACTGAAGAACAAGTTTAAATAAATGTCACAGAAGTCTATCATAATTGTGATGACTCGAAACTGATTAAATTATTAGGTGTCATTGAAACTCAGAACAAAAACATAACAACTCACTTATAAATCTTCACAACATAAAATACAAAAACGCTAATGAGTTGAGAAATAGTGGCTTTTTCCTAATTTTGTTTTTTATTAATAAGAAAAACTATTTTCCATTAAACACTAACATGAAAGTTTTAAATTTCTTTGGATTCAAATAATTCAAAAGTAAATATTTTATAATATCTGTACTAGTGTTATATTTGAGTACACACTTGTTTTAGATTTTCACTTGGGAGATCAAAGTAACAACCCAGAACTTTTATATTTTAGTCAGTCAATGGAAAAATACTTTAAAAACATTTTTTTTAAATCATGAAATAATCCTCATGTTTCTTCACAAGGTTGTGACTCCTGTAAGATCCTAACTCTGCTAAAGTTTGCAGGTAAACGCTTGTTCAATTATTTTAATAAGGACAAACTGGAGGCATTTACAAGACTACAAATTTAGTATTTGCCTATTGTCTATCAATAAGAGAGTTATATTGCAAGAAATAACCCATATGTAACCTAACAGTCAATCCATGTATGGCCTGAGTCGAATAAAAAGCAGAATAATCAAGAAAAGTTCAGTGATTCACAAAATTGTATTAAAAAATTTGCCTTCATTAAAATAACCTAATACTTCTTACTAAATGTATATGGAAACACTGCACACATAAAAAAGCATCAAATGTCCAATGTTCTCTTAGCTTTTATAGTAGTTATCCATTTAGAGTTTATTGTAGAAAAAAATTAAAAAGTCTCATTTAAAGTATTAAGCAGCACTCTTCAATTGGTGGGGGGAGGGTATATCCTAGACACTACATATAATTCAAAAGTCAGTGCCACTTTTATCGAATAAAAAATTATTGAAGTTAAAAAATGCTCAGGAAAAACAAATATAGATAGCTATTAGTTGCATCATTTTAATTTTATATGAAAAAAATTTCTAAAAGAAAAAAATAAAAGATTAAGCTATAGTAAAAGCTTACAGAATAACATAAAATCAACACAATAGAATCCATAGGCTTTAAACTTATTCACAGGAAAGAAGGTCTAAAAGCTCAGATACAACTTGCTCTTTTATTAGCCTTCATATAGGACAGTAGGCTTTCTATGTTCCTGGACTCTCTGACTTGCTAGGGTTTTACTACAGTCATAACTTCACTCTCAGATCCAAGGATTGCCTGCCCTGTCAGGAGCTGTTTACAGGGACTCTGACCCTGCTGTGTACTGCTTTGCCTGACAGCCTTCTTCCTCAGATATCTTCATGGATGCCTCCCTAATTCCAGGATTTTTTTTGCTTTCTGTATGTATGTTAAAGCAGCATCACATGAATGGTGCCAAAGTCTGCAATGACTCTAGCAGTTTCCACACCCGTCTGGAGCTGAATGAAGCAGCCTCTGAGGTCCTTGATGGTTAAACACTGGGAAATTAATTCTGGAAAAACACTGATGAGAACAACACCCTGGTGTTCTTTGTCACTTGCAAATATTTGAAAGGAGTTTATATTTTAGACCCTCAGTCTGCCATGGTCTTGATGATTCCTAAGATACTTTCAGATAAGTATAAGCTACTTATCTGTGTATCAATGGCACAAATTTCATTACAACTTTACCCTTCTTGGCACCACATTAACCACACTCCTTCCCTGGCCAAACTTCAAGTGTTTCCATTTTTTGAGGGAGGAGGGGTCAGTCATGGGGCCTGGACTTAGGACCTTGACACAGTCCCTGAGCTTTTCTGCTCAAGGCTAGTGCTCTACCACGTGCAGCATAGCTCCACTTCCAATTTTCTGGTGGTTAATTGGAGATAAAAGTCTCATGTATTTTCCTACCAGAGCTGGCATTGAACTGCAATCCTCAGATCTCAGCTTCCTGAATATCTAGGATTACAGACGTGAACCACCAGCACCTCACCAAATTTTTCTACTGTGGTTTTTCTTTAGGATGAACATGGCAAACAATAGCTAGCAATACCTATGCCATCACCTCAATCCTGTGCTGCTTTATTATTTTTGTTGACCATCTCTCAAGTCAGCCCTACACAAAGTCTCAGGGAATTGAGATAATACGTATGGAATTCCTTCCTCAATATGTAACCAAGTTAGCTTTTAGTCCAGTTCCCAACAGACAGCTCATTCTCACTTGAAACCTCAGCAACATTCCTTTAATGCCACATTCTTATCAATATTCTGAACATCTGAGCTCTTTCCACAGTTGCCTATTAACATTTGGTTACAACAGTCTAAGCTTTCTCTAGCTCATATCTCCAAACCATTACCAAACTCTTCTCATGAACCATTTCCAAAGGTTTCTAAACTACATCATCTGATACACTCACAACAACAGCCCTATATCTTGCTATCAATTTTCAGCATCAGCTTTCTATTTCTGTGACAAAGTACATGAGATTCCCAACTTACAAAGAAAAAGAGTTTATTGTGACTCATTATTTCAGAGGTTTCAGTCCATGGGCAGTAGCTCATTTATTTTATATCTGTGGTGAAATAAATACACACACACGCATATGTATGTATGTATATATATGTGTGTGTGTGTGTGTGTGTGTGTGTGTGTGTGTATATATGCATGGGGGGTCGTTTTATACCATCTGGGAAGCAAAAAGAGAAAGCAAAGGACCTGGGTCCCAATATTCCTTTAAGACTGTGCTTCCCATGACATAACATCCCCCAATTAGGCCCCACGCCTCAAAGGGTCTACAACTTAAACAACAGCACCACAGCCAGGGACATACCTTTAACACATAGGCCTTTCAAGAGCATCCCAAATCCAAGCTATGTAGCACATATTGTTTGTGGTTGCTTTGGCACTCTAAGAATATTGAGAAACTGTAACAAACGTCTTATGGCCTGTGAAGCCTAAAACATTTGGTACCTTTCCCTTGGCAACTGTGAGGTATAGATAGATAGATAGAGAGAGATATATATATACATACATATATACACGCATATATACATAATAATAACCCTAATAATTTACCAATTCTTAAAACAAAGATTCTGTACTCAAGCAAAACCAAATCTTAATTTGCCTCTTATAAAGTATGAGTGCTCTATTACGTGATATTTTTAAAATCTTTAAGAATATAAGCTTCTATTATTCAAAAAGGGCAAGTATTAACATTATTCATGAACATTATGTGGTAAATCAAAATGAGAACTAGGCTTAATTTTGAATGAGGAATAATGATATTTATGATAACTTTCAGGACTTCTCTGAGGATTAAATAGGATCATTTATTTTAAAAGTGGTAACTCACTTTTTCAAGCATCCAATATATGTCTGCTATGACTAACAATGATAAAATTACTTTAATAATATGAATTAGCAAGCAACATCTGCTAGGATGGTCCTGGTCCGGAGCACTACAAGTGTAGTAGCAGTTCTACCTTCACCTAGTTGGAAGAGCAAGAAACACAGATCACTGTTGGATTTTCATTGGGTTAGAAAACTGGGAACTCAGTCATTACCATACACATGTTAAGTAAGATAGAAAATTGTTTCCTGTGGTTCTCTCTTAAATGGATCTCCAAGCAGACATACTACTTCAAGAACTCAGAGGAGACATGCAGGTGATTTTATCCAGTCCTTCATTCCTACCTAAGAGCATCCTACTAATGATGGTGAAATGACATTAACAATACTGGAGAGAATTCACAGCAATATTGAATTGAATTTCACGGCATGTAGGTACAGGATGTCTAGCATTCAAAATCTCATGGGACAAAATAAATAGTCTGGCCCCCAGAGAATTGAGTCACTCTACACTTTTCCAAAGTCGCCCACATAAACTGGTTGCCAACAGCATTCAAGCCCAAGCATGCTGTGATCAAGAAACTGCAGAGATCTCATCATTGTTCTACACTTTCAGGCAGAGAACAATCCAGACTTTCCAGAAAACTGCAGAAGTCATCTATTTTTGGGTGACTACACTTTTATCCTAAGGGAATAATACTAAGGTTTAACAATATTCTTACCAGCTTCCTCCTGTTGCTCCTAATAATCCAAGCAATGGAGAAATTGGTGTCATTAAAAAAAATTGTCTATTTTGTTGGATTTTTTGTCTTGTGGCTTTCAGAATACAAAGTGTTACTACAGAAAAGATTTCACTCACAAAAAAAACACTATCACTATATAAGACATGGACACTATATAACACTATATAAGACACTATATAAGACATGGAAAAGTTATATTACATATGCACTAAAAGTGTGTTCATACCTGAAATTTAATATTTAAAAAACGATTAAAATTCAAATGTTAAAGAAGCAATATAAGTATCTGATTTTCATTTCCAGCAAAATGTCCTAATTATGTTTTGCCAAATATTTTGGGCTACCATAAAGAAACTACTTCCTAAATAAACCAAATACATCGAGTAATCCCATTACTTGCTTTAACCCATTATTTGTGCTGAGTCCAGAGTATATAAAAAGCAAGTCTGAGTCCAACAATTTATATTGAGCAGAGCTGCTTTATAAAGTTCTAAATCTCAAGTCCTGATGTGGCCTCAGAACTGCCTAGCCCCAACCTCCATCTTTGCTTCAGATTTACTCATGAGCTCTTTCCAATTCTAACCACATTCTGTGCAACTCTGTCGGTGGAGGAAATGTTCTTCCTCAGAACTAGATGCTGCACAGCCTTCCAAGTCTTTCCTTCCTTCTTGGATCCTTAGAGAGATCACTCCAGACTCGAATATGTTTTCTTAAGCCTGACAAAAGCTCTTAAACTTTAGGTTAGGAGCTAGAAGGAAAAGGAAACAGGAATCTCTAAACTCTCACCCAGAGGAGAATATCTCTACTTAACTCTGGCCATATACAACATTTGCGATTTATCCTATTATAGATAGTTTGTTAACTGAAGGTTAGAAATATTACTGAACTTGGGCTAGTTAATTTGCAGTCCTAATACTTGTAGCTTACTCCCTGAATCCAGATGCAACATCCTTACAATATCACTTTCATAAGAATATAAGAGGCTGGGAATTTGGCCTAGTGGCAAGAGTGCTTGCCTCATATACATGAAGCCCTAGGTTCAATTCCCCAGCACCACATATATAGAAAACAGCCAGAAGTGGCACTGTGGCTCAAAGTGGCAGAGTGCTAGCCTTGAGCAAAAAGAAGCCAGGGACAGTGCTCAGGCCCTGATTCCAAGGCCCAGGACTGGCCAAAAAAAAAAAAAAAAAAGAAAGAAAAAGAAAAAGAGTATAAGAATTTTTACATGAAATAAATCCCTTTAAACGTTATAAACAAGTTAATATCTATATGCTAATTTGTATTCCCCTTGTTTCATAATAATATAACATGCAAGTCTGACATAGTGACATTGGGGGAGGGGCTAGCAATGTATCTCAGTAGTAGAACACATTGTAGCATGTGCAAGCCGCTGGATTTCATATCTAGCACTGAAATAAAATGATATTGAAACTATATTTCATTTCCATCTTTGTAAGTGAAGAGCATACCATGAATAGAATTTTATTAGAGGACAAAGTGTAGAAAATGAAAATCTGATCACATCAACTCCTACTAGGCAGAGTTGCTTTATGGAGTTCCAAGTTCCAAGGCACACTTTAAACTCTATTCTTTGAATAAAATTCAGTAGTATAAAAAATCAAGTAATGAGAAAAACTGTCAGGAGTATTTCTGAAAAACTGATTGACCAAATCACTTGTTCAACTCATTTTCTAGGGCTAACATCAATGTAAGCTGCCCAACAAAGCCATCTAATTTCATTTGCTTTGTATTTAACATACTTTATAGGTTAAATTTTATAAACTGATTAACTACGATATCATTGACAAATTTACAAAAGGCTTTGCTCATGTGACCAAGTGGAATTGATTACTTACAAGAGAGAAACAATGGTTGCAAATTCTGCGATTAATTTTTTAATGTACTTAAGAAAATTAGAGAAAAAATTCCTCTGAATGCATTCTATTTGTATGTTCCACTACAATCCCATCATACCAGAAAATAAAGCCTTATTCTTTAAAAGAATGAATAATAGGAAAGTATGCCCTAGGAGAATCATTTCTTTACAAATCCTTAGACACATGTCCCTCATAATTCATCTTAGCAAGTTCTTATAGCCCACAATAGAACCTTTCCATTAACAATTTAGCCATAAGCAAAGATTTCTTAAAACGTAGGACAACACAGCCAATTCTCTCTATTCAACACTTTCCTGAGAATGATTTCATCATCCCTCATCTTTGTGTTAGAAATGAATTCCTTCATGACCACAGCTGGAAAAAGTTCTAAAGGCATTTTAAACCAGTATTTATTTAGGTTTTATTATTGATTTAGGCAGGAAATACCTGAGACTTACTCTATTTGCAGAAAACAAATGAAAGAATGTGTAGAACTTGTATGAGTGATTCTCTTTCTCCTGAAGCAGAACACAAACAATGAACAGGAACACTTTAGTATATTTTTAACAAAAAATCATGAAAATATAATATAAAAATAGTTTTCCTGAAGGAAAAATGGAAGTATTGTTAACGCTACAATGCAATAGAGTTGAGGCTAGAATGGAAAAGTCTTTAAACCTAGTAGTAAGGCCAATTAGTGGCTATTCCTCAGACACAATATCCATTTAAAATATGAATAATCTAGAGACAACATACAGATTTTGTAAAGTAAACACAATGTGGAGATAATAAGAACCAAGAGAGCTGTCATTTGTTTGTTTTATTGGAACTAGTGAAAAGACATTTTCTTAGTCTAGTAATAATATGGTGAACAGGAAAATAAAAAAGGTATGAAAAAAGCAGTTAAGCAGAAGGTAACAACGACCCCTGTCTAAGATCTGGTAAGAAGTTTAAGGAACAGATTTTATAACTTAAATTCATTAAAAGCTCAAGGCCCTGTGAAGCTAAAATGACAAGCCATTTGTGTTTAAAAGAAGAAATAACTATATTTTTCCAGTTCTCATTTGTTCTTTATTAGGAAGGAATATTCAATATATATGTGCGCCTATATATATTTTTTAATCTTTTTTCCATTATTTAACACATCTGCAAGAACATAAACGTAACAAGTATATATGATCCACAGCACATTGGATTGAATCGGCTCCTTGTGCTGACACTGCCAGCTGTGGAACCTTCTGGAAGCAATTTACATTTCCGTGACAGTTTCCTCATATGTGAAAATATCAACTATCACTGGATGGTTTTGTGTAGATTTTTTTTTCTATTTTGAAGGGCAGACGGATTTTGACATGTTCAAGTACTATAGTACTTTAAAAAGTGCATTCTGATCTACAGCAATCTCAAAGAACAAGCTAGGTATAGTGGCTCACTCTTGTAATTCACATCTACTCAAGTGGTTTAAGTAGGAGGAGGATGGCCCAAAGCCAGCTCAAGCAAAACTGAGAAAATAAAAACAAAACAGGGGCCAGAAGTTTGGCTTAGTAATAGAATGCTTGCCTTGCATGCACGAAGCCCTGGGATTCTTTGGTACCATATACACAGAAAAGGCTGGAAGTGACACTGTGGCTCAAGTGGTAAAGTGCTAGCCTTGAGCAAAAAGAGCTCAAGGACAATGCCCAGGCCCTGAGTTCAAGCCCTACAACTGGCAAAAAAAAAAAGGCAAAACAAAGAGGGTTTGGGGCATGGCTTCAGAGTACCAATTTTAGCCCTTTTGCCACCTCTGAGTTCAAACCCCAGTATCCTCAAAACCAAAAAAAAGAAAGAGTTTTCTTATCAAACACATTAAGTGACACAATTTTTAAAATTACTTTATGCAAATAGGTCTCAAATTTTTTAAAAGAGAGTACTTTTCTTCCAAATAGAAAATTATCCTAGTATAAAGTAAGTTCATTATCTGAATACATACACATGTTTCCTAAATCCTAAGTCTAAAAGATTACACAGAATTAAAACATATCAAGGGAATACACAAACACACACACACACACACACACACACACACACATGTGCATGCATTAAGAAATAGAACACTATGAGATGACCCATGTAACTGTCCCTTTCCACAAACATCTATCTCACTCCTATCAGTCAATATTACTGTATGTCTCTAGCTAACCCGAGGAATTGGTAGGATCCGAATTCAGTCATTGTAATTATATTGAATTGTATACATCTACCAAAACAAAACTTTTATGTCCAGCAAAACAGTATTAGCATATTTTAAATCAAATGAAGTGTCATCAACACAAGGACTTAATAAACAGCCCTCTTAAAACAAATGAAGATAAAATAATAGTAATAATAATAGTAAATGGCCCAAAAGAATATTGTGAACATCAGGGATTAACAAAAGATCATTAAAAACTGAAAGTTCCTAAAAATATTTTTGAAAAGTGGCCACTTGTTGCACATCAAAACACCAATTTTTATCACTTAAGATGTAAGTCAATATTACTTTTGTGTCATATGTCCCAGCTAAATTAATCCCTCTACCTCGCTTCTTTCAAATTTTGTAAAAGGAAAAATGACACAGCAAAAGACAGTCCATCAGTTGAAAATTTCACAAATGTCCAATAATAAATCTCACTTTGCTACTACCAGATTCCTGCTAAGACATCTTTTCATAGAGAAGAAAACTGAACATTAAAAGCTCTTAACTATATATCACCCAAGAATAAAAATGCCTTTAAACACTTACAGTACATACATTCAATAACTCTTAAGTAATAAAAAAACAAGGTTTGAAAAGATATATTTTTCATTATTTGATATAATTTTGTGAAATATATTTCTCATGAATAAAGTCTGCTTAAGAAGTGGTGTGATTCCTTTGACTTTTTCAGAATTTAACATGGATTTAACATTATGGTTTTTTTCAAAAAATTAAAAGCTGGGTTCAGATGGCTCATGATTGTATTTTAGCTATTTAAGAGACGAAATTCTTTAAGATCTTGGCTCAAAGCCAGCTGGGGCAGAAAAGTCAAAGAGATTCTATTTCATGGAATTGACACCTCTATACAACTATTTTTAAATAAAATGTAATTAATTGTGTAAATGTAATTCTGAAGTGTAAAGTGTAAATAAATAAAAAAGTATAAATAAATAGAAGTGTAAATAATAACACCTGGGCTGCTTGATACACATAACATTTTTCCAACTATATAAACACATATAGATATATAGATGAATGTATATCCATGCTTATACATGCAATACCTAAATACATATTTCTTCCTTTAATATGGAAACTGAAATATATCTGCACTTAAATTCATTTTATCTTAATTTATTATTATAATGTCTATATGCCTATGAATTTGAAGAATAACCAGATGATTATGCTAATTTTCATTCACAGGAAAATTAAAATGGCCTTGTTTGGTAAAAGTCATATCAGAAGACAAGATGATGAGACGTGCTCAGTCTCATTAAAAATCGCTCACAACCAATTCAACAACCACAGGCTGTATGCACTTGCCTCTCTACAAAAGGAGCCAACATTCTTTTCGTTTGTTTTTGTGCTGATCCTGGTGACTGAACTCTGGGTCACAATCTAGCTTCACTTTTTCGGTTGAGTTTGTCACTCTACTACTTGAGTCATACCTCCACTTCCATGCTTTTGATGATTAATTAAAAATGAGTGTTCACAATAAAGGACTATTCTGCAAATCTTTACGCCAACAAATTCGAGAACCTGGAAGAAATGGACGATTGCCTAGCAAAAATTGATATCCCCAAAATCAAACATGAAGATTTAAACCTTCTAAATAGACCCATATCCATTATTGAATAGAAACGGCAATAAGAGATCTCCCATCCAAGAAAAGCCCAGGTCCAGATGGATTCACAGCAGAATTCTACAAGGCCTTCAAAGCAGAACTCATACCAATATTTCTCAAACTTCAATGAAATTGAAAGAGAAAGTTCATTACCAAACACATTCAATGAAGCCAGTATAACCCTCATCCAAAAACAAGGCAGGGATTCATCACAGAAAGAAAACTATAGACCAATTTCTCTGATGAACATTGGTGCAAAAATTCCCAACAAAATTCTGGCCAATCAATTTCAGCAGGTCATCAAAAAATCATACACCATGATCAAACTGGATTCATCCCAGGGATGCAAAGTTGGTTCAATATACACAAATCAATTAGTAATCCACCACATCAACTGGAGCAAGGTAAAGAATCACATGGTTTTATCCCTAGATGCGGAAAGGCATTCAATAAATTCCAGCACCCATTTATGATAAAAGCTCTGGAAAAATTGGGATTCCAGGGAACATTCCTGAATATAATAAAGGCAGTCTATGACACACTGACAGCAAGCATAATTCTAAATGGTGAAAAGCTAGAGTCATTCCCTTTAAAATCAGGAGGAAGGCAGGGATGTCTGCTCTCTCCTCTCCTCTTCAACATAATACTAGATTTCCTAGCCAGAGCAATTAGGCAAGAAGAAAACATAAAGGGGATCCAAATAGAAAAAATATTAAGTTAAACTTTCTCTCCTATGCCTAAAGAACCCCATAGACTCTACTCCCAGGCTACTAGAGCTGATCCAAAACTTTGGCAAAGTAGCAGGATATAAAATAAACCCTCAAAAATCAACGGCCTTTCTATATGCCAATGACCTGAAGACCAAGGCCGAAATCAAGAAAGCAACTCCTTTTGCAGTAGTCTCAAGAAACATAAAATACCTAGGAATAATCTTAACCAAAGAAGTGAAAGACGTCTATACTGAGAACTATCAAAACATGAAAAATGAAATTAAGGCAGAACTAAGGAAATGGAAAAACCTCCCATGCTCCTGAATTGGGAGGATCAATATAGTCAAAATGGCAATATTGCCAAAGTCTATATACCAATGCAATGCAATTCCCATTAATATCTCAACACCATTTATAATGAAATAGAGGAAGCAATTCAGA
Source organism: Perognathus longimembris pacificus (assembly GCF_023159225.1). Lineage (NCBI taxonomy): Eukaryota > Metazoa > Chordata > Mammalia > Rodentia > Heteromyidae > Perognathus > Perognathus longimembris. The sequence continues at coordinate 94,166,269 of NC_063162.1, read as the reverse complement.
AATTCATATGGAACGATAAAGGAGCACGAACAGCAAAAACAATCCTATGCAGAAAGAACAATGCTGGAGGAATTACAATACCCAACTTCAAGCTGTATTATAAAGATATAGTAATAAAAACAGCTTGATATTGGCACAGGAACAGGCCTGAAGACCAATGGAACAGAACTGAAGACCCAGAAATGAACCCACAGGGGGCTGGGGATAAAGCCTAGCGGCAAGAGTGCCTGCCTCGGATACACGAGGCCCTAGGTTCGATTCCCCAGCACCACATATACAGAAAACGGCCAGAAGCGGCGCTGTGGCTCAAGTGGCAGAGTGCTAGCCTTGAGTGGGAAGAAGCCAGGGACAGTGCTCAGGCCCTGAGTCCAAGGCCCAGGACTGGCAAAAAAAAAAAAAAAAAAAAAAAAGAAATGAACCCACAGAACTATGCCTACTTAATCTTTGATAAAGGAGCTAAAAAAATAGGATGGAAGAAAGATAGCCTCTTTAACAAATGGTGCTGGCAAAACTGGTTCAACACCTGCAACAAATTAAAACTAGATCCTTACATATCACCCTGCACCAAAATCAATTGCAAGTGGATCAGAGACATTGAAATAAAAACAGATACACTGAAAATGCTACAAGAAGAAGTAAGAGAAACACTTGGGCTTCTTGGCACAGGATGAAACTTCCTTTAGAAAGACCCAGAAATGCTACAAATCAAAGAAAGGATGGACAAATGGGATTGCATCAAACTGCAGAGCTTCTGCAGGGCAAAGGATATAGCTTGCAAGATAAACGGAAAGCCCACAGATTGGGAAAAGATCTTTACCGGCTGACAAAGGCCTCATATCTAAAAATATATGAAGAACTAAAAAAATTAAATTCCTCCAAAACAAAACCCCAAAGAACCAACAGCCCCCTCAACAAGTGGATTAAAGACTTAAAAAGAGACTTCTCTGATGAGGAAATGAGAATGGCCAAGAGACACATGAAGAAGTGCTCAATATCACTGGCCATAAAACAAATGCAAATCAAAACAACATTGAGTTTCCACCTCACCTCAGTAAGAATGTCCTTTATCAAGAAAACTAACAATAACAGGGCTGGGGATATGGCCTAGTGGCAAGAGTGCCTGCCTCGGATACACGAGGCCCTAGGTTCGATTCCCCAGCACCACATATACAGAAAACCGCCAGAAGCGGTGCTGTGGCTCAAGCGGCAGAGTGCTAGCCTTGAGCGGGAAGAAGCCAGGGACAGTGCTCAGGCCCTGAGTCCAAGGCCCAGGACTGGCAAAAAAAAAAAAAAAAAAAAAGAAAACTAACAATAACAAATGCTGGAGGGGATGTGGCCAAAAGGAAGCCCTACTTCATTGTTGGTAGGAATGTAAACTGGTTCAGCCACTCTGGAAAGCAGTATGGAGATTCCTCAGAAGGCTAAACTTAGAGCTCCCCTATGACCCAGCAGCCCCACTTTAGAGAATCTACCCAAAAGAGCACAAACAAGAACATACTAAAGCCACCAAGCACAACAACGTTCATCACAGCACAACTTGTCATAGTTAAAATATGGAACCAACCCAGATGCCCCACAGTAGACGAATGGATCAGGAAAATATGGTATATATACACAATGGAATTTTATGCCTCTATCAGAAACAATGGCATTGCCCCATTCGTAAGGAAATGGAAGAACTTGGAAAAAATTATACTAAGTGAAGTGAGCCAGAACCAAAGAAACATGGACTGTATGGTTTCCCTTATAGGGAATAATTAGCACAGATTTAGGCTAGTCACAGCAGAGGATCACAAGAGGCTAATTGCTATGCCCCTATGAACGGGTAAGATGATGCTAAGTGAAATGAACTCCATGTTATGGAAATGACAGTTATATCACTGTTGTAATTACTTTCAACATGCCATGTGAAACTGCAGATTTTTGTTGATGATCCTCTTATATCTCCTTCCTGTCGTTGTACCCGTGTTATCACTGTATCTCATCTGAGTACACTGGATACTGTATATACTGGTATTAGAACTAGGGAAGTGAAAGGGAATATCAAAATCGAGAGACAAAGGATAAAAAAGCAAAGGATCCTAAAGCAATACTTGCAAAACCATTTGGTGTAAACCAACTGAGCAACTCACAGGGGGAGAAGGAAAGGGGGAGGGGGAGGGGAAATGAGGGAGGAGGTAACAAACAGTACAAGAAATGTACCCAAACCTAACATATGAAACTGTAACCTCTCTGTACATCACTTTGACAATAAATAAGTATAAGAAAAAAAATAAAAGCAAATAGCAGCTTTTCATGCATAAGGTTTAATATAACAAAGGCTTTCAAAGTGTTCTTATGTTCCTGGCTAAATCATTAGTGATATTTAAATAATTACAGTTGCACTTCCGGCAATTGTAGTCTTTGTATGTTATATGGTTATATTACCTCATTTGCTAGGATCTCAGTTGAATTAAGGTTTTGTTAAGTAGGTTTATGTAAAATAACAAGCGATTTCACAATTAAATAAACAAGAGTAATATTGCTAATTTAAATAAAAATATCTGAAGAAAAACAATGAGTGTTCAAAGGCTTTTTTCTAACCAGGATCCTCAGCTATATACTACCTGGGTAGCTAAGATTGCAGGCACGAGACACCATCTATTGGCCAAAATTCTTTATTGTACACTTCCCAGGGATTTGTTCAATCTTGAGAACACACGTATTTTGTATATGTTCTAGTGACACATTTCCAATTATGCTTAATATTAAACTAAAATTACCACATTGAATCTGCCTATACAATGGCACAATAATGAATGCACGAATACTAATTGTATTCATAATAATACAATTTTAAATCAACAGTTCCATGTTTACATTGTATAAGCTCATACCATTATTTTCACAGTAGTTTTTGGAGAGCCATTTTCACTTTAATTAAAAGGCTGCTTTTCCCTTGATTTGACACAGAATGCCAGGGACCCAAATAATTCTGCATATACTGAGATCCATGAAGCAGAACTCAACAGAAGTCAACAATTATTTATGGTAGCAAAGGCTTGAGATACACCTGTAACAATCAGCAGAGGAATTGATGCTTAAAAACTAAACATGTGTTTGTATTTGGTGGTAAGAAGAAAGGAAAGAAGGTAGTACAACATGCAAAGATGACAAAGATTCAAACTTTGGTGCTTTATTGCCACAACTACTGCTATCAGAAAGTTTACATAAAGATAATATGCTTGGGGACACATCTAACATGCTGAATTGGAGAAGTGTTCCATTGGAAATACTCCATAAAGAATTGAAAAACACATGACTGAGGCTTGGGAATAAAACTGGGGTAGTGGGAAATAAACTTTAGTCAGGTCTGCCAGGTTGAAAGAAAAGGAGCTGGCCTACTTGTCATTGTAGGCTCACTTATGGCTTTGTACTGTGCTGCAAACTACACTTGGCATCCATTACATTTAGACATTCAGCAGTTTAAGAAGTAGGGTTGTTGGCCTCTAGTAATGAGTTATAAGGTTCGAGAAAACTGAGCTTTAAATCTTAAGCAACTTGATGCAAAACCAATGTATTTTGAGTTCAAATGCCTTGTCATTTTCCCTGTACTCCATGACCCCCTACAGGATCATACAGGAGAAAATGAAGTGAATGAGATTTCTAAGAAAAGGTGAGAACAGAGTCAAGCATAGGCCTTCAGACCTGCCAATCTCCTACAAAGCCTTATTCCATGGCTCCCATTTAAAATGTACTAACCGAAATATAGTAGATTCAAGGGAGAATTCGAATCAAGTAATTGCTTAGAAAGACAAAATCAAAGTGCAGCAAAACAAACCACCAGGAAGTGGGTACTTGAAAGGGGTGGGCTGGGGTCAAGGGGAAACGGAGAGACAAATGAAGAAGAGAAAAAAAGGGGCGGGGGAGTGTAATCAAGAATCTAATGTATACCCTACAAAATTAAGAAGAGTAAGGGAAGGGGTGGGAAGGGGAGAAATGGGTAAGAATGTTGAAAGGGATAACATTCATCATAATAATAGATAAATAATAACAAAGTTCATTGACAGTCTCTGAGTGAAAAATTAGTCACATGTGGACCTTGGGTTTCTATAATCACCTGCAGTTTTACAGCCCACATTAAGGCATAAAACCAAATACAATTTGCCACTGAATTAATTATACCTTCCCAGTTGCTAATATGTTTTACTTGCACTGTTTTCATAAGAAAACGTTATGCAAATTATTTTCTTTGTTCCATGTTAATTATCTTACCTATCAACAACTGAATTCTTCACTTCGGGAACTGGAAAATTGCTGGCACTTTTGAGAATGTTTGGAGCCCTGTCCCACAGCAAAACACAACACACTACAGGTGCTTCTTCTTGGCCAGTTTCACTGGCATAGCTTCTGTGCCTGTCCCTCCCTGATTTGTTCTCTGATACTTGTGATGCACAAGGAAATTTCTAATCAAGTAAAATTCTGCACTGAATAATATGTATACTCTTAATAATGTACAGGGGAAAAAAGAATCTCCAAAAACATTATAGGCCAATCTTTTAGGAATTCTCTTTCATTCATTCTATGTATGCTGTTTATGGAAAAGAATTCAAGAATATATTTTCTACTATTAGATTTTGTTCTTATTATGTTTTTAACTTTTGGATTTTTTGTCTTATAACGTTATGGTAGTATGCTTTTAAAAATCTCTTCATATGGGCTGGGGATATAGCCTAGTGGCAAGAGTGCCTGCCTCGGATACACGAGGCCCTAGGTTCGATTCCCCAGCACCACATATACAGAAAACGGCCAGAAGCGGCGCTGTGGCTCAAGTGGCAGAGTGCTAGCCTTGAGCGGGAAGAAGCCAGGGACAGTGCTCAGGCCCTGAGTTCAAGGCCCAGGACTGGCCAAAAAAAAAAAAAATCTCTTCATATTATCCAAACAACTGGTCAATTCAATCATAAATTTTGCAATTTTAATGAGGAAAAAGAAATGAATTCGTTGCTTGGATAAAGTTTTTTCTAAACTTGTCAGTTGAACCAAAAGACTGAACTAATGAAGATAGGTGCTTGCAGAAGTCACAGTAAGAAAATGAACTAGAGAGGGCAAAGAGGAAAGTTTCTGATTCTGATTTTGAATTGATAATTGCAACTGGATAAAATTTTCTCAAATGGAAATAGAGAGTTATGAGGAAAGATGTACCAAGTTGAAAGAGTAAAACTAGCATTCTCTCACTTACTGAAACAACAACTACAGGATACAAAATGGAAAGGCTGCTCTCCTCAAGCGTACTCAGGAGATTACGAGTTTCTTGAAAATCAGATGTCATAATCTAAAAAATCAAGAAAATAAGAGGAAGTGAAGAAACTTTTACATGCCCCAAAAGGTAACTCAAGGGAAAAATAGATTTGGCATAATATTGAAAATGCTTTTAAAGATTAAAGATGTTTTATCAACTTTAAAGGATACTCATAGTTAAATGTATTACATTTTTGAACAATTTATTAGATCATATTTACAGCTTATCTACTTTACCCCTAGAAAACAGATATTTGAAAATGCTGCACAAAGAAAACACCATTGTTTCCTATTATGGGGAAAGAGACTTAGAAAACATAACATTCCTATTCCAAGAGATAAAGCATACAATTTCCAAATACATGCTATGTGACATAACTGATCTTGCAATACACTCTATGAAAATCAACACAAATAAACCAAAATCAATTATATTTGTCATTATATTTACTCAGATCCTCAAGTGCTTTGAGCCATTTGCATTTGCTACTTACATTCATACAAACAAAATTGTAGCACTTCTCTAACTTGCTCTGCTGAATATCTCTGCCAACTTGACTCAGTGCTCCAGATTCAATTTTAACATCCTTGGAGGAAAAACACAGGGAAAATGTTACACATTAGACAGGAAGAACAAATATGAGCATAAAACAACTTTGTTACAAAAGACCATATAATTGATATAAGACAGACATATAAAACCTAGGATTACATATAAAAATAAGCCTTGGCTCAAGTTTATCTCACTACAAGTGAAAGACATTTCAATCAGGCCATGAATAATGAATATTATTTTAGCAAACAAGAATGTAGGAAACTGCTTCAGATAGGAAAAATGTCAACAACAAGAAAATATTCAGTAACTAGCAAATAGTCTGGTTTATATTATACAAAGAATTTATTATAGAGCTTATTAAAGGACTAAAACGGGAAGGTTGGTAATCAAACAAGTTTGCATTAGGAGAGGATGTTACACATTATTGTTACAAAGATAGAATTCATCACACCTGGAATGACTTAAAGCAAGAAAGCAACAAAAGATTATGACAATTCCAGCAAGAAAATGAAATAACAAAGACCAAAGACACAGAGCTTATTAGAAGAGGTTAAGTCTCAGTCTAGATTTAGAAGAAACAGCCTATATGCTCTAAAACTGAAGAATGGACAAAAGAAAACACATGCACATGCGCGCGCGCGCACACGCGCACACACACACACACACACACACACACACACACACACACACACACACACTGGAGTATTACTCAGCCATGAAGAAGAAGAAACAGTATGTACTAGACCACTAGCCATGAACCAAGAGCAAAAAAGAAAACATGAGCAAGGGTACAAGATCTTGAATTCAAGCCCAAAACAAAGGGGTTTCAATTCAACATGTGAGTCTGTCAGTACAATGCATCTTTACCAATGTCAGCCTTGTCTTTGTTCTCCCTTGTCTCTCCAAGCTCCACATATGCCCTCAATTTTCCTAGTTACATATTCATATAAGTACATTGAGTATTGTAACTGAATTCTCCCACCATTCCTCTCTTCAATCTTTAACTTCACCAGAGGGTGAGAGTCAGATGTCTAGTTTTAATCCTTTGCAGATTGAAATCCTATTTTGCCAATACTGTTGATTCTTCAAAATGTATTTTGAGCTCTGTCAAAAAGTAGATGGCTATGGCTGTTTAGGTTCATTTCTGTGTCTTTTAATCTATTCCATTGGTCTTTGAGTCTGTTTTTATGCCAGTATTATGCTGTTTTCTTATGATGAGTCTGTGATATAATTTAAAATTTGGTATTTTGCTATCACCAGCACTGCTTTTATTTTTCTCAGAATTGTTTTCGCTAATCAGGCTAGCCCTTTTGCTTTCATATGAGATTTAGTATTGATTTTTCTATCTCTATGAAGAATGGCGGGATTTTAATGCTTGTTGCACTGAATTTGTAGGTTATTTTTGGCAGAATGGTCATTTCACAATATTAATTGTGCGAGTTAATAAACACTGGAAAACACAAGTATTCTCTTTTTTGAATAATTATTTATTGTCAAAGTGATGTACAGAGGCGTTGCAGTTTCATACATAAGGCAGTGGTACATTTCTTGTACAATTTGTTGCCTCCTCCCTCATTTCCCCCTATCCCTCTCCCCCTGTGAGTTCCTCAGTTGGTTTACACCAAATGGTTTTGCAAGTATTGCTTTTGTAGTCGTTTGTCTTTTTATCCTTTGTCTCTCGATTTTTATATTCTCTTTCACTTTCCTAGTGTTAATACCAGTATATACAGTATCCAGTGTACTCAGATGAGATACAGTGATAGCACGGGTACAGCGACAGGAAGGGGATATAAGAGGATCATCAACAAAAATCTGCAGTTTCACATGGCATGTTGAAAGTAATTACAACAGTAATATAACTGTCATTTCCATAACATGGAGTTCATTTCACTTAGCATCATCTTACCCGTTCATAGGGGCATAGCAATTAGGCTCTTGTGATCCTCTGCTGTGACTAGCCTAAATCTGTGCTAATTATTCCCTATAAGGGAAACCATATAGTCCACGTTTCTTTGGTTTTGGCTCACTTCACTTAGTACAATTTTTTTCCAAGTCCTTCCATTTCCTTACGAATGGGGCAATGTCATTCTTTCTGATAGAGGCATAAAATTCTATTGTATATGTACCACATTTTCCTGATCCATTCATATACTGAGGGCCATCTGGGTTGGTTCCATATTTTAGTAATGACAAATTGTGCTGCGATGAACATTGTTTTGCTAGTGGCTTTAGTGTGGTCTTGTTTGTGGTCTTTTGGGTAGATGCTCAAAAATTGAGCTGCTGGGTAAGAGGGGATCTCTATGTTTAGTCTTCTGAGGAATCTCCATACTGCTTTCCAGAGTGGCTGAACAAGATTACATTCCCACCAACAATGTAGTAAGGTTCCCTTTTGGCCACATCCCCTCCAGCATTTGTTATTACTGTTAGTTTTCCTGATAAAGGACATTCTTACTGGGGTGAGGTGGAATCTCAGTGTTGTTTTGATTTGCATTTGTTTTATGGCCAGTGATATTGAGCACTTCTTCATGTGTCTCTTGGCCATTCTCATTTCCTCATCAGAGAAGTCTCTTTTTAAGTCTTTAGCCCACTTATTGAGGGACTGTTGGTTCTTTGAGGTTTTGTTTTGGAGGAATTTAATTTTTTTAGTTTTTCATATATTTTTAGATATGAGGCCTTTGTCTGTTGTATGGCCGATAAAGATCTTTTCCCAATCTGTGGGCTTTCCGTTTATCTTGTGAGCTATGTCCTTTGCCCTGCAGAAGCCTCTGCAGTTTGATGCAGTCCCATTTGTCCATCCTTTCTTTGATTTGTAGCATTTCTGGGTCTTTGTAAAGGAAGTTTCATCCTGTGCCAAGGAGCCCAAGTGTTTCTCCTACTCCTTCTTGTAGCATTTTCAGGGTATCTGTTTTTATTTCAATGTCTCTGATCCATTTGCAATTGATTTTGGTACAGGATGATATATAAAGATTTAGTTTTAATTTGTTGCAGGTGTTGAACCAGTTTTGCCAGCACCATTTGTTAAAGAGGCTATCTTTCTTCCATCCTATTTTTTTAGCTCCTTTATCAAAGATTAAGTAGGCATAGTTCTGTGGGTTCATTTCTGGGTCTTCAGTTCTGTTCCATTGGTCTTCGCGCCTGTTCCTGTGCCAATATCAAGCTGTTTTTATTACTTTAGCCTTGTAATACAGCTTCAAGTTTGGTATTGTAATTTCTCCAGCATTGTTCTTTCTACTTAGAATTGTTAACACAAGTATTCTTTTTTTTTTTTTTTTTTTTGCCAGTCCTGGGGCTTGAACTCAGGGCCTGAGCACTGTCACTGGCTTCTTTTTGCTCAAGGCTAGCACTCTGACACTTGAGCCACAGCTACTTCTGGCCATTTTCTATATGTGGTGCTGAGGAATCAAACCCAGGCCTCACATATACGAGGCAAGCACTCTGGCCACTAGGCCGTACTCCCAGCTCAACAAAAGTATTCTTAAACTTAGTCTAAAACCATTTTCTTTTATTGTCACAAACACTGGACTCATGCTTATTTTTACAGTTTTAATTTATACTGACTTTAGTATACATTTGTTTGGTTGTTACAGCTTCATGTTTCTTAAACTTACCTATTTGTAATTATAAAATGTGTTTATTTTTTATCTTTAGATGTACAAAGGAACTTCAATATAACAAAGAAGTTTATAAATACAATAAATATTCATCTATGTCACCCTTTCATTATTCCCACCCATCCCTTTCCTGCATACTACTTCCTTCACTCTTCTTAATTTTGTAGGACATACCTTGGTTTTGTGACTATATTCTCCTCCTCTTGTATACTTCATTTGTCCACCCCTCTCCCCTTTACCCTATGTAGCCCATTTCAAGTACTGCTTCCTAGTATAAAACATATTCTTCTGACACAGTGTTAGGTATAATTTAATTACAATGAATACATGCTTGTACAAATGTTTGGTCAATTAAAAATATTAATTTAGATGTCATCAGCAAATGTTCAAAGATTATGAAAGACAATGGACACAGGATGTTTTTTAAAAATATTAATATTTTTGTTCTTTGAAAAATGCAAGATCAAAGTTGATATTCTTTTCTTCTTCAAATTAGCCTCTTAGTAATTATTTCCAGTTAAGTCTAATTCTTTTATTTATTCATACTGGTCTCTTACTCACCAAACTATAATAATAATAACTGAAATTTTGCATGCTTTAATAGACAGACTTTAACCTAAATATAGCAAAGGAGTCTTTCACACCTTTAATAAACAAAGACCACATCACACAACTCTACGAGGCTGTTTATAAAAAGGCTCAATGGCATCATCTTATGCTGTTGCTCCTAATGTTTCTACCCTCAAGCACAGCAAAGAGAACAATCTGCTGGCTAGAAGAACTTCTTGTTCTGTAAATATTTTGGTTCACAGAACATTAAAATATTTAAAACAATTTTCCAACATGTTCAGTAAAATTAAAGAGTACTAAAATTTAAATATTTTCCTTACAGTACAGGAAATCCAGGAAAGATTTACCATTAAGTAAATACAAACATCTGCATAGCCAAGCATTTTGATGATGATAGTTTGTTTTGAAAAAATTTAAGAGGATTTAACTAAGTTTGAAAGACTTTGGTTCAAGTCACATGAGTCAGAGGTTCAAAAATGTGTTTCTGAGAAGCCAACCCTCTTTCTAATAGAACATGGTGATTGAGTCATCTCTGAATCTAAATCTACCAATTTCCCACCTCCCTCCCACTCAGACAGCAGCCCTCATGTGTACATAAACAAAGGAGTTGTAGAAAGATGCATTTTCATTTGACTTTGTTGACATACTAACAATTAAAAGTCATTTTCTCTTCTTTCCATCCATTTAGCTCTCAGTCTGTACTATATTTTCTATTTTAACCAGTTTTTGCAAGCTCTTGAAGTTATGAGGATGGATTCTGCAGCTCAGCCCGCTGGATTTAAATCTAGCTCTAATGCTATGTGGCTGTTGTACTGAAGCCCTGTGGCTTATTTTACTAATTTTAGCAAAATGAATTATTTTATAGAAATTAGCTAAATCAATATGTGAGATCTAAGGAATAACATTCCCCACTTCCTGGCGATGTTTTATACCCAGAAATTTTCTGAGAAAATGGGATGGGGGAGGGGAGAGAGAGAGAGAGAGAGAGAGAGAACTTAAAATCAATGGATCTTGGGATTTTTTTAGGTGATAAGTAAATCAGGTTACCAGTCTGTTATGTTAGCCCTCAACCATGAAGGCTGAATTGATAAGATTATACTGGTGGCCATCTACTTCATCAACTACAACCATAAAATCTATACCCTAGGCAGCTGGTAACAGGATAGAGATCTTGATATACTCTCAAACTATACTCTCAGACCAGGTATTCAGAAAGAAAACAAAAAGTAAATAAATAAAAGATCTACCACTATCTATCTCAACTCTCATCTGTTCCCACTCTCTCACCACACCATGGAAGAGGTTGTACTTCCCTACTTACACAGTGTAAAAGATACACAGCACGAAGATTGAAGTATAACATGCAGCTTGAATGTTCCTTTCCAATGCTACATAAATCAGTAACACTGTCTCTGTTTCTGACCAAAAGATCTTCCCAACAATTACTATCCTAGAACATCTAAAGCATAGTGAGCATGTTTTCAGGTCGTTGATGCTGCTTGCTTGAGTATACATAAAATGCTAATCACTGTCCTTGTACATAGGAATATATAAATGTGGTTATTACTATTCCACTTTCAATGTATTTTTAACGTCATCTTATCTCCATCATGCCCTCACATTTATTACCTAAAAGACATTGAAGATTTATCAATTACTGCAATCTATGCTAAATACATTAAACACTTATATAATAAACGCACACAGCACACCTATGCACAAGTATCTGTTATTGCTATTCTCGTGCTCCAGATAAAGAAGCTGTGATAAAGAAGTTGAAATAGCCTAATATGACACAGCCTCATGGGACTAGTCCTCTGATACTGATCTATTGGAACCTTTTAGTCCATACATCGAAAATACAAAGTGCATCATTGTTACTCTGGGTACTGTTACTTTCTCATGGAAGTCACAGAGGAGTAAGATAAAATAAGTAAATAACATAAGTAAAATCAACTCAGGAGAAACACCTAGTCTGGAAGAGATAAACTGAGTATTAACTGCAGGTTCACACTAGCTGTTAACTGTGATCATTTTTCTGGGTCCTACACAGGGAAGAAACTATTTTAAAAGTGTCCTTTAATTCAAATCTTCAGAATTGATCTTGGGGAAGAGTCAGGTACTTCTCAACCATTGCACTGAATATATGCTAAATAGTACTGTAGTATTATAGTAATTATGGTAATAATACTGCCTTATGAACAGTCAACTGTGGTTCTGAAAGTAGAAAAACTACAGGGGCAGAGGAATGAAATAAAAAAAAACTGAATCCCAACATAGCTGAGCACATATCATAAGGTGTTCAAAGTTCCTATTTTATTATACATATTAGAAACCCAAAGGTAGATACCATCTAAACAAAATGTAAAGCTAGTAAATACAGACCTGATCAAGTTTACCTTTTTGCTGAGTTTTCCCTACAAATATTCTATTATAATAAGGCCAGCAGACAGTGTTATAAGTAAATGGGAAATTACAGTCATTAACTCATAAATCATGTTTGGCAAGCACAATTTGTATATTTTTCATGGTGGAGAGAACAAAGAGTGGGTATGTTCTAAAAGTATATACAGAAACATGATCTATTTGTGTTTAATAGTAATGCACAAAGGACTAGCAGGATAAAAATTCACAAGATGACATAAACTAATCCTATCAATTCTAACTAAAAACACAGAGTCATAAAGAATAGAGTTTCCTAGCCAGGGACATATTCAAGTTTTCTTTATTTAACTGATAAATATTTATTAAGGGCTGACTGCACATTGAACTAATATCAGTGAATGTTTCTCCCATCACCGAGCTTACACCAACTGTGAAAATAAAGTTTAGGCCTGTGTTTACCAAACTTAATTGTACACGAGAATCCAAGAGATCTTTTCAAAAATAAAGATTTAAATTTCTGTAAATATTCCTCTAAAAGGACTATCTCATTTTGAGTTGATTCATTCACCAAAATATGAACCCCTATCTAATCATTCAGAAACTTTACCTCTGACAAAAAGAGACTACAGTCTTCTGTATCATCTAGAGTCAATTAGGTAATATCATTATATATCAGCATGACAAAAGCAAATGACTCAAAGATTTTTTATTGGTTTGCTTTTTTTGTTCATATTTTAGAGGAGTCAGTTCACAACAGGATCTCTTTGTAGCCTGTATATGCCTGAGACTCCCAATCTTCCTGACACGGACTCCCCAGAGCCAGGGTGACAGGCTTGAAACAAATTAAAGACTGATTGACTTCAACAAATTTTCAGTCTAATTATTGCCAAATTTCAACATAACCTAACTTTACTTACATGTATAAAGTTTTTTTTTTTTCTAAGAAACATCCTACACAGCCTATGGATAGGAAGAAACATTACAGACTATAGACAATATAAATATAACTAAACTATGTACAGATAATTAATATTCTAGCAAAATGTAATGAACTTGGAATCACTAAAATCAACCTAAATACTGCCTTATATTCCTTCAAACCCTATATGGTACACAGCTATTTTTTATTAGTGGATTTTCCTCTTAAATAAAGATAGACTTGTTATATTTTTATTTTAAAAAATCCTGTCATATAACTTTCCATTATAAGATATATATGAATAACCTACTATATACCAATTATTTAGCCTAAAGACTCAAAACATTTTAGAAACATTAAGGATGAATTACATTTTCAACAGCAAAAGCACAATCATATGAATTATTTTGAATATACAAATATGTACATCCACATATCTTATAGGACTTTCCTAGACAATATGAAAAGGATTCAAATCTCAGTATAGAATCTTCATTTGCATTCTGAAGAATTTTTAAATGTTTCTTATTGTTTCTTCTTTCTCTTTTCCTGGTAGAATGGGGCTCACCACTAATTCCATCTCTGTTGCTGACTCTACTTCATCTAATCTCTGCAGCATCTGCAATCTGCCCTTCCCTTCCATTCCCTGCGGTGGTGAATGCAGTACTTTCTTCTGGGAGGAAATCAATTAGAATGTCTTGGGTATACTTAGTATTTTAGACTCTTCTCAACTACTCACATGATTGATGGATGCCCAGCAGCTACCTCTTTATCTACAGAAACGTCTCTGGCTGGTGTCCAAGAAGAAAGGTATTCCAGAAGCTTGCTTGTACACTCACTATCCTATCATCACTAACCACAGCTATTTATCTGACTCCCACCAAAGGCACAAACAGTGTGAGGGAACCATGAGAAGAGTTGGTGAAAGACATGCATAATAAAAACAAGTAGGACATGGGGAACGGTACCACTGTTAATATTTTCAGAAGTACAAGAACATAAAAGTAGGGACAACTTCATGGAGAAAACTAAGTACCCAGAGCCTTCAGAGAAGTAAAGAAGACATGTAATCAACTACAATGCTGAGTGAAAAATAGAAGCAAAAAATATATAATTTCAAAGTATGTGCAAGACAACATATTGGACCACAAGCATGATGCCATTGTGAGAAAAGTTCAGTCTAGAATGAAGATTGTCTTCAATGACTAGTTGATCAACAGGGACTCTGACTCAAATGTGTGAGTAGTCACTACAGACACAGTTCAAAGTAAGATTTTTTTTAAGTAAGAAACAATTATGAAATAGATGGGCAAGTTCTTAGCTTGGAAACGAATTTTGAGGTGGCAAAATATCATGAATAATTTATTCTGACCACAAGATCAATGGAGTGTATTTGGTTCAGTTTACCCAGAAACGCCAAAACTCTGGTAGCTAAAGACAACAAAACAATAGAAAACAATAGAGAAGAGTATGAGTTAGAGACCAATCTGGGCTACAGGTTCTCTAAGAAAAAAAAATCTCATCTAAAAAAAGAAATCAGTCAACTGATAAGTGATAAACTGTAATCTAAATAGCACTGGTTTTTTTTTTGTTTTTTTTTTTTTCCACTGCCAGGATCAATCCTGGGGTCTTATGCTTACTAGCCAAGCATTCTAAGACTGAGCCATATCACTAGCCCAAAAGAATAATTTTAACATTCCATATGTATTTAACTTCTAGAGATATTTATTCTATGTGTAAAAAGCAATCTTCTGAATTAGAAAAAAAAAAACCAGACCTGACTTCATAAATGGATGCCCAACAATGCATGGTTATTATGGTTTGGGGATTTTTTGTTTGTTTTTACTTCAGGAAAATGTCTAGAACTTGTAAACAATGACATCATTTTTTCAGTGGTAAATTTTACAAAACTAACAATCTGAATCTTCTAGGAAAAGCAATAACTTAACAGGTTCTGATGTCTCACAACAATGCTAACTGAAAAGCCAAATATATGTTAAATGTACAGGAATAAATAAAGTAATAGTAACCAACTTCCGTCATTAATAGTACCATCATAAAACCACAGCAAATACTTGTAATTACAAACTGATTTTGTAAAATATGGTATCTTAAGCAACAATAGTCTAATAAGTTTACACTTTTGTTTCTCCTCTGAAGAAATCATCAGAAAATCTGGCTAACCCAATGGGATGGTCTCCAGGTAGTTTCATATACACATATCCCTTACAGTAAGTTGTCTCTGTTCAGAGTCAGAGGATCAAGAGAAGAAATAGCCTTGTAGTGTCTCTCATCTATTAATTGCACTTAGCACTAAAAATGAAAATCTACATCTTCAGACTAAAATATGTAATTTCCTTTGAAATCAACATAAAATGACTATTTTGACTGGGTCTTAAGATACTGACAGAGCTTAATTTTCTTTCTTTTTTGCTTTTCCTCTGAATTCACTTACTGCTCTTGATGTTTTGTTTGACTAATAGCATAAACAGAATTTATTGAAGTCGATAACAAAAGACCCACATCTGTACACTGGACACAACTTGGAGGGCATGAAGAAAAATAAACTGGGGACTGCAGAGCAGCTCTGACAAACCAGAGCATGCTCTACACCCAGCAGAACAAATGATTTCCAGTTATACCCTGCTTGTCATTTGAGGTTACACAAAACAGTAATTAAATTACATGCACTGGGAAACAGGAAGAAGGGGATAAGCAAACTACACAAAAGCTCCTACTATCCCTGTTTTCTCAGGGTATGTAGATCAGCATTCTTTAGGAACTTCATTTCTTTTTTTGCAGGAATGAAAATTGGGTTGAACAGTTTCATGCAATTGTGGGAGTCATGTGATAGATGAAAACACTCAAACTGCATATCTTCTGCTATAAAAGGAAACATCAGCCCCATAAGTTTTTGCAAAGGTAAAATAGGTAGGTCCTGTCATTTTCAGCTAAAGTCCTCTATCACTTTATTTTGTTCTTAAGACAAAATATTAAATAATAATACATGCAGTAGTAACTCAGTTAACTCAGAAGATCCTGTAAAGCTACCTCTGCATCTGTCCCCATCTCTAACCTCGTTTACCATCATTCCATCTCCACTCTATCCAAAGCCCTCCTGATCTAAGCTCTTACTATGTCCTTTACATATTGCCTCTTCTGGCTTGCTCTTCAAATGACAACACTTGGCTGCCCTTCTAGGTTAAACTAAAGGCCACAATCTGCTGAGAGAATTCACTCATTGCCTCTACCTCCAATAAATCATTATCTCTGGCACAAGTTACTTTGCCTTAGAATATTTATGACAAATTCAATTTTTTTAAAAAAAAAAACAGCCTTCTGAACTTGTATATACTTATTGTTCTATCCCCAATTCAATGAAAAACTCCTTGAGATAGGAATCATAATTACTTACCTTCATTCTATATATCCAAAGACTGTATTATGATACGAAGTGTGTGTGTGTGTGTGTGTGTGTGTGTGTGTGTGTGTGTGTTCATACCTGTGTGCACAGTGCTGGGGCTTGAACTCAAGGCCTTGTGCCCTTGCTTGGCTTTTTTTTTCTTTTTAATCAAAGCTGGTGTTGTACCATTTGAATCACACTTCCATTACTGGAGTTTTGCTAATTAATTGGAGATAATCGTCTCTTAGACTTATCTGCTATGTCTGGTTTCGAATCAGGAGCCAGTAGAACAGGTATTTATGAGCTGGTAAATAAATTAGTCAGTTAAGGATGTAGTATGAGATTGATCACATTTTCCTACACATTCCTTAATAGTTTCAAGAGTATCAACTGTTAATTCAATATTGCTGAGTTGGGAAAAAGTGCAAGAGGCCTGTTCCATCACTGTCAACCCTCTCTGAAGATTTCTGTCCCTAACACGGAAAAGTTCTTAAAGAACAACCTAACAATTATGGTCAGAGTAATAACAAAGTACTGTAATTAAGAAGTAGTGAGGGGCTGGGGATATAGCCTAGTGGCAAGAGTGCCTGCCTCGGATACACGAGGCCCTAGGTTCGATTCCCCAGCACCACATATACAGAAAACGGCCAGAAGCGGCGCTGTGGCTCAAGTGGCAGAGTGCTAGCCTTGAGCAGGAAGAAGCCAGGGACAGTGCTCAGGCCCCGAGTCCAAGGCCCAGGACTGGCCAAAAAAAAAAAAAAGAAGTAGTGAAATGTGCATGTGTATGGAGGGATGGTAATTTACTGTTTTAGCAACCTCTTCTTTGAATTTCCTGTTTTCCATTACCAATAGAGTTAAGATATTTGGATTTGGATAATCTGAAGCTATGTTGTCAAAGTGTAGCCCAGGTAATTACCATAAGCATACTCAATCTCCTCCTTCCGCTTCAATGGGAAACATGCTTTTCTTTGCACATCAATAAAACAATCTTCCGATTGTGCATTGAGCAGCTCCACACCCACTGATCTGCCCTACAGATTTCAATAGTGATGACTTCGTCCTTTTATATGTTCTTTTCAAACTCAAGCAAAAGCTCTTAGAGAAAAAAATGTTAGGATGTATGGCATTTTGTATTTGTTTTAAGTCATGGGCTAAAGAAAATTGCCATACATAGCTCAAATGGTAGAGCACCGGCCAAGTAATCAGGGGTCCCTGAGTTTAAACCCAGGTATCAGAAAAACAAACCTTCCCTGTGTTGGGGAACAAGTTTAGAGTTAAGAGGTAGACATATTAAATAATAATATCTCAATAAATTTTGGTAGTCTGATAATATTCTTCAGTTTTCTTAAATTTGCATTGAGATGGGATTTCATTCCAGTTATGATAATGTGTTCTTTTGGATATTGAAGCTGCCTTGTAGAAGTTTAGAGGCTGTGGTTGTGGGTTGTCATTTAAATCGATGTTTTGAGAAAGCATTTTAATGTTATGTATTTGATTGATTTTAAAGGGTTGCATTGTAGCATGAAGAACACATTTAAATAAAACAAAGTTCTAAATAAAAAAAAGAAAATTGCCATAAAATAAATTTGTCTTTATAAAGGAAACATAAAACTAGATCATTGTTTCCTTTTCAGACCTTAACTATAGTCTTTCTGTCAAACATTGTCTCTGACTAATAATTAGTAAAAATCTTATAAACCAATTAGCAACTACATTCAATAATGATATAACTCCAGATAAGTCAAATCCCAGAAGGTTTCTCTATTTCTATTTCTGAAAAGAAAGGAAAAGAAATTATAGAATGATCGCAAAGCCAACAGTACGTCATATTATTCCTGGCACAAAGATTTGTGACTACTAAGGAAAGAAAGGAGTATGTTGTTTCTGTTGGTTTAAGAATTCATTATGAAATCAAGAAGATACAAGAAAGCTAAGCAGAAGTGACATCTTCTACCAAGCCCAACAAGAATGTTAGAAGAACAGCATGTCCAAATGTCAGTCGTTTGTTATTTACTAGACATCTAATCGTCGATCGCTCAGTAAGTACCTGTGGCTAATACCAATTAACTGAGTGTCTCACAAGAGCTAGGACAAACCATTTTGAATGCTCCCAACACAGATAAGTGATGAATGTCTCCAATGATAGATATGACAATTATCCTGATCTGATTATTGTATACTGTATTGAAATGTTACATTGTAAGCCATGATAAGTACAATTAATGTGTCTATTAAGAATATTTTTATAAAATATTAAAAGCCAAGATATAAATAAAACTGTTGATATAGCCCCCTACAAAAAGACATAAGGAGGAGGAATTTGAGAAACAGTTAGCTCCTTATCTTCAGATTCATGTGTACTTCTTAGCTTGGCTTACTATAAAATTCCAAACCTCACGTTTAAAATCCATAGTTCCTCTCTGTATCAATTATATACTGGACACTAAAAAATGAAATTTAAGTGAGTACTTAAAATTGGAAATGGCCAAGAGATCCATTTTGTTTAAGAATGAAGAAGAAAGAAATACTTTATAGCTGGGTATTTTATTCTAGTCTCTTATTTTATTCTAGTCCCTTCAAAAACAAAAAAGAACCCAAGAAGAATGTCAAAACCAAATATCCATAGGCAATATCAACCAAGTATCAGAAAATAGTGATAAATTGTCTGCATTAAGGTCCACACAGTTTAAGAAATCACAACCGAAAGCAAAGGAAAACAAAGAGAGCTAGAAAACAAAATCATTAGCATGAATTTCCTGATTAGCTTTTTTGCTCAAGGGGCAATGCCCAGTCCCGGAGTGCAAGACCCAGGATTGACACACTGACACACTCACATACACACACACACATACACACACACAAGTAGCAGTAGAAATCTCAAATCACATGAGATAATGACGACAAAAGAATAAAGAGTAAAATGATTTCCTATTGGAAGTACAGGTATAAAACACACAAAAAGTATACCTAAAATTTATTAAAATTAATAAAAAAAATATTGAAATTCAGGAGATTTTGAGCCTTGAAACAATTTTATTAAAGTACTTGGGAATATTTTATCCATGAACCTTCCTAGATAAATCGGTCAGATTAGTTTCAAAGAACCAAAGTGATTTGTAGTATGTTAACATACATTTTTGATAGCCATTTAATATGTATGTACAACAAAGAATGAATATTTTAAATATATCATATTCAACTCTCCCAAACATAATATGGCTGCTTTTAATATTTTCATCTTATAGACAAAGGAATTAAGTAACAAAATCCAGTTTGATATCTTGATAAAATTACACCATTAACTAAAATAAACTCTCCTGCTTTTGACCAGAATTTTCTCATTTCTGATTAAAAGTCATAAATTTTGGTGACAAGTTAAATATTATAATGAAAATAGAGAAACTAAGTAAAACTTAATAGGAAAAATACTTGAAACCACAGATTATTAAAATAGTTATGTTGCTTTTTGGTAAATGCTGTTCATAATTTCTATCAACACCTTCCCAGTTACTGTTTCTTCTATTTTTTGAGGCATAATGATCATATTTTTATTATAATGTTTAAGTTATGATCAAAATTCTTCTTGACTAATTCATCTCAATTAACTGTTGTTTTATATAATCAACAAAGCTTAATACACGGTGAGTATGTGGTGGGCACTGCCACACTCAAGTAAATCTAAGCCATCATTTGGGGTGCATGCACCAGGTAGTTCTGCAGTGAGTTACACATGAGGATTGGGAGGAAATAACAACAGGAATGGACAGGAGTTGGAATAAACTTCAAGTCCTAAGGCGTAAGAGAGTAAAGAACCTCCTCAAGGTAAAATGATACATTGGGACTAAAAATTTTCCCATGCTTTTCCAAGGTACATGTCTGTACTACAAAAACTTGTGATCAACTTGATAAAACTTACATTTCCAAACTTACACGTTTGGATACTTACATTTAATTCATTTTTGAGAGCTTTAAGAAGATGATCTATAGGCTCTATATCATCTTTGGGATTCATAAGTACACAAATTTCATGTGAAATTCTCTCTGCATTAAAAAAAGAAAAACAATGTTAAAAATTTAACATTCAAACAAAACACAGAACAAAGCCCTACAAACAAACCTTTTACTTGCTTTTCACACTCATTCAGCAAGAAGAGGGAAATTTTGTCAACATGCCAATTATACTGGCCTAAACTTCACATTAAAAAGTCCTGGAGTCTATTTATCACTCAAACCTAAACATTAAACAATGTGTGGATTAGTAACCAATCATGGTACAACCAACAGAAATAAGAAATTGTAGCCCACAATTGAAAGGGGTTAAGTGGAATTAATATCCATTTGTCTCCACCAATTCCATCCTTCCACATATATGAAGTTTCTCCTAGAATCTGAGAATCTGAGAAATTACTGCTTCTCAGGTGGATTCATTCTCTAGGCTAAAAGATGTTTCATGGGGGGGTAGAGGAGGAACCTTCCTACTGGGACCCGAGTTTTCCCTGCCATTTTCTAGATTGCCAATTTGACATAATCAAGGTCTATTTTGATTCCTACCATGATGCTGGAAATGGTTAAACTTTCCTCAAATTGGAGATGCTTATTTGATATGGCTTGGTTTTAAAATATAAACCATGTGGCATCATGGCACTTATTCTCCCATGATGTGTACAGTCTTCTGCAGCAGACAAATTTGAGATGTTAAGAAATGCCTATGTGCTTACCATTTAAGGAGTCATTGCTTT
The DNA here is from genome assembly GCF_023159225.1 of Perognathus longimembris pacificus. Taxonomy (NCBI): domain Eukaryota; kingdom Metazoa; phylum Chordata; class Mammalia; order Rodentia; family Heteromyidae; genus Perognathus; species Perognathus longimembris. The sequence continues at coordinate 94,144,809 of NC_063162.1, read as the reverse complement.
GATATGTTACCATGTGATGAAAAAAAAACAAAGCAGGGCTCAATGTCAGATAAGGGGCAAAAATCAAGTCATTTTGAGGACATTATACAATTTAATGCTTGAAAATAAGTATGCATTATTAACTAAGTATTGTAATTCATGTTTATACTCAAAACATTTAAATCCAGATTGTCCTTAAAACTATGCCCTTCTACAAAGTTGCCTATTTTGTAATAGTTTCTGTTAAAAAAAATTATTCACTTACACTCTTCAGTCAAGAAAATGTAAGCATATATAAACAAAGTTATTCAAAAAGAACTGAAAAATTCTTCTAATCTGGGTATAGATCTGCTACAACATAGTTACATTAACTTAAAACTGTCTCTTTAGGACTCTGTACTTATGTGTTAGGACAATGCCAGCTCTTAGAATTAACTCATAAGTAACTCAGAAGCCAAGAGTTCACACCTATAGTCCTCACTTCTTATGATCTGCAGAATCACACTTCAAGACCAGCCCAAGCATTTACCCAAAGGATCACAAACATAAGGCCATATTAAAGCTACCAGCACAACCATGTTCATTGCAACATTATTTACCAGAGCTAAAATATGGAACCATCCCAGATGTCTATCAGTAAATGAGTAGATCAAGAAAATGTGAGATAAATATATATACATATATATAGTAATTCTATGCTTATTATCAGAAAGAATGGTACTGCCCCATTCCTAAGAAAATGGAACAACTTCCAAAAGGTCATACTAAGTGAAGTGACCTAGACCAAAAGAAACATAGACTATGTTTTCTCTCATTGGTAATAATTAGTATATGTCTAGGATAGTCCTAGCAAAGGATCACAATAGCTTAATGATTATGTACATATGATCATATAAGATGATCCTAAGTGAAATGAACTCCAAGATATGGAAAAAAGTGGTTATACATTGTTGTACTTTTTAATGTACAATGTGAAAGTATTTCTTTTTTCTTTCATTTTTCTTCTCTACATTTTAGCCCCTGTCACTGTATTTGATTTTGTACCCTGGGTATCGTATATATGCTTATCAGAATTAGAGAAGGGAAAGGGAACATCAATATGGTGAGACAAAAGATAAAAGCACAACCAATGTAACAGCAATACTTACAAGACAATAAGTTGGAAGTTAACTGTACAATTCGGAGGGGGGGTGGGAAGGAGGGAAGGTAGAAAAAAATGAGGGAAGAGGTAACAAGTTTGACAAAAAATGTACACACTACCTCACATATGTAACTGTAACCCATCTGTACATCACTGTAACAAAAAAGTTAAACTTAAAAAAAAAAGGCCAGACCAGCCAGGCATACACCAAGAGATGTCTTCTCTATTCTCATCTGGGCACAGTTGATGCTTCTTTTCCCAGCTAGGTAGAAGACTGAGATTGATAGAATGATGGTAGGTACTAAGATGGCCTTGGCAAAAAAGTTCATGAGACATCACCTTAAAAGAATAAATCTGGGCATAGTGGTATGTACTGGTCACTTCATCTTTGAGAAGCATAAAATATATGGATCTCACTCTGGAGGGGAGCCCAGGAAAAAAGATACTAGCTCAAATTAAACAGTGCATACAAGGGCTACAGGCATTTGTCGGCAGCAAAATAGCTGCCTATCAAGCATAAAGCCTGCAATTCAAACCCCAGTATCACAAAAAGAAAAAGAAAAAAAAAACAGCTAATCAGTCTAAATTACATGATCCTAATACAATTTAATACATTTAAGAGCAAAACTCAAATAAATGGCTCAGACTGTAAGCACTTATGGAACATCCTGGGGTAAGAGATATAAACTGGTAAGAAAATCAGATTAATTCTAGAATAAAATGAGCTCAAATGTGAGTAGATGTGGGAGGAAGGAGCTCTGAAAACAATTTTTAAAAGTTTTTCAAACAGCAGAAAAAAATGTCAAACATAGTGATATGGGAAAAGTATCCAGATAAGCACAGATTACTGGCAACAGAATTACTTGAAATCCATGGAATAACCTGGTCGTGAACCTGCAGTGAGATGGGTCATCAGTAATGTCAGATCCTGGATTCATATGGACTCTACAGTGACCTGAAAACTTTTCATCAAAAGATAACTATCCTCCAAGCAGTAGCTTTGGAAACAAAGCCAATCCAAACTTTATGCATCATGAAATTCAATGTTTAGACAAAATTTGGCTATGAAGCATCCTAGCAAAAAAATCTAGATGATGAGCTTGATAAACACTTCTCATGAAAAAATAAACACACGTACATAAAAGTCATTGTATAAAGTAATTTATAAATGCCACAATTAATGTAATAATACCACAATCGTTCTGAGAAATTGAATAACACCAAAAAATGGAACAAAATGTAGGAGGTTGATTTTCCCTGCCTTATTATATAAAATAAAATTTATACAGACCTTAAATGAGTTACCTTGCCAAATTCACTTACAAATTCCAGTTTCAATCATTTTAGATTTTCTGTATGTACAAATATTATAATTAAAGCTTTATTTCCTGCTTTCCAACTCATAATTTTACCTGATGAAAAATTTCACTTAGAATTTTGCCAAGAGCTGGGTTCCAGTGGTTCATGCCTATAATCCTAGCTATTCAGGAGACTGAGATCTGAGAATCAGGGTTAAAAGCCAGCCCATGCAGGAACGTTTGCAAGACTCTATCTCCAGTTACCCAGCAGAAAACAGGAAGCTGAGGTATAGCTCAATGTGGTATAGCGCTGGCCTTGAGCAAAAGAGCTCAGCAACAGCTCCCAGGCCCTAAGTTCAAGCCCCATGACTGACAAAAAAAAAAAAAAGGATTTTGCCAAGAGATGGGTAAATGGTAACATCAGCCATGGGTCCCACCACAGAAAGTGCTGCAGTGTACTCAGAGACCCAATATACTCATGGCCCACATAACAGATAAATTAAGACTCCATGGAAACCATGAAAAATTTTAGATCATCACCCTCATGTGCGAGAACACAATTTTCATCATCTTTCCCTTCAACCTTCTGCCAGGTGGAAATATAACAAGAAGACCCGCACCTGATGTGAGCACTATGAACTTCCAGGCTTCTGAAACTGGGAGAGGATACATTTATATTGTTTTATAAAGCATCAAGTCTGTAACATTCTCTGGTAGTGGCACAAAGAATAAGATACCAAAATGATCATATATTGTGATGAGATACTGCTCTTCACTACAAGTAATTTTCCATTTTCCAAACTGTACTTGGGAGGTAAGTATAACCATGAATAATGCCCTTTATTTTATCTTATTTTTGTGCCAATCTTGGGGGCTTGAACTCAGGCCTGGGTGCTGTCTCTGAGCTTCTTTTTCTCAAGGCTAGCACTCTACCACTTGAGCTATAGCACCACTTCTGGCTATCCTTTTTTTTTGTTGTTCTTATTGTCAAAGTGATGTACAGAGAGGTCACAGTTTCATACGTTAGGCCTTAGGTACATTTCATGTACTGTTTGTTACCTCCTCTCTCAACTTCTGGCTTTCTATAAGTAGGGATTTTTTTGTTTTGAGGTGTTGTAGGTTTTGGTTTTGTTTTGGTTTTTTTTTTGCTTTTTTAAAAAAAAATTGAAGATAAGAGTCTCATGGACTTTCCTGACCAGGCTGGCTTTGAATCACGATCTTCAGATCTCAGCCTCCTGAGTAGCTGGGATTACAGCAGTGAGCCATCAGAGCCAAGCTTGCTATTTTACTTTATTCATATATGTATAGCATGATTATTTTTTCATCTATCATCAACATAGCCATATTGGAATTGAGAGCATAGAGTAGAAAAAAAACACTTTAATATTATGGAAATTTTTGCCTTTAATAGGGGTACTAGAACCATGAAAATTTAAGTAACATATATTTGGCTGTAAGCTATCTTTGTTTTCTCTATCTGCTCCTTTACCTCTCTTTGACTTATGCTTGTTTTCCTTTGTTTCAGTATTTTTAGCTTGTCTCTTGTATATAACTGAAACTGCTTGTATAGTTTTTAGTTTGGCTTAATCTGCATGAATATATTAGTTACTTATAAGCAAAGTACCTTACTTAATTCAAACGGTTAGGAGCATAGAAATTAGCACGAAGACTTCTTGCCTGGTTCCCTAATCCACGGTGTACTAGGAAAGAATACTCTCAAACACCAAAAAGATCCACAATCACTGAAGCATATACAGATTTAAATTAGAGAAGACAGCTTCTCAGATCAGTTGTTCTTTGCATGGCCCTCCAAAGCAATAACTATGTACTTTTACCTCCAAGTGGAGAAATACAGGAAATATCTTTCAAGCAGATGATGATTCTCATTTTATGCTTATGTTGATGCTTTTCAAAAAATTGAGAGAGGAAGGAACAGTGTCAGAATTCCAATCATCTCCCCTGGAGGGCCATCAAAAAATGTCTAGGTTGATATCCTGAATGTCAAAACTTTGAATATATCATAGCTTCATATGACAGACTCCTTTGAAATTCTCTGAAGTTTCAATTAAGTTGTAAGTACACAGAATCACTTCAGGGCTTCCAATTCCCTGACTAGTTCTTTTGAATCTAAAATTTTACTACCTTTTGATAGGTTACATGGTTTAGTAATATACTGTTTATATACAATGCTATTTCACAGATGTGCAATTCCAGTGTTGAAAAGCAACAGGAATTTTAGTGCATAAATCTGAACGTTTATGAAGGAGACCAAAATCTCATTTATTACACTCATCTTTTGAAAGTCCTCTTATTTTCCTTCAAACAAACAAACAAAAACAAATACTAGGTGAAACAAGTTCCCTAAACGGGGAAAAAATCCAGAAGTATATTTTTATTCATCTTAAGAACATCCAGAACCATGAGATTTTTCCACCAGACCTTGTCAAATACTTTAGGTTGTTTAGGTAAATAAGAACTGTATCAAGCCCAAATATATTTACTCCCAAAAGGTATAATTTACTCAAAGTGAGGGTAGTGTCTCCCATTTTTTAGGTGAGTTCCTTGACTCTACAGCCAATTTTGGAATCTACATTCTTTTTCTCCAAGATTTAAAAGTGATAGTAAACAGAATCACAAGCCAGAAACAAAGGTGCACATCTGTAACCCCAGCAATTGGGAGGTAGAAGGAAAAGAATTGAGTTCAAGGCCTGTATGGTCTATATATTGAGATCCTATTAAAAACAGAAAAAAAATCACCACTATTGCAACTTGATGTCACTCCCTCTGCTTAATTTGCAGAAGAGTGAATAAAGTTTCTCTTAACACACTGAGAACCAAGCTATTAGTATAAGAAGGAACAGGCAGTGAATGACCAATGAGCAAGCCATAACTCTAAGCCATGACTCTGGACAACATGGTCAAGAAATGAAACCATGTTTACTGGTATTGGAAGTAGGAAATTCAAAGGGAATATCAAATTTGAGAGACACAGGGTAAAAAAAGAGAAACAACTACAAAAGCAATACTTGCAAAACTGTTTGGTGTAAGTGAACTGAACACCTCCGGGTAGGGGGGGGAGGGAAAGGGGGGGAGGGAGGGGGGTATGAGGGACAAGGTAACAAACAGTACAAGAAATGTATCCAATGCCTAACGTATGAAACTGTAACCTCTCTGTACATCAGTTTGATAATAAAAATTTGAAAAAAAACTAAACTAATACTATTGAAATTAAAAAAAAAAAGAAATGAATTTGCCAGATGGGAATGTGGCCCAGTAGTAGAGTGTTTGTTTAGCATGCACGAAGCCCTGGGTTTGATTCCTCAGCACCACATATATAGAAAAAGCCAAAAGTGGCACTGTGCCTCAAGTGGTAGAGTGCTAGTCTTGAGCAAAAAGAAGCCAGGGACAGTGCTCAGGCCCTAAGTTCAAGCCACACAACTGGCAAAAAGAAAAAAGGTAGAGTGCTACCTGGAACTAAAGAGCTCAGTGTTAGTACCCAGGCCCTGAGTTTAAGCTCTACCACCCACCAAAGCAAAACTAAAATAAAAGAAAGAAAGAATAAGCTTGCAAGAAAATTATATATGCTCAGAAAAAGTCAAGGTGACCTCCTTGGGAGAGAACTCTGTTGTTAATATGAATGTTTCAGCTGGAGAACAACCTTGGGGGCAGATTTTTCAAAAAGGATGCTTTAAGTCATCATACTGTAAGCCCTATTTTAGGTGGGTGGCAGAATACAGAATGAAAATATTATTGTTGTTGTTATTTTCAACATGCCATGTGAAACTGTGACCTTTTAATTTTTTTCCATATTTTCTTCCCACAGTTTTACCTCTGATACCACTGTAACTGATTTTGTACCCTGGATATTGTATATACATGTATTGGAACTATGGAAGGGAGAGGGAATAGCAAACTTGAGAGACAAAGGATAAAAAGACAAACAAATGCAACAGCAATACTTACAAAACTATATGGTGTAAACCAACTGTACAGCTCACGGTGGGGGGGAGAGGGAAATGGGATGGGAAGCGGAGGAAAATGAGGGAGTAGGTAACAAGTTGGATAAGAAATGTACTCGCTGCCTTATGTTTGAAACTGTAACCCCTCTATACTTCAATAAAGAAAAAATAAAATAAATTAAGAATAAGGAATGAAAGTCCCCACTTTAGAACTAGAAGTAAGAAGTAGGCCTAGAACACCTGATCTCCCGCACACACTTTCAGGTGTAAGAAGTCTATGCATTTCACTGTCTTTCATCTGAATGAGACCATACCCTTTATCTTTCTAATTATTTGTACTTCTCCTCTGGGTGAAATTTTTATTATTATCTTTAAATTTGGGGGCAAAGGTGTTAGCATCAATGTGTCAGTTTAAGTATAATGCATATGGATGAATACCATTTGTTTTTATGATTTTCTTCATCCTTCCCAACCCTAGCCCTCCCCTCAATTTTTGTAGTTTCATAAGACATGCACTGAATATTATGACTGCTTTCTCCCTACTTCCTTGAAATATTTTTTGAAATAAACACAATTTTCTAAGGTTAGTGACTTATCAGAATATTTACAAAATATTTGGTTTCCCACATAGGGAATAATTAGCACAGGTTTAGGCTAGACACAGCAGATCACAAGAGTCCAATAGCTACTCCCTTATGAACACATAAGATGATGCTAAGTGAAATGAACTCCATGTTATGGAAACGAGTGTTATATCACTGTTGTAATAATTTTCAACATGCCATGTGAAACTGTAGCTTTTTTTGTTGGTGGTCCTCTTGTATTCCCTTCCTGTGGTTGTGCCCGCGCTATCACTGTATCTCATCCAAGTACCCTGGATACTGTATATACTGGTATTAGAACTAGGAAAGGGAAAAGGAATAACAAAATTGAGAGACAAAAGATAAAAGGGAAAATGGCTCCAAAAGCAATATTAACAAAACCATTTGTTATAAACCAATTGAACAACTCATGGGGGTAAAGGAAAAGGAGGAGGGGAGAGGGGAGAAATGAGGGAGGAGGTAACAAATTGCACAAGAAATTTACCCACTGCCTTACATATGAAACTGTAAGCCCCTTGTACATCACTTTGACAATAAATAAATAATTATTCAGAAAAAAGGAAATGAAAAAATATTACAGTATTAGTTTAAAAATATGCCATACATTTCCATCTATCTACATCAAAACCAAGTATATATGGCTGGCTTTTGTCTGTTATCAAGTTTACTTAGCTGGTTGCTTCATAACATATTGTGGTCTTCAAAGTTTTGGAAAATTTCAGATTTACTTACTTCTGCTTGAATTAACCTTTCACTGATGACAAATTAAGAAAATTACAAGACTACACAAACAAGAAAAACTTACTTTCTCTAATCTTGACCCAAATATTTTAACTTAACAATTCACATCTTTTCTTAAAATAAAATTGCAAGGAAACCAAACTCCTCTTAAATTATTTTGCTGCCTTTCTATTCTTACTAATTAAAGCTTGACGCAAATGTTCTCCCATATTCATATTAGGTACAATCACAGTACCACTTTCAAGAGAATGAAAGAACAAAAAACTATTATTCACAAAGAAGTTTACAGATTAGTGGGAAATTGAATGTCAGTCAAAAGAGCCAGAAACATCAAAAACGAAGGTCTCTAAATAAATAGTAGCTGTCACTTTGCTTTGTCCAAAGAAACATGGTTAATATGAACGATGCCATCTCTGAACACTTAACAAGAAAAATCTGACAAAGACATACTACAGATGTAGAACATTGTCCCACTGCAGATGAAGAAAAAAACTGATTTTAACATTGTTCATCTTTTTGACTTGATTCAAGAGTTTCAAAACAATTTTCCACAATCATAAGTAAAAATGCCTTTTTAAAAAAATTACTAAAAAATTAAGGCATTAGTTTCTTTATATACATAAGGCACATGCACCAACACACTAAGTCATCTCAAGTCTCAGTAATATTGAATCAAATATGTTCACATCTGATTTTACTTTAGTCCTTTCAATCAGAGCCAATGTAAAAGTATATTGAGCTACTTTCAAGGTATAAGTACAAAAGTGCTTAATTGCTTTACTACCAATTTTCTTTAAATACTATTTGTGTGGAGAGGGCAACAGGCCTGAAAAGGTATAGATAACTGTTTTTAATTGCCTACTGAAAGAAATCCACCTGTATAATTAATGGTCATGAAAGGATATTTCTAAAAGATGTAAAAGTGTCCATATATCTGTGGCTCAGATCTACAATCCGAGATACTCAGGAGGTTGAGATCTGAGGATCATGAAAACAGCTCTGAGAGAAAAATCCATGAGACTCCTATCTCCAGTTAAGCACCAAAAAGCTGGAAGTGCCCAAGTGATAGAGTGGCAGCCTTGAACAAAAAACCCAAGCAAGAGTACAAGGCCCTCAGTTCAAATCCCAGTACCAGCACAACAAACAAACTTACAAATAAGCAGTGTATTTTCTAAACCAAACTTAAGTGTTTCAGATGAGATGTTATATTCCAGAAGAAAACCAAGTTGATTTATTCCCTTTACCATAAAACAAGTACTTTAGAAACGGCACTATGGCTCAAGTGGTAGAACACTAGCCATAAGAAAAGAAGATGGGGAAAGTGCCCAGGCCCTGAGATCAAGCCACAGAATAGGCACAAAAACAAGAACAAAACATTTCATTGTTGTTATTTTTTTTTTTTTTTTTTTTTTTTTTTGTCCAGTCCTGGGCCTTGGACTCAGGGCCTGAGCACTGTCCCTGGCTTCTTCCCGCTCAAGGCTAGCACTCTGCCACTTGAGCCACAGCGCCGCTTCTGGCCATTTTCTGTATATGTGGTGCTGGGGAATCGAACCTAGGGCCTCGTGTATCCGAGGCAGGCACTCTTGCCACTAGGCTATATCCCCAGCCCCATTGTTGTTATTTTTAATGTACTATGTGAAATTATTTCTTTTTTCTTTCATTTGTATTTCCTATGGTTTAGCCCCTGTTGTCACTGTATTTTATTTTGATACCCTAGGCATTATATATACATTGATCTGAATTAGGGAAGGGAAAGAGGACATCAAAATGGTGAAACAAAGGACAAAGAGTGAACCAATGCAATAGTGATACTCACATACTCACAAGCCAATATGTTGGAAATGAACTGTACAGCTGGGGGGGTGGTTAAGAAGAGGGAAAGTGGGGAAAAATGAGGGAGGGGGTAACAAGTTGGACAAGAAATGTACTTACTACCTTACTATGTAATTGTAACATATCTATATATCACTTTGACAATAAAATTTAAAAATTCGATGACATGGAAAAGGCACAAACTGCTATATGGACATTAATGTTAACTAATTTTAACCAATAGTAAAACTGAAATAATTTTAAATTTTAACCTTTTCTTTCCATCTTTATATAAAGTGACATAAAAACCTTCTTTTTAATACACCATAGGCAGTTTTATAGCATAAGCTTACTTGTACTTCTACAACTATTAACCAGAACAAAATAAAATAAAATTGTTTTTTTACAATACCAAATTAAATATAACCCACCAAATTGAATATGTTAGAACATTTGTGAAGTATGGGAGTATAAAATGAACACAATCTTTTTTTTAGAATGTCCATAGGGGCTTTTCTTCAAAATTTTAGAACACTGACCTCTTTTGCCAGGATATGGCCAGCATATTAAATTAAGTGTGGTTTGGGACTGTTTGTATGGCTTATGTAAATTGTGATAAAGTATGTTACTCCTGGCATCTGTTACCACTTTAATATAGTTTGGGTTCGTCTGAGCATGCAGAGCAAGCAGGCTTGGGTGGGCTCACTAGTTTGTAAGACAAAAGTACAACACCCTTTGTAAAAGGGATTTTTATATACTTATCAGTCAACCCCTTGTCTTTTCGTACCAATTAATCACATTACTCTGGAGAAGTTAATTTTTAATTTTCACTCAGAGTAAAAGCTTGCAAGAGTCAAACCTTAAGTAAAAAGGACTAAATCCAATCCTACCTTAGGAAGAAGAATATTGAGATTGCTTGGTTTTGACAGAGTCATAACAGTTAATCTGTGGTTAACTGCAGTTTAACACAGACTGCCAATGTGACCTATTAACAGTTCACCGTAAATAAAAATCCAAGGAAACTCTGATGCTCAAATAAAGCTTACAATTATCCTTAAGAAAAAGTCAGATTTGGAGACATAGTACATACTGTAATTTGGAAAGTTCAGTCAAAAGCCTGCCTGGAGATAGCAAATCTAAGTCAAATCCTAATGAAATAAAATTGCTTTTCCTAACATCAAAATTCTCATATTAAAATAAACCCAGATGTTGACTCAGGTGTAAATTAAGATATACCAAATACACATGTTATTCTAGCAACAAGTAATTTTGAAACTACAAATGGTCTTGTAAGACATGCAATTTGGTATTTATCCTAGCAAATGTTTCACAGTCAGAAAAATACTAAGTAAACAAGAAAGTACTTATCAAAATGTCTGCCAACCATAAATATTTAGTAAGCAAGGAAAAAAGCAGCTCAAATGACAAATTAGAGAACACTAAGGATTCATTTCATAGCATGAAGAAGGTTGTATCCTAAAAGAAAAGAAACTTTTATATCTATTAAGACTAGATTTATCAAAAAAGATTAAACAGTACCCCTGCAATCACTTAAAAATGATTGTCTTAATACTAAATTTTAATTTACATTATTTCTCTGGGCATGTCTAGAATGTTGTCATTCCTTACTATCTATTTTGTATGCACCTTTTTCTCCAGCAACAGATACTCTCTAGACAATTATGCCATGTTCAGAAGTACTAGGAGGAAAATTTCAGTTTTAATTGAATGATGGTTGTTCATTAGCTGAAAAAAAAATCCTTACCCAAAGCAATCAGAGCTAGACAGCAGGAACTTCAGAAAACACTGGAGTGCCCACCTCAAGAAAGAAAACCTTTTATCAATTGCATTATTTAGAAGGAGACAGAGGCATAAAGTAGTCATGTCCTAGAATATAGTTAAGACAACGGCACTGGTGGCTTGGAGTTAACTTGTTAAGTCTTGCTCTTAAAAACTGTGGGACCCACAAGAATGTAACTAACTTCAGTTTCAGTTTTCCCATTTGGAAATGGCAGCTATAATATCAGAGCACTGCTCTAAAGATTAAGTATGTCACATATACAAGGCACAGTGCATGAGTGTTATGAGCTCCAAATCCTAACTACATCTTGTCAGAAGACCATGTAACCATTTCACTATATTTTTTTGCCAGTCTTGGGGCTTGAACTCAGGGCCTAGGCATTGTCCCTGAGCTTTTTTTTTTTTTTCTCAAGGATAGCACTCTACCATTTGAGCCACAGTGCCACTGGCTGGCTTTTCCTGTTTATGTGGTACTAAGGAATCAAATCCAGGGCTTCATGAATGCTTAGGCAAGCACCCTATCACTAAGCCACATTCCCGGCTCCTCTGTTTTTAAAAATATATTAGGGATATAAAAATAAAAACACTCAACCCCATAAGCATATGCTGGAACCAGAGAGAATGGCACAGTGGAAGGAAAGTGCCATATGTTCTCATAACTTAAAATTTTCAGGGCTTAGTAGTAGAGTGCTTGCCTCACATGCAGGAAGCCCTGGGTTTGATTCCTCAGCACCACATAAACAAACAAAACAAAAAAAATCTTCATGGCAAGGGGAAAAATATGGCTACACTTGTTACAACATACTAAAACCAAATTCAATAAAAGAGGAAACAAAAGAATAAACATTCTTCCCACCTGCATGAAACTATAAGCTGAAACAAATTCATGCCACATTATGGGCAATCCAAACAGTTCTTAAAACCGAAATGAATGGTTTTATATATAACTTGATAGGAAAGTCAACCTTCAACTTAAACCAGCTTGAAAGTTCATAGTATTTATCACATCGAGCATAGGCATTTTCATACCATAAGCTTCATTTTCTGACATTTCCAAAGGTCACTGGGGATGACATAGATGATGTACATTAGCTTTCGAAAGTACAAAGTATTCCAAAACTCATGTGGCTATGGGCTCCAGATAAGAGAATCTCAACAATTTCTACATAAAGGGAAAAAGGCAGTGGGATAGGGAAAGGGGAATAGTTACGTGATGAAAGTATTATGCCTAAGGCAGAGCCTTATAGTTAAGATTTTGCTTTATGTTCTTCCTAAGTTAGTAGTCACCTTAAAATCCTTGCAGATACTATAATATGGAAATACTACTACTACTTATATCACCGGTTTCTTGAAAAATACAAAATTCATCAAACTATGCCTAGTACAAATCAACTTCCCATGAAGTGCTACAAAATGTTACTGCTTAGGAAAAGACTATCAACATTTGCTATGTGTGATGCCTAATTTTGTGTGACAAAGTGACAGGACTAAAGGAGTCTCAGAAAGATGGTCAGACATTATTTCTTATTGTATCAGTAAGGGTGTTTCTTAAAGAAATTAACATTTGAATAGATAGACATAGGAAACAAAGAAGATATGGGGTGGGTGTTATCTAATGTTTTGAGAGCTTTCACCATTTTATGCATCTTATATTATTTAATTGATTGCCTAGCCTATGATATGATATACTATAACATGAATATGGCAGGGTGAAATCTCCTCTGTAGGTAAAATACTTATCCTTTTTTCTTGGTACCAATTTCAGCCTGAAGACTATTGGCTCTCCTGGCCCACCAACCATTGCTTTGGAAACAAAACTACACCTTTCTGGCTTTACTGGGGTCTCAGCTCACTGAGGGACAATAACAGGACTTAGCCTCCATAATTATGTGCGCCAATCCCTCATAATGATCGCTTCCTATGTGTCTCTATTTGTGTATGTCTTTTTGGTTCGATTTATCTGTAACTCTACCCAATATAGTTAGAAAAGGGAAACAGGTGAGCATGTTGCTCATATAGGCTTCTACGAACCACATTGTATTTGGAATTTAATTTTTTTACACTTTGAATTGTTACTTATGCTGTGCAAAATATCTTTCTGTAATCAGAGACTGTATTTAGTAGAAGTCATGAAGACAGAGTGTAAATTCTGTTGGACATTGCAGACCAGCATTCCCATTGCACTGGGAATTGGTAACGTTTGGTAAGACTTGAAGCTTGCAATGCAATAAATAAAATTAAGCAATAAGTTGCCTGTAAAAGACTGGGAGATCAAACTAGAGGAGTACTAGAATTTAATTTACAAAGTAATCATATCAAAATGCAGATTCTGATTGAATGGAATGATGGCAGAAATTCTATTTTTCAGGTCCCAATGTTGCTGGTGTACAGTGCACATGGAGTAGGAAGTCTCTGATCTATGATTTGCTAAGGGTACCAGTAGCATCAAACTATCCTAGGAACTTTTTAAAAGTACACATTTTACAGGGCTAGAAAATTCTTAGGGTTTGTTGAACCCAATCACCTGTTTACATACAGCTTGTTGAATTTTTCTCCCTGAGAAGAAAATAGAACACTTTCTAAAAACTCTAAAAGTAAAGTAAAGCATATTGAGACCATTGTCTAAGTAAGAAAAACAATTATGTCTAAAATACACATCTTTACATTATAAGCAATAACATATAGACAGCCTTACAATATGTAGTATCCTCAGCTGAACCACCTACTACATATTCACAAAAGAGATCATTTCTATTTTATCCATGAACTGAAGAAGTGACTTTGTTTTAAACCAAAGTTTATTCTATTACTTTGTTTTAAAAGCATAGCAGACCACCTCATGGTTTATCCCACTTCTCCCAGAGTAATATTTATACATAGCCTGGCTGGCATATAAATATATGTCAACATTTTGATTTATGGTTGTAGATGATCTGTTTATATACAGAGATACACAAATTATACTACACTAACAGTTTGAAATAAAATATACTTGAAGGACAAAGAACTTGAGGATAAATTGCAAATACAGTATCATAGTCAGATAAAAGATTTCTATTTTCTGCATATGAAGCTAATTGATTGTCAAACAGATTTTCCCAAGACTTTAAAATAAAGGTATGTATTCAGAATTCACAACCGGAACATTTTTTCTACTTCAATAAAAGTTGAAATTAGGAAGTTCACTCTCAATTAACACTTGAGCATATAGTTTTATCCGTAATCTAATTATTTAAATAATTTCCACTACAACACTTGTTTCTGGATTGGTTTTAATAAGACTACTACATATTTAAAACAGTACTTCTCAATGAGAGGCAATCTCAGAAGACATATTTAATTGTCACTGTGAGGGCCATGAGAGAAGAAAGTGTTGCTGCCATCTAATGAGTAGTGCTGGGCACACTACTAAACAAGGTATGCTGTGCTAAACAGTCCTAAAACCTAAGGACTATCCAGTCCAATTTGCCAACATAGTGCTGAGATTGAGAAATCTAACCTAAAAGATAGATGCTACAAACACAGAAAAGAAGGTCCCTTCTGTGTCTTAATTAGATTCCTAGCACAATGTTACCATTGTGCACAATATTAAGTGATTCAGGTTATCAAATAGACTACCTCTGCGTAGCTGTGATCTCAGTCCTAGAAATCAAAAGGAGTGTCATGCACAAGATAGCTAACATTATACAACACTATTGAAGCCACTACCACAAGAATTTGTAAGAAAACATTTTGTCCATTTTTTTTCATATTTTTGAAAGCAATGAGTCTCAATATAGAAGAGTCTGCTCTGTACACAGATGTGAAAGTGTTGGGGGTAAGAACTGTCTCTGAACAGCAAAACTGAGGTATCTTTACAATTTTACTGGAATGACACTTTCTTCTATTTCCTTTCCAATAGTATTGATGTCCCCATGATTAAATAAATAAACTCATTTTTCTTCCAGAAAAGTTAAAAATCAATGTGGCATAATAAGAGATAATTTCACAAGCAGGAAATGAAATAAAATACAATTATTTTCAAAGAAGAAGTCAGAGATCTTACTAGCCTACAGGCATTGGTTTGTCTGGGATTTAATCTGTCACGAGAAATTCTGAACTGGCTTATATTTTTTAAACAAAGGAACTGACAGTCATAAGGCCAAACATACCCTTAATAATCGATTCAGCCGCATACAGATCTCGCTTGTAGGTCACCTGAAGGACAGATAAACCTCATTAGATTTAACAGAGCAGGAAGGAATGTGAAAGCAATAAAATAATGCCCCTAAGGAAATTCTTGATTTTAGAGAAACTATAAACACATAACACTGATCATTTCTGAATTAGAATAGCATTAAAAATCCACGTTAAATCATACTTTTTTACAAATTGTCAGATATTTAATTTTCAATCTTTGAATGAATTGAAATCATATACAGAAGTAGTTACTGAAATATTACTTATATAATTAAGTATTCTAATAAAAATGTGTTAGTATTCAAATAAAAGTTTTGCTGGGTGCTGGTAGCTCACACCTGAAATCTCAGCTCCTCAGGAGGCTGAGATCTGTTTCAAGCCAGCCTAAAAAAATCCATGACACTATCTTCAGTTAATCACCAAAAGCCATAAGTAAAGCTATAGTTCTAAGTGGTAGAAACCTAGCCTTGAGCAAAAAAAATCTCAAGGACAGCTCTTACACCTGAGTTCAAACCTCAGATCTGGCACACACATGCAAAAAAAAGTGTTGACATTACTATTTAATGCTAAGAGTTTATATTCCACAGAAGGATGGGAGAAGATTTCTGTACTACAAAAATGACCAAGCCTCATTCTTAGTTAAAATTCTCCAACATTAATTCACATTTTAAGGAATTTTTTGAAAGATTACACTACATTTAAAGGAATTTCCTGGTGAATTTAATATGGCTTTATGTTCCTCAATAAGATTCACATTGCAAGATTTCTATTAAAACATGGATTCCAGTTTTTAAAAAGTTAAGAAGTGATGCTGTGGCTCAAAGCATTAAAGAGCTAGCCTTGAGAGCAAAAAGTTCAGGGACAGGGTCCAGGCACTGATTTCAAGCCCCAGGGCTGACAAAGAAAAAGAAAAAGTCCATAGGGCTCCACTTTGTGCCTAACCATAGTGGCAATCTTTGACTAACAACAAACAGATTCCTCATAATTATATCCTTTTCTCTATCATGGAAGGGCATTGCAGAATTAGTCCTTTATCACAGAACTGAAAGGCATACATAGTAAACAATTAAACAATAGTAGATCAATAAGGTCATAGAAGGTCCTCATTCAGGCGTCCAGATAATTATGACTCAAATGGTCTAAAATCCTATTTTAGTAAATACTACCTAGTTAGTATCCTACCATGCCTGTAAAGTTGGACTTTCTTTCTCTTGACTAACTCATAACTGGATTTGTACAGATATTTTGTTTAGCAAAATTGAACAGAAAACTTCTACTCAAAGTAGATTGCTCTGCGGGGCCCTTATTCTAGGTAAAAACTAGAGAAAAATGATACCTTCCTCTGTAGACTTCAGTGAACATTTAACTTAGTAAGAAAAAAAGAAAAACTGCTTATGCATTTAGCCTATCTACTAAAATAAAAAAGGTGTACATTATCTGTAAAACTAGTACATGCCAACTGAACTCAAGATAATTCCAACTACTATACTCATTAATAAGCAAGTTTTTTTTGAAAAGCAAGTTATAGAAAACAGATTTATAAGTTCATTCTATACATTATCATATGTATTGGTCTTATTAATTCAACAAGTATTTATCAACTACATGCTGGACCCTGGTCTAAGTGCTAGGAATAGAGTAATGCAAATAAGAACCAAAATCATTCACCTATAGATTTATAGGTTCTTTTTATTTTTATTTCTATTTTTTTGCCCATCCTTGAGACTGGAACTCATGGCCAGAGCGCTGTCCCTGGCTTCTTTTTGCTCAAGGCTATCACTCTGCCACTTGAGCCACAGCGCCACTTCTGGCTTTTTCTGTTTATATGATACTGAGGAATCGAACCCAGGGCTTCATGCATGCAAGGCACTCTACCGCTAAGCCACATTCCCAGCCCCAAACATTCTCTTATAAAAATGAACAAACATTTTTTTTAAATGAACAAAAATAATCTTTGAGTCTCTTGCCTTGACAATCCAAATTAACTAGAATCTGAAATCCAACCTAATACTTGCAATTTCAATAAAATAATTATTTATTTTATAGATTAAATCAGGACAGGAACTAAAGGAAAAACACGTGGCTAACATAATTCATTTTCTGTTCTCTCTTGCTTTGCAGAGTGAAACTACATTCCAAATTAAATTTATGACAAATATTTTTTCAAATAAATATTAATGATGGGATTTTTAATGTATAGAAAATTTTTTCTTAAATACTCAAATGACTTTTAGAATTCTTACAAGATAACATTTGCCTTGGAATTACTCACACATAAAACACACACTTTTATTACTTAAAGGTTGCTCGACTAACATTAACAGTACACAAAAGAAAGGCCTCTAAATTTCTTTTTCCTGTCTACTTCAATCTCTAAGCACTAGATACTGCCTACATACAGATCAAGGCTTTTCTAATATCTTCTACATAAATCTGTGAGGATTGACCTAATACAAACAAATTTCAGAAAATATATCTGATGAACTTGAAAAGTATCTTTTTAAGAATAGCCTCATTATTACTTCTTAAATAAAACAGCTAGTATACTTCAAAGGGAATATTACTGGAAATGTTGTAATTCTCAATTGAGGAGTTATTGAATTTTCTAACTTTTACAATATGCTATCCTCTCATTTTTTAACTTAGAAACCATCCCAACAATCAGTGTTGAAATTGATTTCCTTCTGCCAGTATGATTTGTAGTTTTCCTCTAGCCTTGCACAATATCCTACACTGGAAAATAACCTCTTTTTAAAAAAATCCTGTAGTGATAGAACAGAACACTGGTTATTCCATTGACCTGTTTTCACACTTTCCTCACTGGAGCCTCGGGAACCACATCAAAAAACTATGCAGGCAAGACACCTAACAGCCCAGCATCTACCATTCTGATAATTTCGCTCAATCTTTGCCTATTTGGTCTGTTTGTACAACTGTAAATAATTCCTATAAGTAGTAAGTTGAGCAAAATTCAATAGGAGAAAACCCTGAAGTTCACAACTCCAAAATTCATTAGCTTCTCATGCCTAAGCCAGAATTCTCTCAGCTTGCTCAAGGTGCATTCCAGTTGCGACAATTACACTTGCATTTTGTGGGTCTTCTGTGTTGAGACATCTTTCAGAATAGGGCCAAGTCCATTTGGCCTCCCATCTTCCCTCAGTCCCATCACCTCATAGATAGTAAATGTATACTTTTAATACTTAGGAGGGAAAAGCTAGAAAGCTTACATTTTAAAGATGCAAGGCATTTATTAGACACATGGATATGTTAACATTTTCATTTCCATTTACTTAAGCATGCACATTTAGAAAAATATTCTTTTTTCTAGACTGGATAACTGTCTGAAAACTGCTATAAAAGAAACATCAGCACATTGTATTATTGAGGCCAAAAACAAGATATTGAAACTATTGTGTGTTTTTGTTTTTAAACAAAGAAGTCCGAACCCTGGGATCTAAAAGTGTAGTCTCCATCAAAAGGAGACTTCAAGACATTCATTCCAATAATACCATTTTGACACAGTAACACTTCAAATGTCCTTTAGATGCCTCTTCAGACAAGGACACACGGTTAAATTTCTCCAACAATTGTTTATAAATCTCATGCCTTGAAGATAGCTTTGACATTTAGAAACAAGAAGTCTGTTCAATTAAGACTGTACAGTGTAGTAAATGGTCTAAGTATGTTGATAGATTCTGGACGAAACTACAGTAACACTATAAAATTAAGTTCTTATGTAGACTAGATGAAATCTCACCCAATATAATGTTTACTAGGATTTGCCACAACACGAATCAAAACAAGCATGACAGCAAAATTGTATTTCTGGGAACCAGAGCTGTACTTTTAGGCCACTGATAATTTACAGAAAAATATGGTAGTCTACCTGGTCATTCTGTGAGGATGTCCCCTACCTTGTATTAGTGATGAAAAACAGTGTTTTCCTCAGAAAACAGGAGAAGCTAGTTTAGAAAGGTTGACTTCAGCCCTGAAGGTTGCATTTTTTTAAAATTATTTTTATCAAAAAATGTATGTCAAATTTAAAACAGTCATCCTCCTGAAATTTAGAGTGGCAGTTAAAACAATGCTATATTCAGCCATCAGAAATATCTACTCATTCTTCATACTTCCATGTCATGTATTCCCTCATTTCTGAAGGAAAGAAGAAGGTAGCTACACCTTCTCTTGACTTACTGTTTCACAGTAGTGAAATGCCTCTCAATCCCATCACAATGTGCCTTTCTCTTTCATGGTGTCAGTCTTCTCTGTACCTACTTAGCTCTACCCCTGTGTCAAATACCAACCAGTTCAGTACAACCAATAATTTTCATTTCTAATTTTATGGGCTATAGCATCTTTGGGATTAGTATAAAATTAGAATTTTAACTTCAAAGTTTCAATTACATTGTGGATTAAACAGCAATTGTCATATTCTCTATGCACATATAATATAAAATTTAAAAACTAATTATAATTTATACAATGCAAACTAAATTAATTAAATGGAACTAAATAGCTAAGAAAATACCAAAAAGACAGAAAAGACAGAATAACAGCACAGGGCCTGAACCACTGAAATCATTGTCATTGCAATAAATGTGGTACCTCCGCTTCCACAGTATTTATAGTAAAACTTGCCCAATCCATTGCATTACAACACAATCTATTATACTGAACAATGATGCATATATTCAGTCATTGCTCAGGTGCCCATCACTGATGGTTCACACCTATAATCATAGCCACTCAGGATGCTGAGATCTGAGGTTTGCAGTTTGAAGCCTATCTAGGGAAGAAAGTCTATTCTTACCTCAGATTATCGACCACAAAGCATAAAGTGGAGGTGTGGCTCAGGCAGTACAGCACCAACCTTGAGAAAAAAAAAAAACTAAGGGACAGTGCCCAGGTCCTGAATTCAAGCCCTAGTACTGACTCTCTCTCTCTCTCTCTTTCTCTCTCTCTCTCTCTCTCTCTCTCTCTCTCACACACACACACACACACACACACACACACACACACACACACACCTTAACCCTGTTCATAGGAATGAGGTTCCCTATCTTTGTACTGGTTTGTAAAATGATACCAGGATCTTAAGCAAGTTTTACAGAGCTGCTGTAACAAAGCATTACAAACTGGCTGGGCAAGAACAATAAAAATGTACTTTCTTATGTATGGAGTCTACATATCTGAAGTGGAGAAGGCAAATTGGAGACAGGTCCAGTTGCCTCCTGGAGTATTTCCAGGAAGTTTCTTCCTGGCTTCTATCTGGCTTCAAATGGTTACTGAAAAACCTTGACTTGTAGATGAATTATTAATTACTCCAATTCCTACCTTCATCCTCATGTGACATTCTCCTTAGTATCTGTATCTCTCCTCATGTTCTTAAAACAACACCAGTCATGGTGATGTTAAAGTCTACTCTATTCCATCCAGTAAAGCACCATCATATTGGATGGCATCATCACACCTGGTTACCTCGGCAAAGACTCTCTTTCCAAATGCCACATCTGCTTAGGAATGCTTAGGACTTGAACAGATTTTTCCAAGAGAGACAATTCAACCTAGAGACTTCCTAGTGGAACTAATTTAGAAGTATTGTGGAAACACTGACATATCCCTCTGTCTCCGAAAAATGTCAAGATATATTTGAAGACTAATAATGTTTTGTTAGGGACAGCAGTGAAATATGAGTACTTCACAAAACAACTAAAGGTATATTTGAAGACTTTTAAGTGAAAAAATCAAAGAGTAATGTGCTACTTTCCTTTCATCTAAATACCCAATGGCTTGAGAAGTTTGGTGGAGACCAAGAACATCCACAAGAGGTGATCAGCACACATGCAAGGAGTCACAAAGTGAATCCACTGAGATCTGACATGTTAATAGTAGTATAAAGTCTCAGAGTTTCCACACGGTTTTTCATAGATCTAGCAAGAGAGTCAAAGAAACTGTGAAGTGAGTTGTACTAGAGATGTGGGTCAGGATTAGAAATGGACAAAATAATGTTACTATACGTTTATTACCAGCATAGTAGTATATGTGTAAAATGTATACCATGAGTTGTTTTCTCTTTAATATATGGTCCAATCAAAAGATGACAAGCACCAACATTGACTCTCTCTGATTTATTCCCATGTCAAGCTACTAAGCTCATCCTTAGATGGCCTTAGAAGAGCTCACAAAGCGTATACTAAGGGAAGCCCATATGACATGTATACATTAAAAATATAAAAATGAACAGTGTTTAGCTACTAGGCTGATGACATTTAGATGTCCTTAAGTGAGCAGTGCTTCTGCATAAACTTCTCTACTAGCAACAATCCATGCATGACATTATTTGGGGAATTTGAGCACTTAATCATTTAACTATGTCTGACACAAACTTAGCATGCAGCAAGGCCTATTATATTACTGTGGAAAATGCCCAATATTTTTGTGCTGTTTTAAAAATCAATAAGGTATGCTGATGGACTCAAATGAAACTTTACTAGTCAGAACTTGGTGAATGTTTTATAATGAATTCCCAGTACTACAAACAATATTTCCAAAGTAGTTCTACCTACTCCAAAATTTGGAGATGGCTCTGAAACTCTACCTCAAAATGAACTGTTGTGTTCAACACAATTTCTATCTAATAAAATAAAGCCACACAGTAGAACATCCTTGGCTCAGGAGGAAGTTGTGGAGTGCTGATATCTTGTTGTGAACAACCATTCCATTCACTTTAAAAGAAACAGGCTTGCTATTAAAAGAGTTGTATCTTTCCAGAGGAAAGGGCACAATTCTTCAAGTATGACGAGTTGCACAAGCCACCGGTCAACATGCCAGAACTATGCTAGATACACTACGAAAGCTGTGAAGTTGGCGCTACAAGCCCAACCACGTAAGGAAATATTGCTATTCTGCCCAACCGAGTTGTAGCTTCCATCCAACAGAGTAAATGGAATAAAAGACAAGATATATAGGTCAAGAAAAAGAACAAAGTGGAAAAACAAACTCATAGGCTAAACTAGAATTTGTCAGGATAATCCCAAAGTGAATTTTCTTAAAGCCAAGCAACTGAAATGATATGCTGCTCTTTGATGACTTAAGAAACCCAATGAGACTACTTTTACTTCACTTAAGGGTTCAATTATTGAAGATCTAAGGGCACACACAAGCAAACAAGAGCTAGTAAAGTATCTTCTTCTCTTACCTTCCAGAGGTCAGGTGATCCTTCTACCAGTTTGGCTTTCATGTGACTGTATTTTAGAGCCAAGTGCAAACACTCAGTTCCAAATTCCAAGTCATAGTCACTACACTGGTATAAAAAGGAAGAAAAAAAAAAGCACAGAGACAGGAAGAGTTAATTACCTATTGTACAATTTTAAATAAAACTAAGCCTTTTTCATAAACAATTACAAACAAAGAGGGAAGAACCTAGAGAACACACAAACCATTTAATTAGCTACTGATTACGTTACTGAATAACCCTCCCTGATCCCTAAAGGCAAAACAAAACATAATAGGAATGTTGCAATCATTCTAACAGTTTGGGGCTTTCTCTGGAGTTTCAGTGTCCAACAAATACAATACCTTAGTTCCTTTACTGGTAGGTTCCTTCACTTTCACACAGCCCATCATAAAATGCCTGAAGGCAGGGCTGAAGACTGTGGCAAATTTCTCAATTTAACAAGCATGTATGTCTGTAAAATCCTAGCCCCCTATCTTGTATTTATACCAACACATTTATAGGTCTCAGTTCACTTATGCATTTTAATATTTAGAAAATAATCCATTTTAACGGCTTACATTTTGTTTCTGAGCATGGAAACAATTCAGTCTTTCATTGTATGGAAAATGTCTACATCTGTCAAATTCAGTAAAGTAAAATATATTAAGCAGGAACATCAAAGTAACTAAGTAATAATATAATTCAGTTGAACACTCACCAACTATCATACCTCCAAGGTCTCCACTATAGACTTTCTATACAAAGGTAAATGACACATGTCTAATGTTCCCAAGGAGCTCAAGTCTAGACAGGGAGGCCGACTTAATAATTTTGAAGAGAAGAGAATGTGCAGTAAATACTATAATACTTTGGAGGTTCCACTGGAAAAAAATACTTAATTTTATGTGAGGATATGAAGGATACAAGAAGCAACGATGCCAGATCTCCATCTTAAAAAATAAATAAAATTAGAAGAGAAAGGATACTTTTTAAGCAAAATGTGCCATGCAAAGATACAGAGAGTGGAAACTATTTGGTAGATTAGCCTTTCAGAAGGGTCACAGCCACTGAAGGAGGGCAACAGCAAAGCAACAAGTAATGAATGTTAGCAACCATCTTTGTTCTGTTGCAATAAAGGTTACAGACCCTCCCTGTAATCACTTATGAAATTAATGAGGAAAACACAAACTAATATAGTGATTCTAATACAACATTATATAGTAATTTTGAACCTCTTCTTTGCACGTTTGCTATTTGCACAGTGTTATCTGGTAATATATGTGTGTGTATATATACAAAATTCCTACAAATGACTAGCAATAACCTTCACTTGCTCCATGTCTCATATCACTGACAGTGTAATTAACAATTTATAAATGCTCACAAAATACACATCCCCTTGTAGGGACAGGACTTCCTGACATGGTGATGTGAAACATACTAGATTCTGTGTTCCCACCAGCCATGCAGAACACATACTAGCATTGTTAGGAAATTCGACATCACTAGGAAAACAAACACCTTACTATACATACAATACACAGAGAGTGAGAGAGAGAGAGAGAGAGAGAGAGAGAGAGAGAGAGAGAGAGAGAGAGAGAGAGAGACGGAGGCTAGGCATTCTTTTCTATGGTTGTTTTTTGTGTGTGTGCCAGTACTAGGACTTGAACTCAGGGCCTGGGTGTTGTCCCTCAAGTTCCTTTTCTCAAGGCTAACACTCTACCACTTAAGCTACAGATCCACTTCTGGTTTTTTAGGTAGCTTTTGGTGGAGATAAGAGTCATACAGATTTTTCCTGCCAGGCTGGCTTCAGACCATACTCATCAGATCTTCTCAGCCTCCAGAGTAGCTAGGACTACAAGGGTGGGCAACCAGTGCCCAGCAGAGGCGAGACATTTTTATATTGAAATAGATTACAACAGTACTGGAGCTTTGAAACTTTTTTTTCTAATAAAGCCTTTTTAAAAAGTGAATTTCATGAAAACCAGGAAGCTGAAAGATATCTTGACTGAGGGGATGGAAAATGAAAGTGGGTCAAACAATGATGTGAGAACACAGCCATTATTGTCATTGTATATATGTGAAAAGTGAGCTAGGGAAGTGGAAAAGACAGAGGTGGATGAGACCAACTAGATAAAAGTAAGACAAATATGACTTTGCTATATGGAAGTTCATGTGAAGGAAGGCAAGGTTTCCATAATCTTTTAGTAAGCCGGGTTTCAGGACTATGAATGTCTCAGTAGCTGCTCTGTTCCTCTTGTCTCCTCTATGGGCTAGAGTCAGGTATTTCTCTTCTTAGTTGTCAGTTTTTCATTGCTGTGACTGTAAGGCTCACCAGAAAGGAAACCTGCCACATGGTTCAGACAGGAAGGAGTTTAGTTGGGGGAGATCAAACTGCCAGCCCACACAAGATGGAGGCATGGGGAGATAGGGGAAGGAAGAAGAGAAAAAGACAAAAAGAGAGCAAGAGAGAAAAGGAAAGTGAGTGGTGACCATGTTGAGTTGGATTATATAGGAAAATGTGGGAGATATGGCCAGGTAGATTGGATGTGACCTCAAAGAAGGAGGAGGTAACTGCCTCCAGGTGAGCCAGTTAGCTAGGTAACTCTGGTAGTGGGCTCAGACTTAAACAGGTGTGGGGCACCTGCATGGAGCCCTCCCAGGGGTGGGCCTTACATTCCATCCTTTTAATATTTATGAAAAGGGGCACTGACTCTCTCTGGCTACTTCCTGCTGGCAAGGGGCATCGACATTACGGGTAAAAGGCGGAGATGTGGCTCCTCCGGGAGAAGGCAGGCAGGTAGCTGTCCCTTGGTGGTACATGCCAGCCCTTGAATGAAGCCTGGAAAAAGTCTCATAAGACAGAGACTGTAACTTATTAGAAATTGACCACAAATACTTGTCAGAGTTATTTCTCTAAAACTGCTGCTTTTTCCTTTGGCTTGTGGAGTAGATCAGATCCAGAATGGCAGGCCTTTGAGAGAGAACCTAGAGGGGGGGTCCCTAGAACACAGCAGGCATTGTACTCTCAAGGGCACAAGCCAAAGGTTGGGCCATTTAGACTGATTTTTCTAGCCTGTGAGGCATTTTGACTTTATGGACTAATCTGGTGATGACATAAGAGCCCATAAGAATGTAGATGAGGGTCCACAAGGAAATAGGCAGGGTGTCTGCAGGACATAGAGTCAAGTTCTCGATTCAGGCATCCCTGAAATGAGAACAGATTGGCATAAGGGGTCCCTCTAGTATGGTCAAACAGCGGACCTAGAGACAGAAGTCACGCACCAGATGTAGAGAGGAGATGGTGTGGTGGATGCATAGCCAGCAATGGTAAGGGCGAGAAGTCGGAGGTGAGGTTCCTCAGGCTTTTGGCAGTTTGGTCTGAGGAGGGGTGTTCAAGCAAGCGGGTGAACCCTCAAAAGAGAAGATGGAGGAGGGGATCCAGTGACTCCTGACTCTGTCCCCTCCCAGGTCTTGGCACCAGATGTAAGGTTCGCCAGAAAGGAAATCGTCACATGGTGACGACAGAAAGGAATTTACTGGGGGGAGAGCAAACTGCCAGCCAACACATGATGGAAGCATGGGGAGACAGGGGAAGGAAGAAGATAAAAGGAAGGAAAGAGAGTGGGGACCGTGTTAAGCTGGATTATATAGGAAAAGGTGGGAGATATGGCCAAGTGGATTGGATCTGACCTCAGAGAATGAGGAGGTAACTGTCTCCAGATGTGCCAGTTACCTAGGTAACTCAGGTATTAGGCTTAAACAGATGTGGGAGCTGGGGGAGGGTGGCTTACAGTGACCAAATACTCATACACAATGGAACGACATAAAAGGAAGAATTATTTATTTTGCTCAAGGTTTCAGAGCATGGTTTTGGTCCATCTTGGCTGGGAAGTTGTGGTGAAGTAGCTCACATCTGAGTGGGCAGAATGCATGGCAGAACATTCACAGGAGGTGTCCGGAGGAGTTAGATAAATGCCCCAGTAGCCTACTTCTACCAATCAAGCCCCGCCTCCCACACAGTTCCAACACTTTCCAATTGTCTATTCAAATTATGAATCCATAAACATATTAAATCATTGGGTCAGAGCTCTTAAATGATCTAACCATATCTGGATACATCCTCAAAACACACTGTTACCCCCCCGACCCTAAGCTATGCTCTCCTAATCTAGTTGCTTTTCAATCCAATCATCAAGGTGACAATCAAGATTAACCATCACCTCCATGTTCATTGGGCTCCTTTGGGGAAAAACATTAGTTTGGGATCAAGGAAAATGGTTTCCCTTGAGGACTGTCCCTATTAAAAAAACAACAAAAAAAAAAAAAAAAAAAAACCAGAATGTCCTAGTACATTTCACAATGGTTACTTTTTATATTCCTATAGGAGCATGTTCAGTTTGAGAACCTAGTCGAGTTCCTAGAGGTAAAATTTATAAGCATGAAGGTTATACTTATGTTAGGATCTCCCTGAATTTAAGTCTCAGACTTCTCTACACTAACTCTCCAGCAATACTTTAATTATAATTTAGTTCTTCCTGGCCTAGAACTACTTTCTAGAGAAACAAGTTGTGAATCTTTGTATTCGCCTATCTACCTCTCTACTATGGGGACAATAGTTTGTCCTGCCACCTCACTTCCCTCAGTGACATGAGAAGGATTATTCTATTTGATAATTAAATTTTTTTCCCTGTTGTTAGGATGAAGCATATGTACTACTTAGGAAACCAAGCACTGGTAACTCACATCTAACTCACATCCTAAGTAGTTATGAGAATAAGAATTGCTCTTTAAAGTCAGCCTATGAAAAAAACTCTATCTCCAATTATCCACCATAAAAAACTTAACTGGAGGCATGGTTTAAGAGGTAGAGTAACATCTATGAGTGAAAAGGCCAAGCAAGAGTGAGCTTCCCTGAGTTCAAGCTCTCCACACACACATACCAAGACACACATGCATGCATGTGCGTGTCTGTGCATGCACACACATACACAATACAGGAGAGAAACAAAGGGAATTCAAATAATAGCAGGAAAGTACGTTACCAGGCACAAGATGAAATGAGCCAAAAGGCAAGAGGATACAAGGAAAACTATCTCTTTTTAATGGATTGAGAGATCTCAAAAAAAAAAAAAATGGTCACCTCTAGAAAAAATTTTAAGAGGAATGGTGGTCATGACCTTTTCCTTTTGTATCCTTTGCTATGAATATACTGTACTATTATTACTTCTTGTGCCAAAAGAATTATGTATTATGTACATAGTATATTTATACTGTGCAGCAAAAATGTCATATTCTAATAAATAAATATTTATAGTAATTATAGTTTCAACTCCAAGCATACATAATTCATCCTTCCAACAAAGCAATCTGATGCTCTTGTGATAAGTTGCAGAACATTTAAAAACTAAACAGTTGAATCTACAAATATGTATATTGTTGCTATATTACAAAATTGAATTTAGTTACCATTATGATAAATATAGAATATTAATTTTCTCACATGCTAATCAACTATCTTACCAATTCCTTACTAAGGCATAAATAATTATTGATTATAAATTTACATATCTAACCACAAGACTACAGCGCAAAAACTCTCAAAAGCTTCATCAGCAAGACCTGTTAGTGTAGAGCCCAATTTTCTCTGCAGACAGACTGGACACAACCTTGACAAAGATTGCCAAGGTACACCACCTTTGCCTTCTGCTTTTCCATATAGCTAGTTTCTGTCCTGGAAAAATGGAAGATAAATCCTGATTATCAAAACCAGAACGATTTCCTTTGTTTTTATGATTGGAGGAGGGTGTATGTACTTATGTAATCATATTTTCTTTAACCATTCACCCATTGGTGGACACATAAATTCTTCCCATATCTCAGCTCCTGAGAATAATGCTTCAATACACATGAGGGAAGATGTTTACATGAGGTGCTTATGTCAATTTCTCTGAGTAACCAATGTGCAATTAAGCTTATTTCAGGAAGCATATGTCTTACACAGCTGAACAGTGGCTGGGATGAATTTTCTTCAGATTGAAGGGGTGTGGTAGCTCTGACCCATGTGCTTGCTCTACAGCTAAGTCTCAAGAGGTAGCAATGGAAATACTTATGTATTCTTGTGGCAATCAAAGCTGCAGAAGCAGACAAGAACAAACTTACTGGCACACATTAAGACTGCCTCCATGTTATATATGGTAAATAGCAAGGAAATCTAGAATTAAAGATGAGAGAAAGATATTTTATGTACATTGAAGCCACAGAGGTAAAATAAGAAAAAAGAACACTGTCTCTGGAGATCAAGAATCTTGCTCAGTAATTTTCCTATTTCATAATTCTTATCATAAAGCACTTTCTAAAACTTTTTCTTGTATTCATTTTCAAAATATTTTGCGCTATTTCTACTTATCCTTGTCACAATGCATACCCATACTTCCCATCTCTTATCTTTTCAATATCCAGTGTTGCCATCATTGACTATATAAACAATACTCATATCTGAATTACGTATTTCTAAAATTGCTATGCTGTGTAACTCTTTGTTATTCCTGGGATTGAAGCTTATCATTGTGTGGTTAGATTCTTATATATTTATGACTCACTCAACACCACACACTTAGGTATTTACCTATATCTGCTCTCAAGATGTTCCAACACATAAAGCATTCTACCAGTTTTGAACTCGAAGAAGTGTCCCTTAAAGTCCTCTAACCTTTTTCAACACAGACTGCTTGATCACTCTGCCAGTTATATAGCTATCACCCTAAGATCTCTATGCACATGATCTTGGGAGTATTCTTCATCTCTTCCCTGTAATACATACCCTAACTCTTTCATATCACAAGTAATCTTTCTCCAGTAATTC
Source organism: Perognathus longimembris pacificus (assembly GCF_023159225.1). Lineage (NCBI taxonomy): Eukaryota > Metazoa > Chordata > Mammalia > Rodentia > Heteromyidae > Perognathus > Perognathus longimembris. Next base: position 94,115,217 of record NC_063162.1, on the reverse strand, counting down.
ATTTTCCTGGAGCAAATCCTTCAATAACTTTCTAGAGAATCATTAGGTTGAGATGTACAAGGGAATCTAATTTGTTCTTAGGTTGGACAGATTGTTCAAATAAACCTCTTCCGAGAATAGAAACCAGGCCACCAACAATCCAATGGTGTTTGCATTCAGCAGTCACATGGTATATTAGTTTGGGGGCAATGCACTCAGGCCTTCACAGCACTTCAGCTCACTTGTCCCTGTTGGGGTTTCATTGGGGTTTCAGTGACTTCTCCAGAATATTTTCTATCCAGAAAGGACTTGGGCATGTTACTTAGATAAATAATCCACATGATCTTACATAGAATTGATTTCAATTTACATTCATATAAAAATGTAGCAAAGCTTTTGACACAAATTAAATGAATGTGACTCACAAGGATTCATAAAACTCATGACAAAAACATATTGTATATAATGTGATTAATTTCAGGGGAAGGAATTTCCCAATTTTCAGAAATTTATAACAAAAAAATTAGGATCTATTATTTTATGATAATCATGTAATGGTTCATGGCTACAAATAAGCTGATTATATATCCTGCCAGCCATAACATCATTCCAAATATTATTTCAGCAAGACAGCCTGGGAAGCTTGCCCAACAAAGAACAATATATACATTAGAGTTAAGTTAAATCAAAGGCGTGTATGCACAGGCTTCTCATTCTGCAGTTATAGTGCCATGCTCACAATATTTCAAGTAATAACAAAACAGGCTAGCTTACAAATAGGTAAACAATGAACACCTGCATCCAATTTATCATCTCAAAATCAAACCTGGAGCATTTTGCATACATTTACATTGTTTGAATTATGCAATGTTTTAGAATTGCATGAGAGACAGTTATCCAAGAAGCTTTGTTTTTACAATATATCAGATCATTTTATGAGTAAACAATTTCAGACTATGTCCATATGAAGCTGACAGTACAGATACAATCCTCTCTCTACAGAAAGTATTCGTAGAAAATGATCTAGTAAAGGGCAAGATTTATTCATTTCAAGATTTATACAATTTTTTTTTTTTTTTTTTTTGCCAGTCCTGGGCCTTGGACTCAGGGCCTGAGCACTGTCCCTGGCTTCTTTTTGCTCAAGGCTAGCACTCTGCCACTTGAGCCACAGTGCCACTTCTGGCCATTTTCTATATATATGGTGCTGGGGAATCAAACCCAGGGCTTCATGCATATGAGGCAAGCACTCTTGCCACTAGGCCATATTCCCAGCCCCATGGGGTACAAATTTATAAATGAATTATCTAGAATTACATACCCAGATGACTTTTAAATGCCTATTGGTGGGAAAAATTAAACCTACCAGATAATTCAAACTTTAGGCAGTCTTATACAACCAAAGCATAGAGGAAACATCATTGAGAACTGTCTCCTCAACAACACTTAGACCTATATGTGTCTCCAAATAACTCATGGAAAGAAGCAGGATGAGAAGCACTTCCATCAGTGATTCCAAAACTGCATTTTTAGCCATTTCTTCTGATCTCCCCACTCAAATTTTATCGACCACTACAAAAAGTAAGAACTTTGGTGACATGTTTTATTTGTGGTTAACTTCTTTGACAAAGTAAACTAATCAGAAGATAGACAATAAAAGAGAAATTTAAAATGTGGCCCTGAAACATAAATCACTACCTTTATGTGACAATTAATTAACTGGCTATCATTTGATACATCTAACACCAATATAAACAACTGAAGGAAAAAACAAAATCCTGTATCATTATCCAAACTGAGAGATAAGATTAAATTCCTTCAGGAAGAGCTGCTACAGGCTTTTGCCATCATCTCAGAACATGATCATAAACAGCTGAAACAAGACCAAGAAACACAGAGAAGGTACTAACTAGATCCAGAAACTGTTTCAGTAGCAACAAGATTCATCACATAATTATCTAGGTTGGATGATACAGTAAAAAGAGAAAGTCTGTTGGTTAGGCTAGTGTGTTTGTTAGATTTAAGTTTCCTATTGGAAACATAGTGAAAAATAAAATGCATAGCATTTAAAAATACATGTCCCTTTATTTATAGGAGGAAAATGAAAGAGAATGATTAGACCAGTTTAGGAATATCCACTCACTAAGCAAATTTTTCCAGCCAATATATGGAAAAGGATGAGTAGATCTGAAAAAAAAATAAACACCACCCAAGCAAAGGTAAACTGAGCAGAACATGGCTACTGTACCCATTATGGCCTCACACAGGGAGAACATCATGACTGCAACATGTATGCCCTCACATGAGAACCAAACACAATCACCAGAGATTTCCATAGATCATATCTCCACTGTTTTCAGCTGATACATTATAAATCACACCAAAGTTAAGCTGAAAGCAATGAAAAGTATAACAATCTGTTTTAAACCCTAATCAGACATTATCCTAAGTAGTCTATTGACAGATGTATAATTTTTAAATTATTTTCTATCATCCACACAAATAGCTTGACCTGCTGACCTAATGTCTATACAAATGCTAATATCTGCTTACCGCTTTCTAATAGTCATTTTTAAACTTTCCTGAAAACCTAGCTCCTTGCCTTTCACTCCTACTAGCCTTAACTCTTGACTAAAATGTTAGGTATGAAACTGTGCATCTGCCCAAACTACCTAGCTCTTTTATTTAATAAACAAAAGAGGAAATGGGTAAACAAATGAAGAGGAGAAGTGGGAAGGGGGAAAATGCAGTCAATAATTCAATGTATATCTTACAAAATTAAGAAAAGTGAGGAAAGGGGATGGGTGAGAATGTTGAAAGGGGTGACATTGATCAAGATGCATTGTATTTATACACTACTTTGTTATATGACAATTCTTGTACAAATACTTTAACAAAACAGAAACACTTTTTTGTTGTTGTTGTTCTCTATAGTCTATGTTCACTAGGAATAGTAGATTTCAAAGAGAACAAGAACTGAATCTTTCTAATCATTAGGCTATCAAGGTGTGCATCAATAAAATAAGACTATTCAGCAATGAAAAGGGAGGAAGACCTGATATAGCCAAACTATGACTGGATCTGAAAATAATTATGTGTCAATATGACGAGCAAGACACTGAAGTTTACACATCAATAATTTCATTTCCACACTGTTCAAAAGATGAAAAATTAATAGAGACAGAACACAGATGCTTGTTGTTAAGGGCCTACAGCTAGGAAAAGGGAACCAATTACAAAAGGATACAGGCTACTTTGGAGGGCGATTAGTCTTTCATTGGATTGTTGTAGGTTACAGGACTGTATAGCCTTGCCAATACTCACAATACATTTTAAGGTAATTTTACTGCATGTTTTGTATGTTGTAGCAAATCTTAAATATAAAATAAAAACATTGTGTATGATTATGACAATGAAACAACCTAGCTAAAAAACACTTCACATAAGAAGTCTGAGATTGGGGCTGGGGATATGGCCTAGTGGCAAGAGTGCTTGCCTCATATACATGAGGCCCTGGGTTCAATTCCCCAGCACCACATATATAGAAAATGGCCAGAAGTGGTGCTGTGGCTCAAGTGGCAGAGTGCTAGCCTTGAGCAAAAAGAAGCCAGGGACAGTGCTCAGGCCCTGAGTCCAAGCCCCAGGACTGGCCAAAAAAAAAAAAAAGACAATCCTTATGTTTAGTACCTTAAGAATACGATCTTTTCTTCTTTTTTTCTTGTTATTGTAAAGATGATGTACAGAGTGGTTACAGTCAGGTAATAAGTATATATCTTTTTAAACAGTTTTATCTCTTCCCTCCTTTTCTCCCAGTTTTTCTCTCCTGACTGCTTCCTCCACAAGTTGTATAGTTCATTTTCAACATAGTCTCTAGTGAGTATCACTGCTACATTTGTTCACTCTTTGTCCCACCATTTCTGTGCTCCCCCTGGACCTCCCCCAAACATAAATTTGCATACAAGACAAAAAGTACAGAAAGCAAAAACAGCAACATAGGAGAAAAGAAAAACAAGACGCAAAATAACATAAAACCTCTTGCTTCTATTTCTTGGAGTTCATGTCAGTAAACATTGTATATGATCAGAACATGATCCTTTGTAAAAACAGATTTTATAGATGCAATCAAGTTAAAGTGAAGTTATCAGGGTAAGCCCTAATCCAATGAGTCATTGCAAAAATGAGACATGATGGTGCCTGGAAATAATCAAGCACAGAAAGGGCCAAGCACACTATAAAACAATACATTCTCATTGAATTACCAAAATTATCAATTATACTAGTCTAGAGCTTAATCATCAATTGATTACCAGTATGACAACATGGATAGGCCTCATCTCTTAAAGATCCACCACTTCTCAAAAACATTACATTTAGAACCAAATTTCCAGTATGTAAAACTTTGTAGAATTATACTCAAGTCCAAATCATAGAAAATATATTTTAACTTTGGAAAACATGCTTTATTGAATAAAAAGAGGAAGAGGGCAAGGTGAGCATTATGTCTAAAAATAGGACTCTTAAGCATGCTCAGCTCTGTCTCCTAAAAGCACAGCATTCCTTTCCCAGATTAATAATTATTTCCTGAGTGCTGAGATTCATTCTCCATTATCCAATGTAAACAAAAGTACATTCTCTTTCCCAAACGATTATGATGACATGAAGCAGCTAATAGACACAGGCCTAAAGTAACTCCAAAAAAAAAAAATGGCCAGCTTTCTGATTGGTTCTCATGAGAATACCATGACAAGGAAACATATGTAGATATTAAAGAAAAAAATTTCTTAAAAGGTAGGTGTCAGAGGTTCAAGATAGATCATTTGCTTTATAAAAAGCAACCACAGAGGAATATTTCTCAAAGGAACTCTCACAAGAGCAAAGGATTGAGTGGCTGATCACTGGAACTATAGAAAAACAAAGGCAATATTGTTGAGGGACAGGGATTTATCTATGTTAAATGAATTAATAGTTTCTTGTGTGTCTTATATTCAGGGTAAAATTAATAGGTATTCAAATCATTAGATGTTGCCAAATCTTATAGAATTTAAGTTGCCATGTACTTCTTTTTCTCAATAATTATAATTCTTTTGAAAGATCGCAGCATGTTTATAAGGAAAATTAAAAGTTATCTCTTGATCATTCAGATGCAAAGCAAAAGGATATCATTCTTCTTGATGTGACTCTAAATTGAAGCAATTACTTTACCCAGTAGCATTTCGGACTGTATTGCTCCAACAAGGAAAATTAGAATGTTGAATCTTAATGTCTTCTTCATGACAGAATAGTGAACATCAGTAACTGGAATTGGGCAGTACATGTTTCGTCATGTTTTAATTTTTCCCATTTTTCCTGAAAAGAATAATTCCTAGAGGATTATAGAGGGTAAGCCTTAAAATCAACAACTCCACAGGGGTTCCATCATGAAGGGCCTCAATGTTCAGTTGAGTTTTACATACAGGAGCTTCACTAGGTTCTCAAAGCAAACACTGTAGAAAAGCTTTTTGCTGCTCCCAGTACTAAATTTCTCTCTCAGAAGCAACTAGCTAGCCAAAGCCTACATTGTCAGGGTTTTATCAGATCATATCTAACTGGAAGTAATAGAAATATCTAATGTAGCTGAAAATAACTAACTGTAGCCCACTCTGGTTATCCTAAGCCACCTGAAGAGAACAACAAATAGCATTGCATAACTTCTGTGTAGAGACATGGATTCATAAAAAGATGGAGACCTTGTAATCCTACTACTTAGAACATGTGCCTATGGCAATGCTTTACCTCCAAACTACTAACATCCTATTTACTATAAATCCTTTTACCCACTATGCAATGTCTATCTTCCAAGGCATACTACAAGGCATACTAACAGGCAAAATTAGAGATGAAGCCAAATGCCCGTGGCTCACACCTGTAATCCTAGCTATTCAGAAGGCTGAGACCTGAAGACCATGGTTCAAAGCCAGACTGAGTGAGTGAGTCTGAGACTCTTATCTCCCATCAACCACCCAAGAAAGCCAAAAGTAGAGCTGTGGCTAAAGAGGTAGAGCACTAACCTTGAACAAAAATGCTCAAGGACAGCATCCAGGCCCTGGATTCAAGCCCTAGGACTAGCACAAATACATGAATGAATGAATGAATGAATGAATGAATGAATGTATACGTACGTACGTACATACATACATACATACATACATACATACATACACTGATTTATATAGAGCAACAGAAGGCTCAGAATAGCTAACACAATATTAAAGCAGAAGATGAACATTCAATTAGTGGCACTATCTGACCTCTAGATTTTCATAAAGCTACTTGTGATCAAGCATATGAGTAGAAGCATAGACAAATAAATCAATGGTGAGGAATAGGAGTTCCAGAAATAAAAATAAATTTAGCCAATTGGTTTTTGTAAGAAAAAAAAAAGCAAAAGCAATAAAAGGGAGCAAAAACTATCTTCAACAAATGATGCTGGAAATAAATGGATATCCTCATAACCAAAAATAACTAAATAAGCAAAACTAAAAATCTAGATCCATTCACTTTAATAATATAAGCAGTCTGCTGCTAGAATTGGGTTATTCACCCAAGTATTTTTCTCCAGAATCCAAAGGCATTCCTTTAGTTCTCTGCCTCATTGAGCTGTCGAGGCTTTTGTTTACTCATTGCTATCTTCACTCCTCTATAAAAACAGTATGTCATAAATTCTTTTATTGTGTATGCAAGGATTGAAATATTTTACTTAATAAACGTTTATAAAAATCACACCAAAATAAGAGACCCTAGAGAAGATACTCAATTTCAAATACATAAATCTAGTTCCATCATTTTTTCCAAATGTTTGTTTCTTTAATGAGGTGAAATATTTACTGAGTATCTGTTGCTTGGCAGTCAACATGTTCAGTCCTGGGGCACAATATCATGAGCAAAACAAAGTCCTCCTTTGTGAGCTACAGAAGGAAGAAAGAAAGAAAGAAAGAAAGAGAGAGAGAGAGAGAGAGAGAGAGATGGGAAGGAAGGAAGGAAAGAAGGAAGGAAGGAAGGAAGGAAGGAAGGAAGGAAGGAAGGAAGGAAGGAAGGAAGGAAGGAAGGGGGAGGGAGGGGAGAGGGAGGGGAGGGACGGAGGGAGGAGAAGAGGGAGGGAGGGAGGCAGGCAAAGCAAACAAACCAATGAACTACATAATTGCTGATAGAAATAAGTAATAGAGAAGATAAAAGGAGTTAGAAAAGTAGGAGAATGTATAGACAGGAAGGCTCCACAAGGAGCTGCAAATTAATTTGTGACTGAAAGGTTGCAATTAATTTTTTAAAAGAGCTTTGTGCTAATTGAGAAAAATAAGAAATACAGCCAGTTAATCTTATAAAACTACTAAAACCACAAAAAAGGTGCAGGTCCTAAAGCTATTTTGCCAAATGCTGCACCCACAGTCTTGTCACTGTCTAATAGATGCAACGTGCACTGGGCCACTGCACTAATGCAAAGGTTAGTCACATAACCTCATTTGTTGGAAGCAATGTGAGTGCTAACAGCCTCACTCCATGCCTCTACCTTCCAAAGAATCACATCTTTTCCATTATAATCTTGTACATCCTGCCAATGACTGAATAATCTCCAATGTAACTGGTGCTATTCATCTCCGGCCCCAGGAGAAACAGAGCAACATCAACATAATACTCATTATGAAGCTTACGTTTATAGGCAGAGCCACCCAGTCAAGCCCAGGCAAGATCAATCAACACACAGTCAACTTGAAAAGAGGTGAACAATAAATGACTGTTTCCTGTCAGAGTTCTGGGAACATTGTGCATAGTTACAGGTGACAAATTCATCACCCGTAGTACTAGTCTTTTGCATGGGTTACATCACTGACAGGTGAAATGACCTGCAACATTACGATCAAACCCAGGCAGACTCATTTTGAAGTAATAGTATCCTTTCAGTAAATATATCCTATTCTACTTCCAGGCTAGCACTTACAGAAATGAATTGTACAAAATAAATGAGAACCTGTGATTCCAGTTCTTCTTGGCTCAAGCAGCATCTACCTTAACTGCATGAAAACTTAAACAAAAAAGTGCTATTAATATTTGATACCACTTTAAGTAATGCCACTCCTGTGTGGCATTACTTACTACCAGAAATATATACACCATATACAAATAGTCATGTGACACCAGCTATGTGATGTGTTGGGAGGTTCTGGGTCCCCAACAACTATTAAATTCTCTAGTAACTACTAGTTTTGTAGTAATTCCCTATTTGACTACTAACAACAGATATATTCTCTCTAAGAGAAGTTCAAAAACCAGTTTAGATCCTACCCATTATACTAATGGGGAAAAAAACACATCAAATTAAACATCTAGAGCATGGGCTCCATCCCAGGCAGAGTGCCACAGAATTAGGAAGGAATCCCCAGTATTCAGCTTCTCTCTGTGGAAAGGAGTGTTTGGACCACACAGATAGCACCCAAACTCTAAGGATCTGCCAGGTTTGGCTCATAATTCACCAACTCCAGGAATGGAAGGGATGAGGTATGAGACTCTCTAGGCCATAAGAAGAAAATCATATGTTTTCCCTGATAGACAAAACAAGTGTGATTTACAGAAGGTTTTAAAAATCCAGCTCCATGTTTCCTTCTTGAATGGGTTTATGACATATCCTCAAAGTGTCTTCTTGCAGCCTGAATTCTGGCTAACAGAGGATAGTGAGATAAAGAAGCTGCACACAGCACTCCTTCCCCCTTGGTAACCTGATGTATATAGACATAGAAATTCCTCAACAAACACTAACAAATCTTAACAGTAAATTTACAGCACCATTTACTATGATAGAGAATTGTCCCTGGAAGACAAGAATGGTGGAACAAATGCAAATAAATGTGATTCACAATATTAACAGAACTAAGGATAAAATACATAATCATATCAATAGATGCAGAAAAAAATTCAATGTAATGAAACATCTCTTCGTGCTAAGAGATCTGAAAAAGTAAGTATAGAAGAATTGTATCTCATCAGGATAAAAAGGCATATTTGACAGGAGCATATTATTAAACTCAATGGACTTTACCATGAGTCAGAAAATAAGACAAATATATTAATTCTCACTATGTCTGTTCAACTTAACACTGGAAAGTTCTAGACAGAGAAATTAGGCAAGATGTAAAAGGCATCCAAGTATGAAAAGTTAAAATTTGTCTGATTACTATGTGATTTTATATATAATAAAATCCAAAAAGAATATATTCAAATAGAAACTTACTAATGATGCAGGATATAATATCTTTTTACAAGAACTAGTAGTATTTCTATTCACTATAAATAAACAGTATAAAAACTCAGAGAAACAATTCTGTTTAATATAACTAAATAAACATAGAAAAAATCAAAGATCATACAAGTAAAAAGAAAGATACATAATATTTATGGATTAGAAGAATATTGTTTAAGTGACCATACTACCCTAAATTTTCTATATATCCAATAATTCCTCACAAAATTCCAAAAAATAATTATCCTTGACCAAGTGTGGTGATGCACACCTATGATCCCAGCAACTCAGTAAGCAGAGATTCAGGAGATAATGGTTCAAGACCAGCCAAGGTAAAAGTATTAGCCAAACCTCATCTTACTAAATATGCTAAATATAATGTTGCATTTCTGTAATCCAAATTATTTGGCAGGCATAGATAGGAAGATCATGGCCCAAATCTGACCCCAAATAAAAACATAATAATCTATCTAAAATATAATAAAAGTAAAAAGAACTGGAGGCATGGCTCAAGTAGTGTTCTACTACTTGATAGTACAATACCCTGAATCCAAACCTTAGTACCACCAAAATTAAAAATAATGCTAAAATTCTCAGAGAAGCACAAAATATCCCAACTATTCAACTCAATCTTCAGTAAAAAGAACAAAGCTAGAGGTAAAACATTACTGAACTTCAAAACATATCAAAAAGTTATAGTTACCAAAATGCTAGGCAAAATACCTACTACCATAAAACAGACATATCAATCAAATATAGAGCCCCAACTTCAACCCATGCCTTTATAGCCAGCCTGAGAATTCATGATGCACAAAGAACAATCCTCTTAATTATGTTGGAAAATCTGGATAACCACATGCAGTGATATAGATATCCATGTGCACTGTTTTTGAAAAAAAAATCAGTTCAAAATGGATTAAAACCTTAGGTATAATACCTGAAACAATAAAACTAATAGGTGAAAACTTTGTAGTGTTGGTCTGGGCAGTAATTCCTTGGCCAGGACTCCAAAAACACAAGTAACAAAAACAAAAATAGAGGAACAACAAAGGGAAAGTTTGAGTAAAGAACGAGTCCACTGATTAGAAGATGGTATTTGTAGATCATCAGATAAGAGGCTCAAATCCAAAATATATAAATAGAATTCAATAAAAGAAATGAAGTACCATATTTTATATATGGCCAAAAGATCCAAATAAACATTCCTCCAAAATTACATACAAATGGTTAAAGGGGTTTATGAAAAAATTGTTCAATATCACTCACAAACCAAAAAAAAACAAATGATTTATCACTTCACACTGGTTTGAGTGGCTACTATCAAACACATGAAAGACAGCAATTGTAGGGGAGGATGGAGAAGAGGACCCCTTACTCACCACTGGTGAGAATGAAAATCAATATGGTTATCAAGAGTAAGAGTATGTATATCCCTCCAAACAATATATGAGTATGAATGCTAGTAGCTCACACACATAATCCTAGCTACACAGGAGGCAGAAACTTACAAAGACTGCAGTCCAAAATTATCCTAAGGAGAAAAATCTGAGAGACTCCATCCCCAAGTAATCAGCAAAATACTAGACTGAAGGTGTGGTTCCAGTGGTAGAACACCAGCCATAAACAAGAAAGTTGAATGAGAGCCCAAGGCCCTAAATTCAATCCTTGATATCAGCACACACACACACGCACACACACGCACACACACACACACACAAATATAATTCAGCACACACACACGCACACACACGCACACACACACACACACAAATATAATTACTATATGACCTATCATATTCCTTTATATCAAAAGGAAAGTCAGTGTGAAATGAGGGTGCTGTCTATGTCCACTGTAGCACTATGCCAACACAGCAAGGACACAGATTCTTCAGAAAGATCTAAACGATAAGTTTTTAACATGTGGCATACATACACATGACATACTAGTCTATAATGACAAAGAAATTTTTAGGACATCATATAATGTAAAATAAGTCAGATAGAGACAAATACTTTTATCTGACTTTTATTTAGAATCTAAAAGTCATAACTCAGAAGGAGAGAATAGAATGGTTATCAGGTGGTAGTAGCCCTCTTCTATAATCCTAGCTGACATCTAAGTAACTCAGTTTGAAGCCAGCCCCGGCAAGAAAGTCCAGGAGACTCTTATCTCCAGTTAAGCACCATCAAACCAGAAGCAGAGCTATAGCTCAATGGGTAGAATGCAGGCCTTAAATGAAAACAAGCTAAAGGACAGCACCCAGGCCCTGAGTTCAAGCCCTAGTTCTTGTACCCCAAATTAAATAAATAAACACCTGCACTTACTAAATCCTTTCATCTGTATTAGCAAAGACGTCATAGCAATAAAAACTTGAATTTAAAATGCAGCATTCAGCATATGGCTCAGCATTTCTCTATACACAATGCTGTGCTATAAGCCAGAACATGATACAACATGAGGACCTGTAATAAGGTTGAAAACAAAGACTCTGAAGCATTCCACAATCCATCAGAATCAGGAATGCAGTAAGGAGACTAGCCTATTTTTAATGAAAGGGGGGAAAAAAAGGTCTCTGTGACTTCCTGCCATTCTTAATTCCATTTAATATTCTGTGGTAGGAACACACAGACAGCACAAAATGATATAACCTGTCTTTATTGGCCCAAAGAGACTTTGGATATTTACTCTTTTTGTTTTTAACTTATAAAGAAACTTGATATTAACTCAGGGGTAAAGAAAGTTCACAATTTTAGGTATTCTGAGAAAAGGGAATATAAAATTTTTCCTTACAGTTTACTGATTACCCTAAAGACTACTGTGGCTGAGAAAGGGGTGAGTGTCCAAGAAAAGAATTCAACATCATTAAACACATACTTAATAGAAGTTTCCTGAACCTCATGCTAAACCTCAGCCATCAGAAAATAGTCATCTGCTTTGTCTTATATTATAAATAAATGCATTTCCCCTAAGACATGTATATCAAAAATGTATTTAACGTTAGGAGTGAAGCTCAGAGTGAAACCAGAAGGATGAAAATTTCAGATTAAAAAGGAACAGGGGAAGGCAGAGAACACAGTCATAATGTACAATGAATTATGAAATTAAGAAAGTTGAGTAAAGGGATTGAATTGGGAGGAAGCGGGGAGAATGATGAAAGGGTGACATCAATCAAGATGCACTGTATTCACAGGGGTATTGGTTGAAGTCCTTTGTACAACTACTTACAGATAAATATAATTTTAAAAGTACATGGCTTATGAGTGAAAATGTACTGTTGTATGTATTTCTCATTGGCTTGATAAAGAATATATAGTCTTAATGACTCTTCTGTGTTGGATTTCCAAATCTTAGCAAAATATTATTTGCAGAAACAACTATACTCTATAGGTAAGTACCATCAAATGTGTTACTAGAATACAGTCAGGTACTGTGGTAAGATTTGTAATCAGGAAATGCAAAAGCAATCAGCTAGACTTCAACTTAAATCTTGCCATTACATTTAATGGCTGTTGACCCTGTACACATACTCTGAGATATTTTGGAGATGAGTTATCCCTTACCAGTTACTATGCTTTCTACACAGTAGCTATTCAAAGAACTAATTTTCCCTTTCCTTCACATGAATTGAAAATTCTATAGTAATTTGGTTTTTCAAAAAGTTATTATTCAGTGCAAAGGTGGAAAGGCCAGTTTAGTTCCCAGTTTGAAGTGACAACAGACTCAACAAGCTATGCATTTTCTCTTCTTTAACCGAACCCTAGTTTATCCAAATGCAACTCAAACAGCAATCAGGTAGGGATGAAGTCTGCTACAAGTAGCAGCTTAGATACAAGTCAGACCTGCAATCAATGCAAAGGAAATAGAGTTGTGAACCACATAATGGGACCACATTCCTTTTCCAAGGAGCAAAATTGTTATGCAAAAATTATGCAAGATGAAGGAAGTAATGTGCTAGTGAATAAAAATGCAATAGTTATTAAATATGTTTCAGTTCAGTAAGCTAAAGCATGAATTATTATTACCAGACCTTTGGACACAAAGGCCAGTATTTGCTACCAAAATGAATCTCCTGCTTAACTTTACCTTCCAAATATGAAGCCTATCAAAAAACAATTGTTTCTTCTCCAACACAATTTAAATATCTGTGCGATGATTCATCTAGCATGGACATTTTTTTTAAAAATAAATATGTGCTAGTGCTAGTAGCTTATACCTGTATTACTACTCAGGAGTCTGGGACTTGGAGGATTGTAGTTTAAAATCAATCCTGGCAGAAAATTTTATGAGACTCCATCATCAGTTAACTAGCAAAATCCCAATCTGGCGATGTGGCTCAAGTGGTAGAATGCAAGTTGATCAGATAAACCAAAAGGGTTCAAGCCTGGTTCCAGCAAAACTAAATAACTAAAAACATTTAATAAAATATATAGATAACCTGGTATTCAAACATTCACATAAATTTCATTAAATCCTTGCCCAAAATATTCTCAGTGAACAAAAAGATACCTACTAGTCCTTTACATAAAATTATGTTATTCAAGAGTATGAAATGACTTTAATCGCCTAGGCTATGCAAAACTACATCCCTAGCCTATAACTAGAGCTATCAATGACTCACACTAACCATGCTTACAAGGAAAAATGTCAACAAAAGAATGACATTAGCTTTAAAATCATATGTAAAGAAAACATTAAATTTTTATTAGAAGTTTATAATGTTATGGCTGGAGTACTAGAGTGCTAGAGTACTTTCCTAGCATGCACTAAGGCTTAGGATCAATCTCCTAGCACTGCAAAAATAAATCAATAATAGTAATAATAATAGTGAAAACATGTCTATAATGTTCATTTACTTCAAGGGAGTGTAATTTTGTAGGGTATGAATCCCACAAAACTATTTCAGAACTGACTAATTTCTGTTACAAAAGTGGTTCATATGCATGCTAGCTTTAATATTTGTATACAGTTAATCCTTTTTAGAAATTGCATGTAACATTTCAATGTTCAAGGCAGCATATGAATAAATCTAACCTTGACCAAACCACTTAAAAGTAAAACTTCTAGATCATTTGGCAATGGCTAATAACTTTGATATTCATAGGGAAAGTTACTTTACAAACTCAAACAACTTTAGCACCAAGCATCTCAGAAAATTACTATCTCACAGAGACATGTATGTATTCTAAAAATGTATTATTTTCCAAACAGGGTAAGAAAGGATAATAAAAACAAAGAGTAAGACGGTTATACAGACATATAACAGACATGCTGTCATACCTCTGTGTTTGCAGTGGATGATCATCTATGTAGGGAGCAGTATCAGAATACATGGCATGTGATTAAGAGATAATACATAGCAAGTCTTCCATAACTGTGAAGAGAACTAGAGGAGGGTCAGATGAAAGGCTAGGCTTCAGAAGGCTGAAGGGTAGCAGCAGAGAAGGAACCATTGACTAATGAATCTGACAAGCCAAGCATACTCTGAGGCAGATTGTGAGAAGTGATGGAAAAATCCATAGCAAACAGATGCCTATGCCTATCTACTACAACTCTAAGCCTGAAGACTTGTATCTGGAGATAAACCCAGGGCTTCTAATAGCAGTGCTAGTCATCAGGAAGATAAACTAGATGACAGACCTAGAGGACAAGAACAGATTGAAACCCATCAAGGGTTTTTGTGTCTAATTACCCTTTCTGACAGCATAGAGGTCTTTGGAGAAAAGATGGATGGATTGCACTTCACTTCAGCCTTTTAAATATCACTTACATTGCATTCTTAATCAATTTAATCTAGTTTAGCCAAAGTGACACAGCCTACCCAATGCCTATCCAATGCCTACCCAAGATGAATAGCAAATAATCCAGATACATTCAAGTATGTTCAGATTAGTTCATTGGAAAAAATGAATTGATTAACACAATAGCGAGAAAGATAGGAATAAAGTCATGATCAGATTGCAAAATCCATATTTATCTTGATAATATATACTCTCAATTTCACCTTGTTTTTCCCACCATACTGCAATTTTCTAAAATAGAAAAAGAGCCAAAAATTCAAGCAGTTGAAATTCTTAGATCTACCAAGGAAATGAGTTTGTTTGGGCCATAAAGTGTTGAGTTTATACCTAAATGCCAATACATGCACTTAAGTAAGTTAACTTCAAAGGACTGACAGCCACAGGACCAAAGAAAATAAAGCCTACCCTATTCCCCCATCTTATTTCAGAAGAACCCATACCACCAAGATTTCCTCTAGTATTAACTTAAATTAAGTCAAACTCTTTTTTTTTTGAACGTTATTTCAACCTCCTAAATTATGGCATATTCTTCCTATCACATGAACAGCTCATGATGCAATTCTAAGTTTTACATGTTCACATGTGGGTCTACCACCTCAGAGACTCCTCAGAGAACTACCTGGGTACCAATGTCTGTCAGCTTTCACAACATACAAAACCAGGCATTTCACTGTAAGCTATTAAATTCTTCAGTATCTACCCATGTAAGTCCTTTAATATGTGCCTCACACACACAGTCCGCAAAAAGTCAGCACCTGATTTGAGAGGCAGAATCAGTAGTAAATGACCAAGAATAAGACATAGTCTACCTTAAATTCCTTTCTATTCATTTGCAAAAGCAACACATCTTACCAAACTCTTTAACAAAGTTATCAGGGTTTAAGAGATAATGACAGAATAAATGTTCCTATTTTGCCCCTTCTCACACATTCCATTCCACACCTTTAATTTTCTTACCAGCAGGAGACAAACAGGAAATTTCCAGTAATCTTCCAAATTGAAATCCATTCCCAGGATCTTTATTTTACCCCGGGACAACGATATGAACTCAGGACAAACTACAAGAAAAAGTCACTTATCTTTTGTAACCTCTGAATATGCTGTACTTCTGCATCCTCTGCCTCATCTTTCATTTATCTTCTTTTATTCTTTAAAACACTTGCAACTAGACTACATCCACATTGGATTTTTCAAGTCTGTCTCACATGAATATAGATGTTCACATCTCTTTAAGATGTGGTCCCTAGAGAAGAATTGTAAAAAAAAAAAAAAGTTGAAATCTAAAACTCTGGTAGTATTTTCTCCAGGGTTCTAGAGTTAAGTCTAGTTTTGGTTATTTTTTCTACTCTAGTGTACATAAAGTAAATAAAATCAGAGCTTTAAATGCATGTCATATTTTATGCTACTAAAAAATTTCTTCCTCTTTAAAGTCTCACAAAAACATGCATTAAACTACTACTATATTTATTGTTCTACAACAGAATAAGGCCACACTCCTAGTAAAAGCAGTCATCAATAAATATGATTTAGAAGGAAAAAAACAAATTTGCCATTATCTTTAAATGTGATCATTTGTGTAAAATAGAATTTAAGTACAAACATAAAACCAAGTTTTCAACAAACTAACAAGCTATAAATTCAATGTTCCAAAGCGAAACAAACAAGTAACATAAAATATCAGTGAACTGGATAGAGACAGTCATAGAAGTACCTCCATGTGACCCCAGCTAGTCAGAGGTAAAAGGCTCCAAATCCAAGGCCAGCCTGACAAAAGCATGTGACCTTGCCTGGAAAACAAACTAAAAGGAAAAGGACTAAGGACATGGCTTATGTGGAAGAGTACTTGCCTAGCAAATATAAGGCTCTGAGTTCAAGATCAAGTACTAGCAAAAATAAAATAAATAATATTATGTAACACTGAAATAACATAATCTTAGAAAGTATAAAGCTACAGGTATTCAACAAGTATAAAACATCTTAATAGTCTAAATATAAAAATCTAAATAAATCCTCATAAGTGAAAATTTTAAACTAACAGGCACCAATTTGGCTTGGTATGGTTATATGGTCATACCCTTGCTACCTGGAAGGCATATGTAGGAAGATTGCTATTCAAGGCTGGCCTAGGTAAGAAGTGAGATTTCCCTATATGAAAAAACAAAGAAAGCAAAAAGGAGTTGGAGATATGAATCAAAGGAGAGAGAACTTAGTAAGAGTAAGACCCTAATTTCAACTCTCCCCACAAAATAAACACATTAATATAATTCCCAAGCTTTTAACTTCAAGATATACCAGTAAACAATCCAGAGAGAATATATAAACAAAGATATATGGCTTATAGTAAAGTAATAAAAACAAGCCATAGATGTTCTGCCTCAGGTTCTCTTATTCTTCCGTCTCCCAGCCTTATGCAACAAAGCAAGTGACAGCACATGGACTTGCATGGTCTCATAACTGAGGATGTGAGTCACTATCTCAGGCTTTCCCTGTAGCTACCTGAGGATATTCATAAAACATCATAGTACCTGCCATGGGATCTGGCTTCCCTTAGTACTAAAAAAGCTAGGTAATAGAAATAGGATTTCATTCTCTGTGGGAGAAAAGCTAATTATTTCATCTCTCATAATAGCCCATTGGAAGAAAAACTGCAGTCTTGGATAAATCTATCTGTATGACATAAAGTGACTAGCCATGTGCCTTTGTGAATAGATTAGGGGCCAGACTGGCAGTAAATCATCATGCATCAAGATTTAAGCTTGCCCTATGGCTTTATTTTCTAGAGAGGCTTCCTAAAAGGAACAATTTTGAAAGTAATTAAGAGAATAAACCAGTGAAATAGTTTCACAGAAAACAAATGAGTAATGGATGAACTTTGAATTCACTGTAAGTATATATTATAAATTATATAATAGAGTTTCAAATTACTAAGAATGCATGGTTCAGTAAATGCTACTGAAAAAAATCTAGTGGAAGCCCTATATTGCAGAACATTTTTAAATAATTTTCAAATGAGTTGAAGAACTAAGAGTGAAATGTAAAATCTTGACATAAATAGAAAAAAATACAACTACTGCACATCTGAAAATAAATTTTAAGACCTAAAACTGAACAGCATTTGACTGAATCAAATGGAAGCACACACAAAAAAACAATGCTAACAAAATAAAGAAGAGATGTGTCATGTATAATACCATGAAAGGATAAATATCTATAATATAAAAAACTCCACTAAACCAACAATAAAGATACTAAAAACTGAAGAAGATCTATTCATGACCAGTATTAGTAAGATTTTAGTAAATGTCTAAAGCCCATTCAGGTTGCTATAATAAAAAGATAGACTGAATAGTTGGTGAAAATATAATTCTGGAAGTGGAAAATTCTAAGATCAAGTAACCAACAGATTCTGTGTGTAACAGGGGCCCATTTCTCATGGACAGTATATCCTCACAAATGATGCTCTTTTTCAGCCTGACATACTGGCAGGGACAAACACACTCCCTGGTGAGCTTTAATAAGAACAGTAGCCCCACTCTTGAGAAAGGAGGCTTAATGATCTAGTTACCTTCCCAAAGCCTTACCTCTTAACTCCATCACCTGGTGAGTAAATATCAATATAGGAGACTGAGGGAGGACAAAAACTTTTACACCATAGCAATAAAAGCAACACAGAATAACAAAACACATAAAGAAAGCTTCATCATCACTTTCAATGAAAGGAAGCTAAAACATACACCACAATATCTGTATATTAGACTGACAAAACTAAAAAGGTAAAAAGTTAAAAACTAGATATGGCTGAACATAGAAACCACTGAGACACTTGGATAACTAAACTTAAACTGATAGTAACTTACACAGCTTTAATCATAAATCCAACATCAACAGGAAAACTAAATAAGAAAATTAAAATAAATTTCCCTTTGTTATGAGTAAAAATTATATTGAAGATGACCCAAGCCAAGGCCACAGATACTTTGTTCTACAAGTTGTTAGAATTTTTCCAAAGAATGAGAAAATAACATTTCCCTTAGTAAAACAATTGATAGAAGAAATAATAATAATAAAGATAGGAGGAAGAAAAAGGAGAAATTGTGAGAAATATAACACATGGAGGAAAATATGAATTGTTGTATTAAAAAATTTGTTGTATTTTATGAAGTTCCAAACATATAAATCATATTTTCATTAACAACTTAGATGTGCCTATTTTCACAATGGTTTGTACCAGCCATTTGTGTGGAAAAAATGGTTTGTAGATATTTCAATATAAAAAGTCAGCTCTTTCTGATCCAGAATACTTCATCCCTGAATTCATAATTACTTCTCTTTCATTTTTCCTCATAGCTCCTTCCATTTACCCTTCTCCCTGAAAATCATTTCATTCCTTTCCTTTCTTATTTCCCATGGTTAAAAAAAAAACACATTTATACTCTCCCCCAGTTTCTTCTTTTTTTAACTTTTTAAAAATTGGCTCCACAATATTCACTTTTTGGCATTTTTTATTTAATTTTATTGTTAAGGTGTTGTACAGAGGGGTTACAGTTATATATGTAAGATTGTGAGTACATTTCCTGTCAAACTTGTTACCCTCTCCCTCATTTTCCCACTTTCTTTACCCCCCAATCCCTCCCCAAGTTGTACAGTTAATTTCTAATATATTGTTGAGTGAATTTCACAGTGGCATTGCTTCACCCTTTGTACTTTGTCTCACCTTCCCTTCCCTAATTCAGACAAACATATAAACAATACCCAGGGTACCAAAATCAAATACAGTGACAACAGGGACTAAACCATAGGAAATAAAAATACAAGAAAAAAGAAATAATTTCACATAGTATATTAAAAATAATGGCAATTAAAGGACTGGGAATATGGCCTAGTGGCAAGAGTACTTGCCTCATATACATGAAGCCCTGGGTTTGATTCCCCAGCACCACTTATATAGAAAATGGCCAGAAGTGGTGCAGCAGCTCAAGTGGCAGAGTGCTAGTCTTGAGCAAAAAGAAGCCAGGGACAGTACTCAGGCCCTGAGTCCAAGCCCCAGGACGGGCAAAAAAAAAATTAAAAAATCACTTGTTTCCATATCTTGGAGTTCATTCAGCTTAACATCATCTTATATAATCATATGTACACAGTCATTGAGCTATTGTGATCCACTGCTAGGACTATACTAGACATATACTAATTACTACAAATGAGGGAAAATATAAAGTCTATGTTTCTTTGGGTCTGGTTCACTTTACATTAATAGGATTTTTTTCCAAGTATTTCCATTTCCTTTCAAATAGGGCAATGTCATTCTTTCTGACAGAAGCATAGAATTCCATTGTGTATATATACACACCACATTTCTTAGTCCATTCATCTATTGAGGGGCATCTGGGTTGGTTCCATATCTTAATATGGTAAATAATGCTGCCATGAACATGGTTGTACTGGTAGCTTCAGTATAACGTTCATGATCATTTGGTTAAAAGCAGAAGTGAGACTGCTGAGGAAACTCCACGTTTAGTCTTTTGAAGAACCTCCATACTGCTGAACAAGTTTACACTCTCACCAACAGTGTAACAGCAATCCCACTTGGCTACATCCCCACCAGCATCTGTTGTACAGAATGAGGACAAGCTACTTTTATTTTACTGTGACTGGTTGATATATTTATTTCATAACATACACTATCTTGTGATATTAATTAAAACTGAAGGAGTCAATACTTGATGCTTAAAGAACTGACAGGTTAGAAGATGAGGCCATGTTTTGTTTTGTTTTAGTTTTATTACTGTTATTGTTATTGTAGAGGTGATATACAGAGGAGTTACAGCTACATGAGTAAGGGAATGAGTAGAATTCTTTTTGAAAAATGCCTTGTCTTTCCTCACTCTCTCCTAGCTTTTCCCCTCTATCCCACAAGATGTACAGTTCATTCCCCACATAGTGCGTAATGAGAATCACTGGTGTATTTGTTCACCCTTTGTTCTACTTTTTTTTTTTTTTTTTTTGCCAGTCCTGGGCCGTGGACTCAGGGCCTGAGCACTATCCCTGGTTTCTTTTTTGCTCAAGGCTAGCACTCTGCCACTTCAGCCACAGTGCCACTTCTGGCCTTTTCTATATATGTGGTGCTGGAGAATTTAACCCAGGGCTTCATGGATATGAAGCAAGCACTCTTGCCACTAGGCAATATTCCCAGCCCCTTGTTCTACTTTTCTGTGCATTCCCCTTTACCCCGCCCCCAAATACAAACCAACTAACAAACAAGACAAAAGGAAAATAAAACAAAAATAACAACAACAGCAACTAAAAAAATCTTATGTCCTTTTCTTGGAGTTCATTTCAAAATATATTATTTTTATATGATCATATGCACATAGCTATGGAGCCTTTCTCCTCTACTCCTATACAAACCCTCCATTGTTCACAAATAAAACAAACCAAGTAACCTATGTTTCTTTGACTGCATACAAATGGCACAATATCATTCTTTCAGATGGATGAGTAGAATTCCACAGTGTATATAAATACCACATTCTCTTGATCCATTCTTCCACTGGGTTGCTTCCATATCTTGGCTCTGGTAAACAATGCTGCAATGAACATGGTTGTGCTGGTAGCTTTAGGGTGTCCTTGTTACTGTTCTATTGTTCTTCCCAGGAGTAGGATTTCTGAGTCATAGGGTAGCTCCATGTTTACTCTTTTGAGGTATCTCAATATTGCTTTCCAGGGTAGTTGAATAAGTTTATATTCCCACCAACAATTTAATAGAGTTCCCTTTTGAACACATCCCCGCCAGCATTTGTTATTGTTAGTTTTCTTAACAATAGCCATTCTAACTGGGGTGAGAAGGAATCTCAGTTTTGTTTTTATTTGTATTTCTTGTATGGACAGAGATGTTGAACATTTCTTCATGTGTCTATTAATTCTTACATCTTCATCTGAGAAGCCTTTCAGTCCTTATCTCATTTATTGATTGGGTTGTTGAGTTTTTGAGGGTTTATTTTGGGGGGGTTAATTTTTTTGAGCTCTAAATATATTTTAGATTTAAGCCCTTGTCTGATGCAGAACTAGTAAAGACCTCATATTATGTGAGCTTTCTATAAATCTTCTTAGCTATGTCCTTTGATGTGCAGAAGCTCTTCAGTTTGACTCAAAGCCATTTATTTCCTTTCTTTAAACTTGGTGTAATTCTGATGTTTACTTAGGAAATTTTAACTTTGCCTAGAAGGCCTAGTATTTCCCCTACCATTTCCTTTAATATTTTTATGGTATCTGTCCTTACATTGAGATCTTTGATCCATTTAGAATTGATTCTGGTGCAGGGTGATACATGAGTATAAAGCTTCAGTTTTCTGCATGTAATAATCTTGCCAGCACCATTTGTAGAAGTTTGTCTTTCAAACTGTGTTTCTGGCTCCTTTAGCAAATAGTAGGTGGCTATATTTTTGTGGGATTATTTCTGAGTCTTCTATTCTGTTCCATTGGTCCATCAACAGAAGCAAGGACAAGAACCACATTATCATCTCAATAGATGCAGAAAAAGCATTGTACAGGATGGAACATCCCTTTATAACAAAAGCTTTGGAGAAGCTAGGAATCCATGGAATATTCCTAAATATAATAAAGGCTGTATATGACAAACCTACAGCCAGCATTATACTTAGTGGTGAAAAGTTAAAAACATTCTCTAAAATCAGGAATGAAACAAGGATGCTTACTCTCTCCACTCCTCTTCAACATAGTACTGGAATTCCTAGCAAGAGCAATATGGCAAGAGAAAGACATAAAGAGGATCCAAATAAGAAAAGAAGTAAAGGGCTGGGGATATGGCCTAGTGGTGAGAGAGCTTGCCTCGTATACATGAGGCCCTGGGTTTGATTCCCCAGCACCACATATACAGAAAATGGCCAGAAGTGGCGCTGTGGCTCGAGTGGCAGAGTGCTAGCCTTGAACAAAAAGGAAGCCAGGGACAGTGCTCAGGCCCTGAGTCCAAGGCCCAGGACTGGCCAAAAAAAAAAAGAAAGAAAAGAAGTAAAGCCATCACTCTATGCAGACAACATGATCTTGTATTTATAGGCCCCTATTGATTCCTCACCCAAGATATATGAGTTGATCCAGAACTTTGACAAAGTAGCAGGGTATAAATTCAACCCACAAAAACCAGTAGCTTTCCAGGATGCCAACAATGAGAAAAGTAAGTCCAAAATCAGGAAAGCAACTCCATTTGTAATAGCCTCAAAACAAAACAAAACAAAACCCTACAAATTAGCCTACTATGTGAAAAACTTCTATTATGAAAACTTTAAAATTCTGAAAAAAGAAGTCGAAACAGATTTAAGGAAATGGAAAAAAACCTCTCATGTTCCTGGATAGGAAGAATTTCCATTGTAAAAATGGCAATACTGCTCTCAGCAATAAACATACTAAGAGCAACACCCATCAAAATCTCAACAACTTTCTTCAAAGAAATAGAGAAATCAATCAAAAATTTCATATGGAATATTAAAAGACCAATAATAGCAAACACAATCATTAGCAATAAGAACAGTGTTGAAGGAATATCTATACCAAATTTTATTACAAAGCCACAGTAAATTAAAAAAAAAAATAGAAGCCAGCTTGGTACTGCACAAGAATAGGCCTGAGGACCAATGGTAATCACTAGGGTCCTTCTGAAAGGGATGCAAGACCACCAGAGTGAAAATTACTACTCGGACAATGATAGCAAAAGTTTGGATTGGTGAAAGTCTAGGGCTATGATACAAGTAATGCAGAAATCTTCAGAAAAAATAAAAATAAAAACATGGAATCAGGTACTCCCTGAGGATTCTAGCCTCACACATCCCCATAAACCCTTAATTTCAAACTCCTAACCTCCAGAACTGAAAGAAAATAAATTTGCGTCATTTTAATTTAATTCATTGAATTCCTGGGAACTTATTAGAAGGGGCAATAAAAAATATACTTACTAAAACTCTAAAGTCTGGCTTTAGCCTTTGTGTCTCTTTTATTTTCTATGTATTCATTATTTAATAATCTCTGTCAATCCAAAAACTTGAAATGTCTGTATGATGATAACTCCCAAATATACATCTTTGGCTAAACTTTTCAACCAAATTCTAGATTCATGTATCTGAGTACCTCTTTCTGAAGTCTTGGCCATCAAGGCTCTGAATTCAGGCTCAAAAATTAAGCAATCAAACAAAACAGTAAAGGTCAAAGACAGGGAAGGAATTTAATGATTGTTACGATATCAGGAAGACAAGAAGCATCCTAGCCCTGCCTTTGCATACTCTCCAAAGGGGATCATGGATCCCCAAGATGAAATAAAGAAGAGGTACAAGTAGTATTTCTGGTCAAGCAGTCTTGTCAAAGTGTGGTGTGTCTGGTTGATAATTATCACAGTTCTGGTCACACAGTCAGTATCACAGAATTACTGCAATATGTATTAGTGCTACAGGTATGGCTGCTGTTCCCAGGGTATTCACAGTTTGCTTCATAGGATGTTAATCTATCAGATCTGTGACCATAGAATGGGGGACAATTTTGTTACCATAATTTCTCCTGTTTCATCATGAGATAATCTGCCTAAAAGGCTCTGCTGTTCTTTGAAGAGTTAGGGTCATCACTGGAAACAGCTAGGAAGTGCTCCAGCAAATTGGAACTGAATGGGAGGAAAAAAAACTGGCAAGGGGGAATCTGGTTCTTAAAAAAATACTTCAGCTACCATATCATACTGTCTTTAACCTCAAGGGGGAACAATTACCAGTTTTAAATGAAAACTACTTTTAAACGGACTACCATGTCTACATGCAAAGTTGAGTAAGATTCTGATCCAAAGTTTAAGGTAATACTCAGGGGACAGACACAAATGAAAGAAGGTAGTTCAAGCTTTATTCTAAATTTAGTTGCACATCAGGTGTCTACAAATCCAAGTGAAGACTCAGTGCTTTTAACAAGAGCAGCCTCTAAGTCTCAATTATACTTCCCCATAAGACTCAAAATTATATGTCTAGATGTCTCATACTATTTTCTTTTCCATCTCTAAAATGGCATCTGTATTCTGATTTTTCAGAGCAAATCTTTGAGCCTATCTTTGATACCTTGTATACAGATGACTGGGTGAATTCTCCCAGTTTTATCTTCAAATGCACACAAAGATTTGAATTGTATTCTCCTGTATCCAAGTTGTACCAATTATCAATAAATATAATGCAGATACTAACAGACTTTCCATTGCCGTGACAAAATACTTGATGCAGAAAATTTAACGAAGGAAATATTTGGTTCAGAGTTTCATAGGTTTGGATCCATTGTGGCAGAGCATATAGGCTTATATTGTGTTAACCAAGAAGGAGAGAAACAGGTACAGGAAGAAACCAGGACAAGATATAGCCACAAGGACATAAAACAGATGTCTATATATACAGCTCAGCAAGATTTACTCATAAAACATAGGAACTCTAAGCTTAACAGAGCCTATACACCATTAATAACAAAATTCTAAAAGTATTCCAGGGCTGGGGATATGGCCTAGTGGCAAAAGTGCTTGCCTTGTATACATGAAGCCTTGGGTTCAATTCCCCAGCACCACATATACAGAAATCGTCCAGAAGTGGCGCTGTGGCTCAAGTGGCAAAGTGTGCTAGCCTTGAGCAAAAACAAGCCAGGGACAGTGCTCAGGCCCTGAGTCTAAGCCCCAGAACTGGCCAAAAAAAAAAAAAGTATTCCAGATTATTCTAAGAACATGCAAATCACTTTAGACTATTCCTATCAAATGTATTCCCATATAATAATCTCATTTTAAAACAGTAAGTAGTAGAGTTGAGATTATTAATAACATTAGACATTTAGGAGTTACTACCCACTATCCAAATTATATCTACAATGTTCTTTTACTATGAATGTTAATACTTACCCTTATCTTGCAATACAAAAAGGTCCATTTAAAACAAACTACTGGCAAACTAACATCAGACAGCCCCTGAATTAATTGCTTTTAACTAATGTCATTAAGAAGTTTCCAATAAGCCCAATAACTGCCTATTCAAATATGTACATCAATGGTGGTAAAAATCATTACAAAAGTGTTTCCAAATAATGCAATACAAATAGGCATCCCAATAACAACATTTTTTTAACAATTCTTAGTTTCTTACCTTAAACTAAAATATTCATTAGGATATCTAAGCTATGCAAAACAATTTACCACAGAGCTACCCAAAAGTACTGTCCTCAAAAGGCCAGTTTGTAAAAGCTTATGTCCTCATCCAGTGTTTGGTGGGCATTTGACAGGGATAGTGAGCTGTGCCTAGGCTATTTGCATGACCAGCAATGTTTATGCTGAACAATGCTTGCCAGAAGATATTTATGTGATCCATCCCAGTAAACGTCTTAGTTTCTAATTGGCTTTCTTGTTCATAAACATTGCACATGTGTACTTTTATTTTCATCGCAAGTGGGGGAGGGTGTGCTTTGTGTGATCCTTCTAGGGAGAAGGAGCATAAGGAAGCCTCCAAATGCATTCCTCCAGATTCTGCTTGTCTTTTTGCAGGTATAGGTACATCTCCTTACTGCTCACTGTAAACAATCTCAGTCAAAAGTGGAAGGCTGAGTATATGTTGAAATCACATGAGTTTTTCTAGAAATTCCCCCAAATGTGTATATGGTTTGAGGTAGCCACAATAGAATAGCAGCTATTTCAGTAATGCAGGGTTCTTACCTGCCTATATGCTTCGTAGATCACATCAAACAGAAAGGCCTGTGGCATTTCACTGGCTCTGTGTCTGGCACGTTCCAGGGAGTGCTCTAGGCAGCCATCAGCAGAGGCACTGATAACAGTTGATACAAGTGGTCTGATTGCTCCTGCCGCCTAAAGAACAAGAAAAAAAAAAAAAAAAAAGGCAGGACATTGGTTTCAGCTACAGTGCATTTTGAAGTAAAACTCTAAATTCTACATCTCACTTTCAAAAACACATCTAAGGTCTACCTTCAACAAGCCATCTCAAGAAGGAATCTAAGAAAATGTTGCTTCAATTCCCAAAGTCAAATTATCATCATGTCAAAACTTAATTTCATTTCATAGTAGTATCATCCCATGTACTACAAAAGGGAAGTCATTGTTTTCATTTCCTTTTCATCATAAGTCGTTGAGGTCAACTATCATAAAGAGATGCTAAGATACAATTGGGTATTCTCTCTAGAGGGGAGGGAAGAAAAGAGAAAGACTATTGTGAAATAATTAAAGAGTTGCAGATTCGTGTTTACATATTAGTGAACCGTCAGAACATTTAATTTACACATTAGAAAACTAAAGAAACAGACCAACTCCCCAAGTTCCCTAAATTGAGAACAAACAAGCCAAATAACAATGAATTTATATCTTATTCTACTTCCTTTGAAAAACAGTTCCTTTCAAACTTGACTTCCCATGCAATGCTTCCTCAGGCAGCATACCCACTGACTGTCCTTACTTCAATGGAAGTTCTGTCTCTCTAGAAGCTGCATCTAAACTTTATTATAAGGAGACATCTAAACTTGAACACCTTAAACTAAGGATTATACCTGGAGGGAGCAGTTAACCAGACCTTCTTATATTGCCTCAAAAATAACATTGACTTCCCATGATTACTGCATGAGTAGCACAGCACGTGAAGCCAATGCACAAATAGAACCAGTGTGCTTTTGAAGAGACCAACATCTAAACAAGATAGACAGTCCACATGGTAATTTACAAAAGCCAAGAGAGATTGGCTGGAAATCAAAGCTATGATCTAAGCCAAGTAGACAGTTTACAAATTGCATCACCATTTGCAGTGCATCAAGTGGAAATTTGGAACCTAGGCTTGAATGCAAAAACAGGACAGCTGGGAGTGAGATATGAAATACTGTCCAAGTAGGTGAAAAGTAGAGACATGCAAGCATAACTGGTCAGGCTTAGCCCCTATCGTGGGAGTAAGAGGTAAGATTGGAAGTAAACATATGTGGAACAAGGATCATCTAGTGCTGTTTAAGGAGTAAATTTTTCTATTTTAACTACTTACAGATACTATTATTCTGTCAGGCTACAAAGTGGCAAAAAATAGGAAAAAACTGAAATGAAACATAAAATGCCCAAATGTAAAGAAGCTTCATGGACTTTTTCTCCAAACAACTATTGAAATATATATATATATGTATGTATGTATATAGAGATATATATCTATATGTATATATAGATATAGATATAGATATAGATATAGATTTTTTTGCCAGTCTTGGGGCTTGGACTCCAGGCCTAAGCACTGTTCCTGGCTTCTTTTTGCTCAAGGCTAGCACTCTACCTCTTGAGCCAAGTACCACTACCGGCTTTTTCTGTGTGTGTGGTGCTGAGGAATCGAACCCAGAGCTTCATGCATGCAAGGCAAGCACTCTACCACTAAGCCACATTCCCAGCCTTAAATAGTATTTTAATAGCATATTAAATCATTAGAATATCATTGTTGTTGTCATTTTCAACATACCATGTGATAGTATGCCTTTTTTTTGTCTTTCTTCCCCATGGTTTTACAAACCCTGAAGTCACTGGAACTGATTTTGGTACCCTTGATATTATATATGTGCATTGGAACTAGAGAAGGGAAGAGGAATATCATAATGGAGAGATAAAGAAAAACAGACAAAGCAAGGCAACAGTAATACTAACAAAACTATATGCTGTAAACCAAGTGTACAACTCATGGAGTGGAGGGAAATGAGGAGGGGGAGGCGGGGGTAAAATGAGAGAGGAGGTAACAAGTTAGATAAGAAATATATGCACTGTCTTACATATGAAACTGTAACCCCTCTGTATAACTGTATAATCACTCTGATAACAAATAAATAAATTTTAAAATAAAAGAACTTGCTCAGGGAATTCAGTAAATGAAGAAACATATATTCAAAAAAACTTTTAAAACTTTGGTTTAAAAGAAAATGTCATGACACTTGAGCCACAAATTCTTTCATTTTTAACCTACCTCCAACTTCAGTTTTGTTTGCATAATCTAATAGGATAGGTAGAACTAAAGCAAAACAATAAACATACAGCCAAGAGTTGCCAAATCTCACATATGCTATGGAATTTTTATCCCCAGAATTGAGAAGCAAGAAGATTCCAGACTCAGGCAGGCACTGGTGTCTCACAACTGTAATCCTAGCTACTCAGGAATGAGATCTGAGGGTTGTGGTTTGATGCCAAGCCAGAGTAGGAAAGTCCTTGATACTCTTATCTTCAATTAACCACCACAAAAGCCTGAAGTGGAGCCGGGGCTCAAATGGTAGAGGGCTAGCCTTGAGCAAAAAAGCTTAGGGACATCATCACGAGGCCCAGATTTCAAGCCCTATGACTGGCACAACAAAAGAGAGATGAGCACAACAGAGAGACGGGGGGGGGGGCAGGTGGAGAGAGAGAGAGAGAGAGAGAGAGAGAGAGAGAGAGAGAGAGAGAGATCAGAAGACACCAGACACTCTTACTGTTATCATACATTCCTCATCATGATGCAAAGATGTCACTTCCAAAGAAATAAGACACCATACTCACCTATAGCTCAAGAGCAGAAGAGACTGCTCATAGGGTAGAGGAAGAACTAGAAATCTAAGTAAGCAGTTAAGAGGAGACTGGAATCTACATGAGAGCCAAATGCCAGACTTTAGGCCAGTTCATTTACCAAGAGACAAAGGAAGACAAGAGCCATCCTGGAATCAGAACAAATATAAAATATTGTCCTTAAAACTACCCCTGCAAAGGGATAGAGTTTAGTTTGATCAGATTATAGAATGAAGATGCTTCAGGCACTGTAAAAATAAAGTTGAGCCATGAGCAGGCAATAGTATGGCTAGGTGTAACAGAGACAGGCAGTGATAGAGACAGGCAGGGACCAATAGAACCCAGCTAAAACCACTGAATTTCCAAAGCCACTTAGCATATACAAGCCCATTCTCTATCATGATCAGGTTTGCACATGTTTACTTCCTATCTTACCTCTGAAGTGATATCAGAATCTTTTCTGTTTTTTTCACACAGATTTTTCACAGGAAAGCCTTACTAAAATAGGTCGGCCAAAGCACAAATAAGTAAGCAAATAACAAACCTTTGGAAGTTAAGAGGTAAGATAGAATCAGTGCCTGGAACTGGGAATCAAATTCTAAAATACTTGTTTTTCTTTCCTATAATTTGAACTCAGGTCCTCAATTTTGTTCAGCTCACTTGCTTAGATGGCACTCTATCCCTTGAGCCATGCTTCCAGTCTAGCATTT
Organism: Perognathus longimembris pacificus; assembly: GCF_023159225.1. Classification (NCBI taxonomy): domain Eukaryota; kingdom Metazoa; phylum Chordata; class Mammalia; order Rodentia; family Heteromyidae; genus Perognathus; species Perognathus longimembris. Next base: position 94,084,904 of record NC_063162.1, on the reverse strand, counting down.
TGTTAGTTATTTTTATATAGAGTTTCATAGATTCTTCTCCCCTACCTGGCTTTGAAATACGATCCTCCTGACAAAATATCTACTTTTATCTTTTAACAAGAATGAAGAAGAAATATAACTGAAATCATAAATTTTTGGAAGAAATGTTCATCCACAACCAAAAATGATCCACATTGGTGAAAACAGAAATGAACAAATGTAGTGACTATGTTATAGAAATTGCAAAAGAAATAAAAATTAAGAACCACTTTATCTGAACAAGCAAGAGAGTGAATGAGATAAATTGTTAGACACAAATGATAACACTAACTCAAAAAGGAGAAAGCAAATTTAGCAATTAAATTTCCCAGATGAAAAGTCAAGACCTATGTCAAAATTGTGAAGAGAAATACAATCCCTCACTCTTCTTTTTTTTTTCCAAGAGGAAAAAAAGGAACCAGGAAAAAAAGAATGCCCTCAAATTCATTTTTGTTTTACCAGTATTATTCTAATACCAAAATCAAACATACATATCACAAGGCAACCACAGACAGTCATCATTTCCATATACATAGGCCAAATCCTCAAAATACAATCATCATTCTGTATCCTCAGAGGACTGGTTCTAGAACTGCCTGTGTACACCAAAAGCCCTTGGTGTTCAAGTCCCTAATGTAAATTTTCACATGATTACAAACATCCTTTAGTATACATATACATATACACATATATATAAATCTATAGATTATTATACCTAGCATAATATAATATGCTATGTACATGTCTACTATACTATATTACTTGGAGAATGACAAAAGAAAGTCTTTACATGTTCAGCATGGATGTGGTTTATACAAAAATTTTCCATCCATATTTGGATGAATCTATAATGTGGAAACTAAGGATATGCAGGGCTGATTGGATTTACAAATGAAATTCAACAACATATAAAAAGAATTATATACCATGACCCAAAAGGATTTAATCCAAGAATGCAAGATTGATTCAACATACCAAAAAAATCAATTTAATATACCATATTAATAAAATAAAGGCCAAAGCATATGAACATCTTAATAGATGCAGAAAATACTTAAAAAAATCCAACACCCTTCTTGAAAACTTCATACAAATTAGAAACAGGAGAAAATTTAATCTGATAAAGAGCATCTATGGAAAGTCCCATAGCTAAAAATCATACTTAATAGTGAAAGAATGAATGTTCTTTGATGACCAAAAAAAGACAAGGAAAATTCATTGTTATTGCTTTCATTAAACACTATAACAGAAGTTTTAGCCATGACCACTAGTTAAGAAAATATAATGGAAATAATCCAAAAGAGGCAAAATTCTCTTTGGACATGGCACCATCTTGTTTGTATAGATCACTTATGAATTCATTAAAGAACTATTCTAAACCAATCAACAAATTCAGAAATGATGTGGAGAAAATGCTCAATAAACAGAACTCAACTAAATTTCCATGCACTACAAATAACCTCAAAAAATAAAACTAAGAAAATCCTATTTATGATAGCATCAAAACAAATAAATAAAACTAAATTCAATAATAAATTACAACTTACTTTATGGAAGTCAAAAAAAAACATGTTCCATCTCCTCTCTAAGAGCTAACATCTTCATTTATGTACCATTACCTGTTTCCCTCAAGTTCTTCTCCACAGCAACAGTCTTTGTATCCTGCCTTGATTTTTAATCCTTTATTGAATTACTGCCATTACCATGCAAGCTTGCTGTTCCATTAACCACCATGAAACCAGTCTACTTTTTAATTTTTAATGCAAACTGTCTTCAACTAGTATAAAGTCTCTTCATAAAAAGTTGTAGTTTAGATATAAAATGTTCTCCCACAACTCATATACCAAAGGTTTGGTCGTCCATGCAATAATGTTCAGAGGTAAACCTTGAGAGACAACTAGGCTGTGAAGAACAGAAGTTGTAACTTTATCAGTGAACTAGTTCATTAGATTTATACCTTAATGGATGACTAGGAGATGGGAGATTGTTAGAGAAAGTCAGTGGATACACAAAATTGTCCCTAATAATAATTTTAGCCTTAGTTCTGATAGTAAATATTTCCTAATAAATTCTCATTGCATCAAAAGCATGAAATATTCAGTTTCATATTTCTTCTAAAGAATTATATGGTTTATATTAAAAACTAACCTTTCAGACATACCTATGTAGGACAATGAAACATATAATACAGGACAATGTTCTTTTTCCACCAAAATTTTCTAAAGAAGAATCTCTTCCTAATTATAAACCTTGTCTCCTACATGCATGCTTTCATTCCTTCATTTATACTTTTTGAATAAACATGTCTCTTGGTTTGTACCATAAGGTTCTAAAGACTCGAAAACCAATTTTGCTCAAGGATCTTAATCCTAGTGCATATGGAAAACAAGCAAGAAAACAATACAAGATAGGTTAATGAAAAATATTAAAGGTGGTGACCCCAGAATTCCACAGACAAAGTGGCGGCCTCTATCATTCTAAAGTGGTTCTCAAATGTTGTCTAGGTGAATAAATTATTATGCAAACTACATCTCAAAGAATATTAACAATTCTCTGTTCTTTTAGAATATATAATCCCTACAGAATTATGAATGTCATGAATAAAAATAAACAAATGTAATTTAAGAAGTGAAAGAAAAATGGAGCTCGGGGTATCTAATGTAGCAGTTACAGAAAATGATTCAAAAATGGCCATAATGAAGAGAAAAATATAACAAGAGAGTGCTGAAAAAAGGGGATGGACACATAGAACCTTGCTATATAACTGAGGTCATAGAAGAAGACATAATTCAATAAATGATACTAGGATAGTGAACTACCTTGTGGAAAAAAGAAAAATCCAACCCTGCTTTATATTCCAAAGAGACCTAGTCTTTTAATTTTATTTTTTATTCATTTTACAAGAAAATAAATGTCTTCATTATCTAAAGATAAGAAAAGGAATCTTAAACCAAAGGCTATAAAGGAAGACATCAATAATTATCAAAATTAAAGATGTATTTTACCACAAAAGCCTATATAAAGCAGCATATTACTAGCTAGCTACCACAGTTTAAAATATATGATTCCTATGTTAATAGTTTTAAATGAAACAGAACAAAAGTCTTACAAGGACATTTTAATGAGGGCATAAAGGCCTATAGTTATAGGACAAATGTAGTCCAATTAACAAACAGCTAAATTAAACTGGAGAAAGTATTTACTATTAATTACATTGGGAAAAATTAAATATAACACTACCAAGTTATGGTGGGGACACAGAACAGCTCAAATTCCGGTTCTGTATTATCGATGAAATTACAGTGTAATACAAATTAGGGAAGAATGCTAATATTATTTGGTAAAGCTGATAGCCTACATATATCATTGCTCCAGCAGAATCCTTTCAGGTGGGCAGAATACATGTATAACAACGTTCATTACTGGCACCATCTGCATTAGCAAACACTTGGGGGGAAAATTTCATCTTTAAAATGAATGACTTGGGCTGGAGATAATGGCCTAGTGGCAAGAGTGCTTGCCTCGTATACATGAGGCCCTGGGTTCGATTCCTCAGCACCACATATACAGAAAATGGCTAGAAGTGGCGCTGTGGCTCAAGTGGCAGAGTGCTAGCCTTGAGCAAGAAGAAGCCAGGGACAGTGCTCAGGCCCTGAGTCCAAGGCCCAGGACTGGCCAAAAAAATAAAAAATAAAATAAAATAAAATGAATGACTTGTGATATTACAGATGTGATTGTGAGTAAAGCATGGGTGCACAGATTTACTTGGAATAATTTTCCTAAATTCAATGTGCAAAAAAAGTCAAAATATATGCAAAACATAAATCATACAAACATAAGAGTCTGAATATATTCTTTAGAGACACAACCAAAGGGAAAGGCCTAAAAACAGTAATGTTTAGGTAATGTTCATCCATTTGGAGAATATTATGCAAGATTTGGGAGGAGAAAGTCTCAAAGTTAGTATTAATATTCTGCAAATGAGATCACAGAATAGACACAGGTATACAAATTTGTCCACGTTTCAGTATGGGGAAAAACAAAACAAAACAAAACATTTTCTAGCCAGGCACTGGTTGCTCCTGCCTGTAATTCTAGCTATTCAAGAGGCTGAGATTGAAGGATTGAGATTCAAAGCCAACTCAGGCAGGAAAGTCCCTGGAGACTCTTATCTCCAATTAACCAACAAAAAAACCACCAAAAGTGCAACTGTGGCTCAAGTGGTAGAGTACTAGCCTTCAGCACAAAAGCCAAGAGACAGCACCAAGGCCCTAACTTCAACTCCTAGGACTAGTAAATACAAACATACACACACACACACACACACACACACACACATACACACACACACACACACACACACATACACACAGACGATTTCTGAAATGTATTTTCTGATGTTCCTACTGAACACTAATTTCTCAGAAGCAGAATCTATCCACATTTTAGATAACATTATGGCAGGCTTGGTAGATTCAAGTAATTCATAAATTCTTATCTCATAGCCTCCAAGCCAGTGGGAAAAGCTGTGCAATGCAAAACGAACTAAAAGCACAAGGTGACAACAGCCTCAAAGATGTCACTAAGCAAACTGACCATGAACAGAAATGACAAGTAAACACTTCTGCTGACCCTTCTCATGGTCACTCCCCTAGGCAGCTGGTATGAACAGACGCTGCATGAACAGAAGGAAAACACTAATGCTACTATAAGTTGCCTATTCAGAAATGAATACACCATGAGTTCTCAGTGTTATGATGTGTTCTGAAAATCAAAGCAGCAAAATTAAAACACAAGTATGGACAATACCACTGAAACACAAAACATTAGCTATCTAGGTACTTTTTTATATGTAAAGCATCATTTGTAAGTTATCCAGGACCTGTGTCTCTCAAGTATTAGCCTAATTAAGCTTTGTATGGAAGCTTAACAGCTCAGCATTATAGTGATTACTTGCCACGGAAGCTCATCTATCAGGTATTTATACATGTCAATGCAAGAAATTATCACAGATACATATCATAAAATACACAATAATAAACGCCACTTCTACCTTTTTTAATTTTTAAAACTAAATTGGACAATACTTATCCCATGCATATGGCAGGTACAAACATGAATTCCTCCTCAAGCATTTATATTACAGCTAATTATGGCAATGTACAACAGAAATGTTCCAACCATATAATTACAATTTTAGTTAGTCGACTTGCCATCATTGAAACACTACTTACTAAGTATTTATAGAATACTTTCTTCAAAGTTAATCATTGACAATTAAGCAATTTTGGAAGTATTCTGTAAAAATGTGAACTAGCCCATCTCCTTTGTAGACGAATCAGTTGAGTAGATAATTTATCTAACACAGAAATAGAGGTGTTTTAGAAAACTTTGATTCAGATTATTGTTTCTCTATACAAAACACCACTAAAGTCAATAGGAAAAAAAAAAAGGACTCCTGTTTTATGTTAGTCCAGGAGATATATCAGAAAGCAAGCATCGTGGGCATTTTAACTTATAAAAGTAAACCTGACATTTCCCATGTCAATACTTTCTGATTTATCACAAAACTGATTCTTCACCCCTGGATTTAACTCAGTATCAAGGTTTCTCCAGTAATGATGTGGAGTCCAGTAACCCAGATAAGATCATTACCTCACCCACACAAGTAAAAATGATTTCCGGTACACTTATCAAACGCCACTGATCAGACATAGTTAATCCTATGTACACTAAAATATCCAAATGCAGAGTCAAAAATCTGCCAAGTAATTTGCCATCCCTATTCTTAAATACGTGCTCAGAATACATGGAATTAAGTTGTAATGCTAAGTGGTAAAGTATATTCTTCCTCATGCATACAAATGAACTTCAATAGGATTTCCACAGTGAATGCTAAACATACTCTTCTTGCAGAATCCAGAGATTACACAGATATGTTCCTGCAACAATGTTTCTAGTTATATAAATATCATCATATCTCAAGAGAAACAGTGTAGATGACTCACATATTCTAACCAGAAACTAGTTAAAAATCTTTTATGATGATATATATTTTGTCCTACACAAGAAATAGGTTCTATGTAAACCTTCGGTTTTAAGTGTGCTGTTATGGTAAGTATTCTATTACTAAAGGTTTTTGTCTAGCCTGTTCAACAAACTATCCAGGGCCACTTGTAAACTCACATTACACTCAGTTGCCCATTAAATCATAAAGTCAACTATTCATTTCCCTGAAGAATAATGATAAAAGCCATGCATAATATTGGGACAAATTATGATTTTTGCTACTTTATTACTCTGCCACATTAGTGGCTCACAATCTTGGGAGTAAAAAGCCACTAGGAATGCCATTAGACTAGAGTACATGGGATCCATGACCCCTCACATACACAACAAAGAACCCCTTATATAAAATGTTGACAAACTTGAGAAAATCTATTCCACACCAACATTCAAATACAGAAAAAAAAAAATACTAACATCTGGAGTCTGTACTGTTTTAAAAAAAAATCCCTGTTGTCCTAAACACTGGAAGTTTAACCCCAATATACAATGTAAATGGAGGAAAGCTTGTTCTATGGCATGAGAAATAGGACATACCCATGACCTAATGCAGAAGAAGCCATAGAAGGATTATTTCCATGGGTATATATGCAAATTTGTGACAGGAAAGTCAGGATCTAAGCTTCATTCTCAGAACCTTGGAGGTATATGGAAGAAGGCAGAGCACAGGCAGTTCATGAAAAGAGATTAGGTCTACTACCATCAGGAACAGGGAAGGGATGGCAAAGGTGCACAAAATGCATGTGTATTATCACCTCCTGACTCACAGCCCACACAGTCAGGCTGGCAGTCCAGTTCCCTGAACATTATCAGCCATGCTCTAATTTCAGTGACTTAGATAAGCCTTCATTATCTCTTATCAGGACCATTGCTGTACTTTCCAAACTAATTTCACTTCCCTCAAACTCATCCCCTAATCTATCTACCAAACCAGAAAGAATCATCTTTCCAAGTCATTCTCAAATCGAAATCATTTTATTCTCTATAGAAGGGGATTGGCGAAACGGAATCTATGTTTTCTATTACTGCCAATATCTCAATATTCAAGTCAAGAAAACAGAAAGGATTAGAAAATTTAGCCAGGGACCACCTGTTGCTAGGAAACACTAAAGGCACATTAAAACGGTTCTGTCCATTTGGAAGTTAGGCATAAAAATTCTGATATTCAGGAGAAAGTGCTCAACATAAGAGATTGAGGAGTTACACTTTTATTAGTGGGAGATAAAGTGTGCATGCAGATAGACTATGAAAAAAGAAAGAGTCGTCTCAAAGAGTTATATGTTGCACATTTGTATTTACAGATAGTATTCTGGCGTGCAGGGAAGCAAAACTATAATAACAAAGAAAGCATGATGGACTTCCAAGGATCATGGGAGGTCTGGGATAGAAAAGGCAAAGGAGGGCTGGGAATATGGCCTAGTGGTAGAGTGCTTGCCTCTTATACATGAAGCCCTGGGTTCAATTCCTCAACATCATCTATATAGAAAAATCCAGAAGGGGCACTGTAGCTCAAGTGGTAGAGTCAGTCTGCTCTTCAGAAAACAGTTCCAAGTGAGTTCTCAAGACACCCACATTCCTGACCAACTAACTATAAATCCAGGAAGTACCTATGATCCCTCCTTAGGTTTTTTTAAACCAACACACAGAACTCAAAGTGATAAGCTGACAACTTCAGATATACAACAGAAGACATAAACCAAACCAACCATCAAATAGACATGTAGAGTTCAGTCTCAGAGAATCTGAAATATAAAGTCTCCTGTCCTCTATCCACGACTCCCATTATATCAATGTATTCACTAACTAGGAAGTTGCCCTGCAGTTAAGAAGATACAGTTCATTAGAGTTTCATTGCATACAAATGACTCACAAATGACATGAGTCATATGATTCAACTTAATCTTCAGCCACATTTTCCGCCTTATATGTGAGGACAGCTCAAAGTCTCAACCCTCTAATCTCATCATCCATCTTTCCAGTAACTTGCTTGCATCCCAAGTCATGTCATTCCACTAGTATAAGCTCAGACATGATCCACAGAGATGGAGAATAGCAAAGACATTACTGTTATTCAGAAAACTCAGTATTTTGATTGTTCCTTCCCAAGAACCAGGAACAAAAGGCAGGCAAATGCTTGACCATACAACAGACTAAAAATACTTTTCGTCTGTAAATCAGGAAGCCACAAGAGATATTGGATTAACTCCTCTGTACATCACCTTTACAATACAATAAAAAAAATTTTTTTAATACTGGATAGAATGGTCACAGAAGAAAGAAGCTGGGTTGCTAAGTATTAGGGAATAAACAAATATAGAAGCAAAGACTAAATATTATATACTACAGTAAAAAACTGGTAAGTTGGTTAAAACATGATATGAACAAATAGGTACAGAAAAAGAGCTAAAAAATACACATAAATTGACCATATATCTTCCTCCAGGAGAATGCCTGGCTGATGCCGTCTCCTTTTGTGTTCAGGACATTATCTGTAGTTTCTTATAGTATTGTAAAGACCAGTTAGTCCTCAATATGATTCTCACTCACCTTTTCAACATTTCAACATATTTTACTTTCCAACAATATCCTTATAAGAAAATATTCTTGCTATTCATCTCATCCACACTATGCAGAACTGTATGATCACTTCATTCTGAGAAAAGTTGGCAAGTATTTCAAGCAAAATGGCAATAACTAGATATCTTGAAAAAATATCACTCCAAATTTAAAAATAAAAAGAAAGGCAGGAAAGAATTTTACAATCAGCTTTTAAGGTTATTACTTGGCTTACAACAAAATGTACAAGGAATAGCAAATGAACCAAGATGATGGAGATGATTTGGGTTACCAAAAGGGTTTAGTTTGGAAGAGAAAAACTAATAAGGAATAAGATGTTGAATCTATGCTAATTGGTTAGGACTGTGGTCCTTGCACAAACTCATGAAGGATACTGTCCTCACTTAAAATTGAAAAGGGAGAAAAAAATCTACGAATGAAAGGCTTCAAACAAGCTGGCCTCTCGTGACTCTGGATCTAAAGAACAGGGACAGTTTCTCCTGGGAAATCATAGCAATGGAATTAGCTGCATCAGGGTTTACAGGTTAACTCCCACAGAATCTAGAAACTCTCAAGTTAATAATCAAGGCAACGTTGTTGCAAGTTGCTCAAATGCCTAAAATTGCTGGCAGAAGAAATATAAATCCATGGTTCAGAAATATACCCTTTTCCTCTGCCCAAAGGATTCTTACTGATAAAGTCCTGCCAAAAATGAGCCACACTCATTCTCTGCCATCTGTTACAGCTCAAATTATAAAGCAAAGGAGGAAGCAAATCATATGAGCGAAAGTGAGCAGAAATAAAAATTTGGAGAATTACCAAGAGGTACAATTAGCAAAAATGCATAAATAGTTTAAATATTAAAATGCAAAATCAAAAACAGAAAGACTAATCAGATTTGAAAAAAGGACTAAAAAGAACTCCAAATAATTAGAAAATATTAGTATTTTTAAATCCTCAAACAGAAGATTAGACACAGTTAAAAATGAAATAGAAAACACATTACCCAGCATGAAGCAAACAAAATCATGGAAATATGAAAGAACTTAACAAACATAAAAATAGGATTTTAAAAACTTGAACATAAATATATACATGTATATATAATGATTCATAAAAAGAGAAAAAAGTAGGCACAGGTCTATTGTATGAGAGACTCAATATTCAATCAGATAGTTGCTCAGAAACTTCTAGAAGAGTAAGATACAATTCAAAGCTCATAAAACACAGTAAATCCAAAGGAAGGTATAAAATAGAAACCAAATCTAGACATATCATAGAAACTGAATAGTTAACAAAAATGAAAGTATATGCTCAAAAAAGAAAAGACTGATTACTTTCAAATGCATACAATTTTATAAGTTAGCAGACTTGTCAAAAAGCAGAATAAAGGGCTGGGGATATGGCCTAGTGGCAAGAGTGCCTGCCTCGGATACATGAAGCCCTAGGTTCGATTCCCCAGCACCACATATACAGAAAACGGCCAGAAGTGGCGCTGTGGCTCAAGTGGCAGAGTGCTAGCCTTGAGCGGGAAGAAGAGCCAGGGACAGTGCTCAGGCCCTGAGTCCAAGGCCCAGGACTGGCCAAAAAAAAAAAGCAGAATAAAAATCAGGGAACAATGACATAATCTTCTTCACGATAATGGGGAAATTCTATACACTTAGAATTTTATACTCACATCACTATCAACAGTTAAGGGAGACATAGTCTTGAAAGAATGAAGCCACTTGCCCTATAGAAGGCATCTTGCCTCCTTATGGAGCCTGAGAATGTAGTATATAAAGAAAGAACTTGGGTCCAGGAGATATACAGGAAAAACAGAGTTGTGACACACTTTTGAGCATCTGTGTACATACAACCATAATGTCAGCCTAATTTTAGTCTTTCAAGGTAATGCAATATGATCAATTAATTTATCAAACTATTTGAATCTATACTGTCATAATAACATGGCTGTGTCTTCTCCAAATATCTCATATTGCAATATAATAACTGTCAATAGCAAAAGAAATTCTAAAACACACTCACAATCTACAATACTATTCAGTTTCTGAAACAAATCACTATAACATCTAAAGTTCATCATGCTGACTTTAACGATATTTCTATTTACTTCTATATGTCTACTGAACTTTGACAAATCAGCCTTACCAGGACCCTTGCCCTTTTATTCATTCTCAGAACTCACCCCATGTTCCTTGGCAGCTATGACAACTTTGAGGAGGACATCTTCCTCAACAAATGGTCTGACAGCATCATGAATAATCACAACTTCTGGCTTAGAGAGTTGGGAGTCTGGCTGATCCTTCGCCAGGGCTTTCAGTCCATTGAAAATTGACCTGTGGCGAGTCTCTCCAGCTTCAACAAGAGAGATACGCTTATGCTGGTACTTCTGAATGACATTCCTCATTGTTCCCATGTTCTCTCGTGTCACTGCCACAACAATGTCCTTTATCCAATAAACTCTAAAAGAAAACATGCATACATTTCATATAAGGGGACTTTAAAACATCTACAGCTACTAACAGGAAAACTGAGATACAATACTAATAAATATATCAGTATTTTACACAGGAAGATAAAAACAGGAGTGCTTTATAAAAGTTAAATCCTGACTGGGGATATAGCCTAGTGGCAAGAGTGCCTGCCTCGGATACACGAGGCCCTAGGTTCGATTCCCCAGCACCACATATACAGAAAACGGCCAGAAGCGGCGCTGTGGCTCAAGTGGCAGAGTGCTAGCCTTGAGCGGGAAGAAGCCAGGGACAGTGCTCAGGCCCTGAGTCCAAGGCCCAGGACTGGCCAAAAAATAAAAAAATAAAAAAAATAAAAAAAAAAGTTAAATCCTAAAATCAATGAGCATTTCACATTGTAGACATTAATGGTACTTTACATGGGATGTACTATACCATAAATACCACAGATGTTGAGTTTTTAGTTCAATTAATTTTTAACAGTATCACTAATTTTCAATTAGTACCACTAGCTATCTAAACAACAGACCCTAAAATATGCTTAAAATTTATAATTATTTTTATTTCCCTCTGAATGGGATAAGGGGAACTCAAAGCACTTTTGAATTCAAAGTTGACTGTCACTTCCTAGGAATCCATTGAGCTGGCAACCTGATAGCTCATCTAACAGAAATCTTGCCCACATCAACATAACTATGTAGTTTACGTGGAGAAAAACCAATTAAAATATATTTATAGAAACCAGATTTAAATGAAAAAAACTCTCAGCTCTGTGATATTCAAGGAATTGTTCTAGTGAGTGGCATCAAATATAAGGTATTTATTTTTTGATGTGCTAAAGGAGGACCTACCAGCTTATTGGACTGCAAACAATACACAGTACTGAGTTGCTACCAAAAGAAAGAAATTTGACAGAGTTCTCTTCACCAGTGGCAATGAAAGTCATTAGAGTTGTCACTATAGAGTAATGAAGCACAGAAACAGGCTCAAACCAGGACAATTGCCTATGAACTCTGAATGAAGAGGTAGCTTAAAAACTGTTTAAAGGAATTACTAGCCTCGGAAATACTCTATGTTCATGCTAAAACAGATATACAATCCTGAGAATAAATCACATATCACATACCATAATAGTGATAGCTAGCAAGAATTAAGCATTTACATCTTAAATACTTTTCATGTTTTAATTCATCTAATTTTCACAAAAATAGCCCTATACTGTCAGAAAGAGATATTACGAAATACATTATATCTATGTATTACACCTTAAAAGGGACTTGAAGTAGAATAGTTACCAGTTCTCATTAAGAAAATGCTTTCACCTTCTAGAATATCAGTTCAATGAGACAATGGCTTTTTTTCCATTGCCTAATTACAGAACTGTTAGTAGGTAGCCCTAAACAAACATTGTCTGGAAGAAAACATGATTGGGAGCAGTGTAACATCTTAATAGTGCTCCTCATTTTCTAGGTAGCTACTCATACATACCACATTCTCTTAAAAAAGAAGAAGAAGAAGACGAAGAAGAAGAAGAAGACGAAGAAGAAGAAGAAGAAGAAGAAGAAGAAGAAGAAGAAGAAGAAGAAGAAGAAGAAGAAGAAGAAGAATGAATGAAATTATCCATGCCTATGCTGCATAATTTTGTTCTTTGTATTACTTTGACTTGTTAAACTCTTCTTATTTCTAGGCCCGAAGGCTTCTTGAGGGCCAGGATTACTAACCTATTTTATCAGACACCTCTAGTAGATTTTTATCACAAACAAAAACAATACATACCACAGAATGTCAAATAACTATGTTTATGGGCCATGAAGGAGATTATGGAATAAGACTGAGAATAAGTTACCCTTTGGTTTGGTTGGTAGCCAAATTCCCCTCCTTCCATGGAAAAATTCAACAGTTCTAGAATTCACACTATTACTTATTGTTTACAATTTGCCCTGTTGATAAAGATCTTAACAATGAGCTCAGTATCTCCCCAGTGTAGACTGTCCCAAGGTTCTGACTCCACTGTTACCGCTGTGGTCCGTCATTCTCCCATAATTCCAACCCTCCTGTAACTTATTGCACCCAATTCCTGGCTGTTTTCTTCTTGTATCCCAACAGAATCCATTCTTGTCGTGTCCAGATCATCTTTCCTAAGTACAAATTCTGAAGCCATCCCCTGCGAGCTCTTGGAGAGCTGACTTCAAACCCCACCCCACCTACAACTCACACCTACCTTTTCTCCAAAGACATTACTCCTTTTTCTCTTATAGGTCTCCCTCTCCACCTTTCTTTTATGCCTTCCAACATTGCCTACCCCCCTCTACATCTTTCTGACCCCAACCACTCCTGTCTGAGTCTTACTTACTCCTCAAGTCTCAGAGGTTCAGTCACAAGCAACATGAGATCACTTTCTGTGACTGCTATTCTGGATGCAGCCTCCCTGCTTTTCACTTTCTGAAGACTTGTGCCCAGAGGAGTATTAAACATCACAGCACATTCTAGTTTAATATCCCCCTCACAAGGCTGCCAATTCATAAAGAAGTTCAGACTACATCTCAGAACTTGGCAGACATTTACCTTCTGATAATAATAAAAGTAGAAACACCTAAGACATGTGGGACATTTGTTAGTTGCCATTGCCTGCAGAGGACTAGGTGCCTATAGTACTTCACTTTATATCATTGTTATCTCAACTTTATACCTGAAGATAAAATGTCATAATTACAGATGGAAAATGGAAAAAAATAGGTTATATTCCCTAATATGACTGTGAAGTTCATACCTTTAACCCCTGTAAATACACAATATCTCTGAGGGCATGACATGCAGGAGACAGAATATTATTATGGATCATTTTACCTCCAGCATTTAACATATGTTACTAGGATTGGATCACATAGCTCTACTGCTTTTATAAGAGTCAATTTCTTGTCATTTCCAGACACTATGCCAGACATTGGTGATAGACTATTGAACAAGACTGACACAGTTCCTTATATCAAACAACATCTGTCAATAACTGTTAGATAAATAAATAAATGTGTTCAATTATTTTAAAAAACACTTTTGACTTTATAGGAAACTATTAAGAGCAATTGAATATATGTCAATTATTTAATATGATATCACATAGTAAGTGCTCTGCCACTGAGATATATCTGAGACATGTTTCATTTTTGAATAGAAAAAGACTCATAAGAAATGTTCAACTAAGTCACAAGACAAAATTTTTCAGTAAGGCAAGAGAAGCTATTAGATCACAAATAGCAAAATCTGTTAGAAGCAGTCCTTTAAGAGATCCATGATATTGCTGTTTTTAATGAAAAGCACACTGAATGAAAAAATAAAATGTAAAAGAATTAATAGATGAAAGAAGAAAATGAAGTGATAGAACACAACAAAGTGGTTATTCAAATATCTGCTCAATAATTTCATTCACTAATTCCTAATTTCACTAGAATGACTATATTCTGTTTGGACCAATACAGAAATTTAAATACTTAGAAACAAATATACCTGGGGCCTTTGACTATTTCCAAATAATTGTGTTAGGCTACAAAAATAAGTTTAAATCAGTGTTTCTCAAACTGAATATTTAAGGCCTAAATAATATATCTGGACATCAATTTAGTTCAGATAACCATTGTTGAGTAGATGGAATAGAAATTAAAATGGGAAAGTCAGACTGCATAGCACAAAACAGAGAGGAAAAGCACCACAGAGAATAAAAGTTTAAAAAAACCTGCCAGAGACCACTCAAGAGATAGCAGCCTTATTATGCTATTTTGTTCAGCAACTAAGGTTACACCCAAGACTTGCAAGTCTTTATAAGTACTGTTTGTATTTCAAAGGATTTATTCACATTCTTTTCTAGTTATAGAATTAAATTTTAATACTGTAGAAAGCTTTTAATAATGTAAAACCATGGGGCTGTAAAAGACCTTAAGTACCTCACACAGTGCCTACTGAACAAATATTTGCTGAATAAAGGCATCTAGTCTGCCTCTTAGCTGAAGGCATGTCTACACCAAACCCCAGCAGCCCTATTTCTATCAAGGTCTCTTGATTATTTCCTTCCTAGCACATTCCATAGCAGATATAAACCTGGCCCCAAGCTCCAGAACACCTACAGACATTTCAAGAAAGAAATATAATGTCTCAGAAGTTATTTCTCTTAAAATAATAAATATTACTTACAAGCATACTCTGCTCAGATGGTAAATAAGATCAGTTGCAAAACAGAATATTTAAATAAAATCTTTTTTAGAATACAGGGAAAACCACACCCTGGTAACAACTCCAAAAAGAAAAGCAAAACAATAACTAACAAACAAACAAAATTCTCATCAAGGCTACAGAAATTCAGCCTCAAAAGGATAGTGGCAGATGCTACTCAGTATTTTGACAGCCTACATGGAAACATGTTCTCTGAATTGCACTGTAGCCATGTCTATGGATCTCTACCTTGCCAAACCCCCAAATGAGTGTGGTGGGCTGATTGCTATCGCCTCCAAAGTGTCAATTCTTTCAATAGTGCCTTAAGGCTTCCAGATTATCTATCTGGTCTCACCCTACTTGTCCTGGTCTTGTTCTAAACAAGTCCCATAGAGGCCTTTGAGAACTCAACATAAACGTTTAATCATATGACCTGCACAAAAATGCTGTTATCCTGTTCCTTCCCTTTATTCAACCCTCTTAGGATGAAGCCCTAAGTTAAAAAAAAACTAAACTAAATTAATCAATAAAACTATTTCCTCCCTCAACCAAAATCATCCTAAAGATCTTCCTTTCTGAATCTTTATACAGTCCATCATTGAGACCCACCAATTCTACATCTTAAATATTCTCCCATCTTCCCCACTTCATTCTGGATATCATACTTTAACTCACATGACCAATGGACAAACATTCATGTATTTGCTTCTCATCATCTACCCTGCTCAATAAAATTCACAGTGATTTACACAAATATCATAGGTGAAAATGACTGTCAAAAGCACATAAGCAAATAAAAAAAATTTAAAGGTCAACTTTGAGAAAAGAAAGAATGGAAATGGAGGTGTGACTCAAGTGGTGGAGCACCAGCCTTCAGTAAAAAGGCCAAGCCAGGGGTATGGCTCCGACTTCAAGCCCCTGTACCAGGGCATACATAAAAAAATAATAAAGTGGCTATTTGAAACAAAAGGAAGCTAGAATTTTATATTTTAATACATTGAATAATTACTTCCATGTTCCCCCAAAGTTTCTCTTCCGTCTCCAACCTTTCACTTTGTGTCTTGACTGAAACATCACACAGTGCCTTCACTACTAGGTGACCCAGCCAGCTGCAGAATTTTCCCAGCAGGCTTCTGCCAATGCCAGGTCCTTGAACATTACCAGGTACTGACAAAACTTTTTAGACTGTCACCTGAAGTGGGAAAGACAAAAGCCCTGGTCCTAAACTGAAGTTCCTTAAACTTTCGCTAACCGCATTCCCTAACCCCCTCAGGCAGACATACCTAAGGTAGCAGCATAGCCTTTGCTCTCACTGTCATGCATTGTATAAATTCCCCTAAAAGAATACATGGGATTCCTCACTCTGACTTGTACTGCTTCTTTTTTTGGAATCTCACACCACCTCAGAGGAATTTGAGGCCTTTTTTTGTAAGAACTTTCCTAATATCACTTTTGAGGGGACTCCTGTCAATGGTTATCAGGAACAAAATAAAAACACATTTTAAAAATAAGATACAAGAGCTGGGGATATAGCCTAGTGGCAAGAGTGCCTGCCTCGGACACACGAGGCCCTAGGTTCGATTCCCCAGCACCACATATACAGAAAACCGCCAGAAGCGGCGCTGTGGCTCAAGTGGCAGAGTGCTAGCCTTGAGCGGGAAGAAGCCAGGGACAGTGCTCAGGCCCTGAGTCCAAGGCCCAGGACTGGCCAAAAAAAAATAATAATAATAAGATACAAGATACACCAGTGGCTCACACCTATAATCCTAGCTACTCAGGAGGCTGAGATCTGTGGATCACAGTTCATAGCCAATCCAGGCAAGATAGTATGGGAAATTCTTATCTCCAACTTAAACTACTAAAAGGGGGTAAGTGGAGCTGTGGGGTAGAACACTAGCCTTGAGCTCAGGGACTGTGCCCAGGCACTGAGTTCAATACAGAAGTTGACCAGAAGAGTTTTCTGCCCCTGAAAATACTACCACATGACTTCTTGGAATAATATTTCCTTGCAGAACTCAAGTTACAAAGTAAGAGTTCTATAAGATGATCTTAGTTCCGTGTTAGTCCAATGATGAAAAACTATGACATTGTTATAATTTGTAAGTCATTTCCCCTAAGATTTCAAGATGGTTGTTATCAATTAAGTGAAAATGGAAAACAAGTGTTCATTGGCCTTATTTCCAATAACCTGACATATTTGGAAAGGTCTTGCTTTGCTAGCCAACCTAAACCTCAGGCACAAACATGCAAATTAATACTAACCTTTTTCCACAGGAAAGGTTAAATACAAAAATATCTACATTCCCCTCTGTGCAATCACCAAGATCAAGGAGCCAAGAATTACTCACATACACAAGCTACCCTGTCACAATGCCTTTAGGCCTAGAATATTGTAGGCACATGATTAATAAAATGGTTTCAGTCCCCTGTTCCCATTAGCTAGTAAAATAGAAAATGGAGAGGTAACTGGAATAACTGGTAACTGGAGAGGTAACTGGAATAGCGTATGCGTTTCAGATATAACCACTGTCCTTATCAGATTATTCAAAGGTGATTGTCTCTTGACAATCTGGTTTTCAAAATGCCAGTATAAGAAAGTAATATGACCTTAGAACAAATATTTTTAGCCTTTTGGCTTCTGGAGTATACCTTTCTGGAAAGCACAGTTTTGTTTTGTTTTCTAATGTTTTTGTTTTTTGAGGAAAACGGTGGTTTATGTAAGCCATATGCAAAGACAGCAAGTGAATGGATGCTATATTGAAAAGCAACTGGCTTACTCAAATGCAAGATTATCCCAACTCCCTACTGGCTTCAAAAACAACTTGCAGAAGGAGTGGGCCTTTGCAACCAGTTTTCCATCCAGCCTCACCCCATGCTCCATCACATTACTAGTGTGCAAAAAAAGAAAAGAAAAAGAAAAAGAAAAAGATTAAACTAGTAATCATTTGGACCGCCCAATTCCTACCCACTACTCACCTGGTCTCCCTTACCCCTCCCCTCACCCTCCTTCAGGGACCTCCTTAACTTCAGTCCCTTTTCTAAAAAGATAAGCATGTTCTTGACCTTAAGTTACTCTTACATCCGTTTCTACTACTGCAAGGTTAGAATTAAATCTCGCTCCTCTCTGCATATTCCACGCCTGGCAACCATCTCACAGATGATGCTCAGCTAACGTTTAGTGAATATAAAGTACCTAAAGAACCCCAAGATGCTTCCACTCTATAGCTCAAAGCACGCATGCGCAGAAACGGTGAGCGGAGCAACTAGCGCTCAGGGAACCCCAGGGTGCTTCTACTGTACAGCTCAAAGCACGCGTGCGCACAAGCAGCGCGCTGCACCCAGACTCCAGAAATTGTTTCCCATCCCTCTCCAGCCGGGCCACAGCTAGAAATGAATGTTCTCCGGGAAGCCGCCATGTCTGTCCCGCTTTGCCCTCCTGAGGGTGCACAAACAGCACCGACAGGGCAGCTGTCGTAAAAAGAAAAACGCCAGAGCTTCCCATCTTTGACTGGCTGGCGGGAACTGGGGCTCCGGCTGAAGAAACCCCTCTTTCGCAGTGGGGCGCCACAAGTGGCGGAAGCCGAGGCCCTGACGCCGCGGGGCGCGGGGGAGCCGGCACGCCCGGCGCCGCGTTACCTCTCCAGGGCCTGCAGGGTGTAGCTGATGAGCGGCCGCTCCAGGATGGGGCAGAACTGCTTCGGGGTGGGGACGCCCATCCTCTCCCCGCACCCCCCGGCAGGCAGCACGGCCGCCACGGCGATCGTGGGATTCCCGGGCTGGGCCCGGTCGGCACTCAGCCTGGAAGCCGAGGCCGCGGGCTCCGCGCCCCGCAGGTTGCTCAGGCAAGGCCCCGGCTCCGCAGGCCTCGAGGCTCCCGGTGTCCCGCGCTCCATGGCGGCGCGCCGGCTCCAGCTCCTGTTCCTGCGCTCCACTGGGGTTGGCGGGCCGGGGAGGAGAAGGAGAAGGAAGCAAGGCCGTGGACTGCGCCCTCCCGCGCGGCCGGACCCGCAGTGGCTGTAGCCCAGCCCGCAGTTCTTCCCAGCTGACGCAGCACAACCTCTGAGCGCGCGGGCCCAGAGCCCCAGGCAATGCGGGCTTCCGCAGTCCTCTCCCAGGAGGACTGGCCGCCCCTGGAAGCCCTCACATACTTCAGGGTTGTGTGCGATTACTGACAAGGCGCTCCTTTTCCTCCCCACTTCAAACTGAGTGGGAATAATAAGAATTCAGGTCACAGTATGGGGTGGATCCAGTGCATGGGCCTCAGTTACCTGATTTCTCCAGGAGCTTTCTGATTCCACCTAAAGACAGGTGGGCTAGCATATCAAGAAATATAAGTTATCCCCACTGCAAGCTAAGTTTCCAATCTTGTTAGCCCAATTGGAACCTAATAGGTCATGCATCCTGAGATCAGTGATCTACCCTCAAATATCAGGGTCTAAACAGTTTAGTGTGTGGCCTGGACTTTGGAATGCTTTTAAAGACTTACAGGTTCCCAGGAGTTGCCTCAATTTTTGGACCTACAGGGTCATATCCATGGTAGGCATACATCTGTCTAGTTAGCCACCAGGAATAGTCGGATTTTTTTTTTTGTTTTTTTACAGAGAGAGAAATAGGGTTAGAACGTTATGTAACCTGTGCAAGGTCGCACAGCTGTTGCCCAAGCAGTCTTAAACCCCTGTACATGAGTATTACAAGCTGAAGAATTCCAGGCCTGAAGTATTCCTTTCCCTTATTTAGTACTGTGCTTGCTCGAGGTGCTTACCTTGAAAATAAAAAGGAGCATTTGAAGTGCCAAAGCACTGTTGTATTTGTCCCTGGAATGTGAACTCTGCCAGGGCAAGGCCCTGCTTTGGTTTTGTTTTTTGTTTTGGTTTGGTTTGGTTTTTGGTTCTTTTTGTTTGGGTTGTGTGTCCAAGTCTAGAATGTAACAGAAGTTTAATAGTTATTAAGTGAGTGATGGGTGAATAAATTAATGTAACTAAAGTATATGCAAGTACTTGCTAATTCAGTTATTCAATCTTCATCCATCAATATGAATAGAAAATTCATGAAAAGAATCTTGAACACTGAAACTATCCAATTTACATTACTTTTTCCATTTTTCCAGTTTAAAGCACAAAGGAATAAAAACTATCTGCTCTTATGCTCTTTTCGTTTAGCATTGTTGCTTGCATAATAAGTTCCCATGCTAACTTAAGTTTCTCAAATACTCAACCTTGGGCAAAAAAAGAGCAAGCACTGTGATATATTTATTTTATTACAATAATTTCTTTCCAGTGTCTTATTGCACTTTCTCTTGGAATCCATAAATAGCCAAAAAAGCCACTCTAGGAGATTCCTAGGGTATTAGGCCGGGGTAGTTTATTTCAGTATGTTCCTACTTGGTCAGGTTAGGCAGCACAATAAAATATAAGACCGCCAATGCATTTATTATGCACAAATTCTTGAAAGAAGCAGGATGGTTGTGAAGCTCACTGGGAAGGCTGGAGATAGTGGAACATTCAGTTCACAAGAGAAGTACCAAGAGCAAGTACCACAGGGCAGCTGTGGAGCTATGCCTTATTAAGACCCATAGACTTTCAAGATATGGTTGTGTATTGGTTATTCTTTAAAAAAAAATAAAACCTTATGCAAATGGAGTAATTTATTTACCTGATTGTGGTGTAAACCTTAGGTGTATCATAATTAACAGCTGAAGGATACTTTATATTTGAGGGGCTATAAGATGAGAAACAAGGGGCTGGGGATATGGCCTAGTGGCAAGAGAGCTTGCCTCGTATACATGAGGCCCTGGGTTCGATTCCCCAGCACCACATATACAGAAAACGGCCAGAAATGGTGCTGTGGCTCAAGTGGCAGAGTGCTAGCCTTGAGCAAAAAGAAGCCAGGGACAGTGCTCAGGCCCTGAGTCCAAGCCCCAGGACCGGCCAAAAAAAAAAAAAAAGATGAGAAACAAATGGTTATATTACAAACAACCACATGAGAAAGTTATTTTTTTTTTTTTTTTTTTTTTTTTTTTTTTTTTTTTTTTTTGCCAGTCCTGGGCCTTGGACTCAGGGCCTGAGCACTGTCCCTGGCTTCTTCTCGCTCAAGGCTAGCACTCTGCCACGTGAGCCACAGCGCCGCTTCTGGCCGTTTTTTCTGTATATGTGGTGCTGGGGAATCGAACCTAGGGCCTCGTGTATCCGAGGCAGGCACTCTTGCCACTAGGCTATATCCCCAGCCCCTGAGAAAGTTATTTTTAATCTTCCTTTTATCTAAAGGTAGAATTAAAGATGTTCTTCCTATTCTTAATCTTGAGCAAAGAAAAATACTTTAATATTTTATATGAAAAAATGCAGATCCCATCTTATCCAAGTTAAAATGATTGTTAGAAAACTTTTTTTTTAAGTCCAAGCTTGTTACATGTCTTATAATCCCAGTACCAGGAAGATTAAGGAAGAAGAATCACCAATTTGAGGTCAGCCTGCGCTACACAGTTAGTTGTACGGAGTACAGCTGACTCCATCTTGACTAGGGAAACATAGTACAAAATGTTGGGGGGAGTAGAGCTGACTCCATCTTGATTATTAGGTCAACCTGATCCCCAAATTCTGTTTCTGTAAATGGCTCACTTAACTTGTTTGTTGCTTGCTCTACCCCCTGCAACAGCCTCCTACATCTGTGCTACGCTTTTACCTTTATAAACCCCAATTTGAGAATTGCTCGGGGTCACAGTGTCAGTGCCCAAGCCTGCACTGTGTCCCTGGCCCATTGGCCCACTTTTTTACAGTCTAAGTTTCAGCTCCCGAGTCTGTGCTGCCCTGGACGGTCAGTTTGCTTTTTGCTTCCTCAATACACCCATCTTTTTGCTTGACACAGTCTCTGAGTGGTGGACTCTTGGAAGGACGAGGACTCCCCTCCCTCGAAGCACATAACAGTCCCAAAACATATAACAATAACAACAATAATAATAACTTATGCTGGCAAGGATGTGGAAGAAAAGTAACCTTTATATACTTTTGATTGGATTGTAAATTATTATAGATATTGAAGATAAAGGTGTGGAAGTTCCTCATAATAAAAAAACCCTAAAAACAGAACTTCCATATGATCCAGCTATGCCAATCCCAAATAAATACCCAAAAAATGAAATCAATACCCACTAGACATACTTGCATGCCTGTTTATTGCAGTTACTGTCATAACTGACAGGATGTGGAATCAGCCTACATAGTCAACAGATGATTACATAACAGTGAATATATCATTTTTCTTTAGCCATAAATGCATGAATATACATAGTGGATATATAGAAAGAGAGACACAATTATTGGGTTAAAAATAAGAAGGAAATTGTATAATCTACAGGAAAATGAATCAAACTGTCGGGTATCATGTTAAGCAAAATAAGCCAGACAGGTTTTCTCTCCATTTGGTAATTAAATTTTAAAAACCTGAAAGAGGACAAGAAAGAATCTGCAGGGAGAGAGAAAGAAGGTAAAGAGAGGTTTGCAGGAAAGGATGATATGATTAAAATATAATATGCAAATATATGGAAGTATCATAGTAAATCTATACAATTTTAAAAGAAGTTTGTCTTAATCATTGTCATAAACTCATGTTATATCATCAAACCTTGACAAATTTAGCCAGAATCTCATTGCATTGAATTAATTTTGTTCTTCAGCACAATTATTAATTTAGCTCTATTTACTAAGAATCTCTAGATCTTAGTACTGTATATAAACAATGTCTAGCAGATCAACTTGTGAACAAAAGGGAAAACTGAAGTATTTTTCTGCATATATTTGTAGAGGTAAAAACAATAAGTTCAGAG
This sequence comes from Perognathus longimembris pacificus, assembly GCF_023159225.1. Lineage (NCBI taxonomy): Eukaryota > Metazoa > Chordata > Mammalia > Rodentia > Heteromyidae > Perognathus > Perognathus longimembris. Next base: position 94,061,768 of record NC_063162.1, on the reverse strand, counting down.
CTGGGAATATGGCTTAGCTGTAGCGTGCTTGCCTAGCATGCATGAAGCCCTGGGTTCGATTCCTCAGTACCACATACACAAAAAAGGTGAGTGCTACCCTTGAGCAAAAAGAAACCAGGCAGTGGAACAGCACTTGCCTGGCAACTGCAAGGCCCTGAGTTTAGTCCTTATCTCTGGGGTGGGGGAGGGGGGAGGGGGGAGGGGAGAAGCCAGAAACAGTGCTCAGGCCCTGAGTTCAAGCCCCAGGACTGGCCAAAATAAATAAATAAATTATAACATAAAAAATAAGTTCCACATTATTCCTACATTAGAGGAAAAGTTTTCTGCTACTTTATGCCAAATCATAGCAGCCACATTATGAGATTACTGTGTGTCCATCATTTGAAAGTACTAGCCTGGAAAGTGGGGCCCTCTGACACCTGTAGGTAATAACTATTCTGTGATACTAATTGAAGAGCTTAGAAAAATGTAAACCCAAACTACATTTGAAAGCAAAGCATGCAGAGTGGAAACGGGAACGGTCCTGTTCTTGTCTTACCACAAGGCAGAATGATGACTCCCATAGAGGTGACGGTTCTAATCCCCTAGACCAATATATATCGTGCTTTGTGTTGCTACAGGGACATTACATATAAGACACTAAAGTCATATGTTTGCTCTGGATTACCCAAGTGGGCCCTATGTAACCACAGGGTCCTTATCTATGACTTAGGAAAGGGGACAGAGTGAGACAGGACCATAATGAAGTTATGTAGGCAACATCCTGAAGCTCAAAAAGACAAAGAAAACAACTTTCCCCTTGGAGTTTCTAATAGAATACAACCCTACCTCTTGACAGCCCAGTGTAGTCTTCCACTTGCAAACTTCTGATATCTGCGGTGGTAATAGCGTTGTGATGTTTTAAGCCACTGAATTTATGGTAATTTATTATAAGAACAACTCATTATAAATAAATTATAAGAACAACTAATGTAGATTCACATTTTGGAAGAGGTTTAAAATTTCAATTTGACTTTAACCCCCAAATGAAGTTGTACCTCACTAAAATATATTGATATGATTGGAAACAATATAGAGCTAGTTCCTCAATTTTACTTAGTTGTATTACTATTGGGATTTAAACCTGTGACTAATGAAATATTTTGTATCATACTGTAATTATTTAAAGTAAAACTTTTTAAGTGTATACACAATTTTATAAATGTCTTCTAACGTGTCTTTATTTTCTTTTAACTTCATAAAGAAGAAAGAAGGCTTATTTAGCTCACATTTTGGAAAGTGTAAATCTGAACACCAGAATGCATGCAACCACAAGGACATTACAGTGGACTTATGGAGGACCTCACAGGAGGACTACTGAGAGGAAAAATCACTAGAGAGACTGGACAGAGGCCAAGTGGGACCTTATGTCATGCTTAGATTTTTATGTGATTTGAAATTTACCAGGGCCCCATGGGAAATATTTTAATTATTTAAAGGTCCTACACCAAATGACAATGTCCTGAGCTTTTTTTTTTTTTTAATCAATGCTTGTGGCTCTACCACTTGAGCCACAACTCCACTTCAGTTATTTTGGCTGATAATTTGGAGAATAATGATCTTGGGAAGATTCTTGCCATGGCTGGCTTTAAACACCAATCTCAGCCTCCTGAGTACCTAGGATTACAAGTATGATCCACCTACCCCCAGCCAAAAAAAATTTTAATAAAAGACAAAAGCCAACACACACACACACACACACACACACACACACACACACACACACGTTTTTCTTTCCACCAAGGAGATCAATTGTGAGGGCAGAAAATAGGTCTTCTTTCTATTACCTCTATGCTATGTGTCCTTTGGAGAACATATAGATGTGTGCTATCTGCATTTTCTCTACTTCCCCCTGTGTTGCTTACCTAACAACCAGAGGCAAAGCTGAGTAACAGAGATTGTTGTAAACATTCTCCAATGATTAAAGGAAAGCCTGGATCAGATAGCAGGACTTCCACAAGTGATTCACTCTGGCTTTATTTCCTTTGTGTACTTTATGGCTGAGGTAGCACTGGTCTGCTGCAGATCTGAGTCTGACACCTTCTTTAAGATGTGAGGATGCAATATGGAGCTGCACTGCATCTCTCCTCCTCTCACCTCTGAACACCATAGTGTTCTGATACTCACCTATGCAACATAATCACTCACAACGCAACAATTCCCTGCCACTCATTGCATACTCTAATCCCCCTCCTGAAACTAGCAACTTGATTTTCAAATGGATGATCCTTCAAAGAAGTGGCCAAGCAGCTTTTAGACCTTTCACTGGGAAGACTCAGCCAGGCAGCCAGCCAGCAACCCTCATGCCAACATTCGCTTCTCTGAACATGCCACAGACACCTTGAGGTTTGTTGGCTCCTGAAGACACATCTGTTCAAACTGCTTGCATTGTATGCTTTGCTATCACAAGCTTCAGTGAACTCTAAGTGAACCTTCAGCCATTTTCACCTAGTGAAGGGGAGCATTTCCCCTGGTGGCCCAACAGAAGGCCTGTGATTGGTGCAAATGCAACCCATGTTCCATAAAGGTCTGTGTGATTGGGAGAGAAATCTGTCCATGCCACAACCCCATTCTGGGCATACAAGCAGACTGTTTGGCCAGCCCATGTTCAGAGCTAGCCAGGAGGCTAGGAGGCCAGGAGAAATTTCTTTGTGCTACACCCTTGAGTTGAACCACTAGGACCAATAAAAGGATTGAGTGCTTTGTGGGGTGTGTGTGTGCGCGCGCGTTGGGGTTTTTCTGTTTGTTTTTGCTTTGGATTTTGCAACATTTAAAGGGAATGGCAGAAGTGGCACCTTAGGTCCAGCAGTGATGAAGGCTGAAGCTGTGACAGAGGCCGTGGCGGCAGCAAGGAGAAAGCAGCTGACAAGTTTCAGACAGTGGTCAAGTGAGAAAGGACAGGGAACAACTACGATGGAGACAAAAGCCCAGGATGAGAAACTGTGGGCTCTAGTTGGTAGAAGAACTCCAGAGAGCTACCAAGCCTTAAAGGCCAGAGTCTTAGACCCGAAGGCCTAGGAGCTGTAATAGTTGTTGTTACCATAGGGCTGAGAGCCTGTGAAAAAGCAGTATTGCAAGAAGATGCCTCCTGTCTTGCAGTTTTCAGCTACCCACTTTCAGATCCCACTGCTGCTAGAAGATTATAGTATCTGTGAAGGGCTGGGAGTACTGGTGGTTAAATCCCAGAGCAAAAGATTCTATACAAAGTGCTCAGATAGAAAGTCTCTGGCTGCTAAAGCATGGATCTATGGGTCCTTATTTCTCAGGGTTGGAACTGTAAACTCAGAGTCTGCCAATCCAGCCCTTAGTCCTTGAGGCACTCAAAAGCCCACGATTCCCTATTAGTACTAGAGAAACTTCTCTTTGCCTACTCATCATTTCTACCTAAGTAGAGGAAAATATCCCAGCCAGCTGATGTTTAACAGTTTTAATGTGAGTGATTATATTCACTTTGCTGTACTAGGACAAAATGCCTAAGAAAACTAACTTTAAAAACATTTACTTAGCTCATATTTTGGAGGGTCCAAGAACTATATTGGAGTTAGAGAAGAGAGCTCTAATCTACAGAAGTAAACCTTTAAATCTGCAACCCTGCTATAATCAATTAAGTCTCTACTTTAAATGGGACTGGCTCTCATCTTTCTATATAAAAGACCAAAAGATTGCTTCTTACAAATATATTTTTGGCAGTCTATGTATCTTGAGAGGTTGATTTTACAGAATTATTTTACTATTACAAAGTTTAGATCTAATTGGGCTGATTTTTTCTAGTGTTAATTCAAGAATAATTACCACTGTCAGTCATCCTTTTTCTCCTCAACCTCACTGATTGCTTTAGTACTATTTCTAGACATGACTTAGGGTGTTGCTCACAAATACTAATGAACAGCTTAATAGCTTACCCTTTAACTCTGTTGAAATTAGAGCCACAGAAAATAAATGATCATTTTCCCACTGGCCAGACCCTGCATTTCTGTCAACATAGGATTCAAACTGCTGTTGTACCACTGAATATTTTATATAAATGATACAGTTAATAGACTATTAACCTCTGGTTTTTAATCCATTTTTGTGCATACATAAGAAAAGATATGCCCAGAATTGAAGTCTATCTAAAGCTAATTCAGAGCAAATGATACCATCTAATTACATTTTTCTCAGTAGTTCTTGCAAAGTTAATTATCAACCATTTCAGCTGTCCACTTTTTCTGGTGGTTAATTGGAGATAAGACTCTCATAAAATTTCCTGCTGGGGCTAGCTTTGAACCACAATCCTCAGATCTCAGCCACCAGAGAAGCTAGGATTACAGGAGTGAGCCACTGGCGCTAGCCTTAGAGTTTTCATTTGAAATCATGTATGAGCCATTTGACTTGCATTCTTCACATCTTTGGTCTAAAACTGGATTAAGATTCTTATGTCTTAGAAGAACATAAATAAATGTGTCAGGCCAGAACCAATAGAATAAACCATTCACAAATGGGAAAAGTCAGATGGTATAGGAGAAGGGACCACTTAGACTGTTGCCGTTTTCTGGTATTTTCCATCTTTGGAGTCCAATGTTGGTGCAAGCAAAGAATGCCCACAAAATAACAGTAACTGAAGCAAAGCAATGGAAATTTTAGAAATAAAATTAAACCGTGTTTACTGGTATTGGAAGTAGGAAATTCAAAGGGAATACCAAATTCGAGGGACACAGGGTAAAAAAAGAGAAATAACTACAAAAGCAATACTTGCAAAACTGTTTGGTGTAAGTGAACTGAACACCTGAGGGGGGGAGGGAAAGGGGGAAAGGGAGGGGGGCATGAGGGACAAGGCAACAAAAAGTACAAGAAATGTATCCAATGCCCAACGTATGATACTGTAACCTCTCTGTACGTCAGTTTGATAATAAAAATTTGAGAAAAAAAAAATCAAGCCAATTTCTTTCTTTGGACCACACATTAGAATCCCCTGTGAGGGTTTGATAGGTGAACATGCTAAACCAGAACCTCAGGAGCTTTAAAAGGCTTGTCCTGATGAATTTCCATGTTATAAATTATCATACAGATAATATATACAGGTTCAACAACTTGTGAACAGAGAACAGTGCTGTGCAGTGCAATTGAGGACTGAAATGGTGGTGTCTGCTTTTATGTATCACAGCATACATTTGTTGAGTGATTATAGTTACTTTTATGTAGTGCACATCAGGCCCAGTATCATGTGCTTATTTGAATAACACTGCCATTTCTCACAGATGCTCTGTGAGACAAACATTGCTACTTCCCTCTTATTACAACAAGGAATCTAAAATCAGTGACTTGCTCAAACAAATAATAACCTATAATCCCAGGTAAATCAAACCTGTACTTGTCTTTTGATGAGGAAGGCAGTGTTTTCCAATCTTTTCTCATTACTACTTATAGCGAGATTTTGATTTTTAATTCCTTTGTTTGAAATTAAATCTTTTATTTTATTAAATTTTTATAATATTAAATATTGCAAATAACAATTCCCCAATGATCAATGACTTCTGGAGCAAACTTTTCTGGATGACATGGAATGTGGCAAGTGAAGAAGGCCTTGAAACAATAATATGCCTTCAAAATTAAGATGTCTTTTTTATCTTGAATGATGGATCTTACATCAGCATCCCATAGTAAAATTTAACTTTTTCTCCAAATAACCTATTTACTCATTACCACATTCATTACTTCTCTTATTTTCTAATATTCACTTCAAAACTCATCTCAAGTTTTCTAGGTCTTGGGTTCAATCCATAACACCACATAAAAAAGGGGATTGTCTCAAAAATTTTCTGACATGAGCCAGAGAGAGAACCATAATTATTCTTGAATAGAAGTGTTAAATATACAAATAAAGAAATTGACCTCTCTATTCATGATGAAATATTCCCCCAAATTGCCTAGTGTCTCAATTTCTAATAGTCTTTGTTGTTGAACTTTGAAAGAGCATTTTATTTTCAATTCTTAAATACATTCAATTGGTTTTTCAAAGAGCCCTAGTTTCCTTAACAAGGAGGCACCATTATTCCTTTAAAAAAAAACTATTTTCATTACCCAAGTGATGTTCTCTAGAACTTACTAGGAGGTATAGCCAACAAGTTCAACATTCTAATAGTTGCCACATCCAGAAAATATTCTGCGAATTTCCCTCCTCAAACTGGGTAATACCATAACACAAATGGGAAGTTCTTCTATTGTTTTATTATTTCTTGTTAACTAATTTTAGAAAATGAGATAGGGGTGATATGTGTATGTGTATGTACCTGTATGCATTTTAGATTTGAGATTTTTTTTAAGAAAAAATATTAAGATTATATATTTCTAAGTTACATGTTTTATGTCATTCAAACAAAGGAAGAATTAAATTTGGCCTTTTCCTTGGTAAAAATTATTCATTAACTGAGCTAACATTTAAAACAATTAATTACACAAAACAATGAAAAAAACAGTATTACAGTGTTTGAAGTTGTAATTTCTTTGTGAAAGGAGAGTTTGTACAAATTATAAACAAGTAATTAAAGAAGAGCTCCACTAAGAAGTTTGTTGTGGAGGGAAAAGTGATCTCTTCTTCATGAAAGGCAACTGTACAGAGTGGTGCCATTATGACAGCACAAATCATATTCATAGCTAATGGAAAACTGAAACAAAACTCTGCTAAGTTTCAGAGCCTTCCCACTTCTGACTTTGAGAAAGGATTTGTGTGGTTGTTTTATGAACGAAATGACATTCGCTTGTTCAAAGTTTTTCTACATACTCATTGACAGTTTGATTTTCCACTTCCAAAAGCAGAAGAGTATAGCTCAGAATGAAACTTGTCAAACTGAATATGAAATATCTGCATCTCATTAGGATTTGATATTGACCTTCATGCTTGTAATGTAAATGTCTAGATTTTTCTAAAATGCTGATTATTTACTCAAGGGTTAACAAACACTTAGAACTCAATGCAAGTTCCACCTCCATTTACTCATGTACATATCTTGACTTTCCTTCATCTAATATCTGAATAGTATGTATTATCTATGATAGCAAGAAAATCCAAGGAAAGATTGTGTGATTCACTAGGATACCTGAAGTAAGAAGTAAACCTTTGGGCTGGGGATATAGCCTAGTGGCAAGAGTGCCTGCCTCAGATACACGAGGCCCTAGGTTCGATTCCCCAGCACCACATATACAGAAAACGGCCAGAAGCGGTGCTGTGGCTCAAGTGGCAGAGTGCTAGCAGCCTTGAGCGGGAAGAAGCCAGGGACAGTGCTCAGGCCCTGAGTCCAAGGCCCAGGACTGGCCAAAAAAAAAAAAAAAAAAAAAAAAAAGAAGTAAATCTTTGTTTAGCATTTGATTTTCATTTCATTCTTTTAAAATGCTAATATTGTTTTATAGTTTATACTTTGTATACTAGCATATATGTATGCTATTTACCTTCTTAAAAATGTATACTAACAATGTATGTTAGTGCATGCTCAAAAATTTTTAGTGATGAGCATGCATGTCCAGCAAAGCATAGAATGAGTTCTGTACTCATTTTACATTAAGAATTGACTGACTCTATCTGAGCAACCAGTATCTTTCTGATCTCAGGGAATTATTAAATTCCTCTCAGCCTTTATTTCCTTAACTACAGAATAAAATTGGCAATAATATATCACATAAGTATGACATATTATTGATTGCAATCATTATTATTGAAAATGTATCATTTTGTGAAAAGTATTTAAAAAATAAAACACTTCTCAAATACTTGTAGGCATGTCGAGAGCAGACAATAACATATTTTGTATCCCCAGCATTTTTGACAGTAGTTGGCAAATGGAAGATTTTCATTAAATATATGAATAAATGAACAAAAGTCTGTCTACAGTACCCATTAACATTCTCATGAGAAAGAACAAGATGACAGAAAAGATCATTAAGTCAGAAGAGTTAAGTTCCCCCTTGCTCCATCCCTGACACTGTGATTTTCCTGTTTTGTTTTTTTTTCTGAGCTCAGTTTCTTCTATTAAGTGGGCATAAGAATATCAGTTTCCTACCACAAAATTGTGTTTAGAATAAAATGTGTGTGAAGTATGTATGTGAAAGCTGTTCACAAACTCTAAATAAAACTATGCTAATGTTAATTATTATTTCTTGTGGTTGTATTTTCTTCCAAATCGTATTTGACCATCTTTATACCTTTACAGAATTCCTTTCAACCTCTAACACAGTACTTTATCCATCGTGATTTTTTTTAATGTTAATGAATGGTAACCTTCTCTTTCAAGGCTGTTCTTCCTTTCCAGCAAGAAAAAAAAAAAGGTATTTGAAGGGTTCCAGCCAGTACCAACTTGTATGCCTCCAAGCACTTTTTATCAATAAAAAGTGAAAGCATCCACCAAATGTTTGATTTATACCTGTCAAGGCAGTCAACCTGCCACCCACAGAAGTGCTAGGAGTTTGGCAGTTAATCAGTAAGGCAATTTTTATGCTCCATTCTCCAATGTCACATCTTTGAGCTTTTCCCATGATGGCATAACTCATTCATTATGTCCCATAATGAAAGCTCTGTAAGGAGCTTCTCCAGTGACAGAGTTTTGTAGTTTATAAGTATTCAACACATAGTAAATTAAGGGATTAACTATTAAAAATTAAGTATAGGTGTACTCACTTGAAAATCTGAGTTATTTATTCAAATGTTAATTTGATAGAATTCAGTTAAAACGTTCCCCCTAGTTTTCTTAAATATGGAAAGATTGGAAGAATAGGAATTTGTGTTAGAAATAGAGTTGTGGCTCAAGTGGTAGAGCACCAGTCTTGAGTGAAAAGGCCAAACACCACCATGAGGTCTTGAGTTCAAGCCCCAGTATCAACAGTAAAAAAGAAGAATGTGTGTTGATTATTATAATGTTTTCAGCTCTTCTCTTACTCAAATTATATTTCAGTCTTTCTCCTTGCTTATGTGTATCCTGCTTGTTTTAAATATATGAGTAAATGAGCTTCATTTTGATTAAAACCCACTATTATATGTGCTCTATTTCTCTTAGGACCATAATTTCATGTTTGAAGGAAACAATTACTATTTGTTTGAACATAAGTACATTCCCTCTCAAAAAGCATGTCTTTTCTTGGATACTTTTTTCTAAATTTATAACCCAAGACATTATTTATTATTATTTAAGTATTACTATTTAAAGCAGAGGTTATAAAATGAACTTTAAATTTTGACTTTTCAAGACACTGTTATTTTTTTCCTCTCACCAATGGAACTATGAATTTGAAAGTGAAAAAAAATCATATTTTCTGTACTATTTAAATTTGTTTTCTCTAAGACTTAAATTTTACATGCCACATTTTCTTCTGAAATAGGTGGTAAACATTAGCTATGCAAGGCCTATGCAGAACTAAGGGGTCTACAGTTCTATCCAAATGCTCAATTCTCCAGTTCAATTTTTTTTCTTTTCTTACCTTGTCTACCTACAACTTGGTTCAGCTAATAAGCAGAGAATTGGTCAACAAACAAGGAGTAAGGGATGAGAAGAGACAATATTCTAGATAGTTAGATTTTAAGGGGTACAGACTTGATTTTAAAAATCACTTTTTTTCAAAGGAAATTTCAAATTGTTTTCTCCTTACCCTACCAAAAAATTCAGTTTGTCAAGATCAGTTGATTTTCCCACAGATGTTGTAACCTGACAAGCTAGCAACAACTGTGGGTCTGGTGACCAAGCTAAGAATTTTGAGCGCATGAAATAAATGGAGATGAATCTTTTTCTCATCAATCAGGATTAATCTCCTAGAAGTGTCTTAGTCTGGTGCATATTAACAGCATGTTGTGAACATATTTTGTGCTTCTAAAAATTGTCTATAATTATAAAAAATGAATTTTCTGGTCATAAGTTAATTAAGAGAAAAAAGTGATGGAAGAAGGCCTTGTTATTGCTTCATCACATATCCTAAGACATCAGGGGCAGATTGGGATAACTGCACTTCTTCTGCTTCTGAATCAATGACTAAATCAGGCTCAAGAACTTAATTTAGAATTCAATCTATAGATATTCATTTACTACAAGGCAGTAGGGTTCTTTTTTTTTTTAACTTGACAGATTTCACTCTTATAAATACAGGCAAGCATTTCTCAAATGCCAAAGTGTATAGCTACAAAAAATGCTTTTGTAGTTTAAAAAAATTGTGCAATCTTTGCAACTTAGCTACCAACACTCACTTTATAAATATGTCAAAATTATGCCTGTCCATAAGGAAGTCAAAGTACCACTTACACAGATGTTCTTAATGCCACCCATTTCCATTGTACGTCCTCAAAGGCCTGTGGATGGGTTAGTATCTCTTTCCGGGCAGGGGAGGTTAGAGGCAGAGTGGGGAGAGGAAGAGGAGAGAGAGCACATGCTAGGAGAACATGGGCAGAGCAATAACAGGCATAGTGAGCAGAAAAATGTGTACATCTTAAAGAAAAAGTATAAAAGAATATCACATACTGTACTTTATTGAAAAATCATGAAGAGCAACCTTCTTTAGAGAGTGTTGTACTTCCCTATTGACAAGTGCCTTCATTAACTGAAGGCAAATATCTGTTTTGTGTCACCAAAAGTATATTGACTATGATTGCAAAACATGGGATCTGTTATATTTTCTTGTGTGTTTTTCTCATTACAGACATTTGATATTTGCTTATTCTCTTTCCCTACTTCATTGAACTTCTTGCCACTTATTTATTTAGTTTTTGGTCTCCTGCTCTAAGCAATTAGCTACCCATGATCATTTTTCTTGGACTAATAGATACTTTATTAAATTGAAGAATGATATCACCCTGGTTGCTGTATTTCTAAGGTAAATATTTCCTGATTTCTAAAGGATAAGTTACTCTTGCCTGAAAGTATCAAGTATGAATTGTTTTGTGTCCTATCTTTTTAGTTCAACGTAATGTGCATGAAATTAATATTTTGGATGCATGAGAGATTGCTGTGTTTTGAAGTTTGACCCCCAAAATTTCAAGCATGAAATTTGGTCATCTAGGGGTTTCTACAGGGAGTTGGTGAAACTTTGGAAAGGCAAAATCAAGTAGGAGGCCCTTATGTTCCTGAAGTTATGAGGATGAAGAAATTGTGGGTCCTATTCCCCTTCCTCTAGCTTTTCCTTGTTTCCTGGTGGTGTGAGCAGTTTTTCAACCATGTGCTCCCAGCCATTCATACCCAGCAAGCCCACAAGAGTCCCAAAGTAATTGACTTGGCTGATCCTGGACTGAAACCTCCAAAACTATGATCCAAAATAAATCCTTTTTCTATTGAAGTTAATTGTTTCAGGTATTTCACTGTGGTGACAATGAAATGAGGGGAGCTAATATATAGATTATTTATTCTCATTGTTCTGTGAAATTGGGTGTGAATATACCAGATTTGTTTTTCTATTCTATAACTGATGTGAAGTTGGGTTGTTTCTACTTAGAAATATTTCTCATAATGCTATAAATATATGTTTACAAAAAGTTTATTTCTTTTGGTGAACATATGTATACATTTCTGTGGCATATGTACACAGCAATGGAATTGTTAGGTCATGGGGTAAACATATGTTTCCCTTCAGTCTATACCAGAAAGTTTATACTTCACCATCATTTTGCAAGTGAAACTAGCATCTGTTTTATTTACTGTTGTATTCCCTCACCTGTCAAACCTAGTAGATATTCAAAAAGTCTTGGTTGCATAAGTTCAATTGATATATGAAATCAATGTCCAAGTGACTTTGGCCTTCATTTGTTGTACTTTCCAAATTTGCAGTAAGTCAAACAGATTTCTAACTTACAGTTTGGCCAAGAGACATTTCTAGATGTCAAAAAAGTGAACTCTTTGCTAAATATTCTTTTCCAGCAAAAATAGCTGATTCATGGGGCTGGGGATATAGCCTAGTGGCAAGAGTGCCTGCCTCGGATACACGAGGCCCTAGGTTCGATTCCCCAGCACCACATATACAGAAAACGGCCAGAAGCGGCGCTGTGGCTCAAGTGGCAGAGTGCTAGCCTTGAGCGGGAAGAAGCCAGGGACAGTGCTCAGGCCCTGAGTCCAAGGCCCAGGACTGGCCAAAAAAAAAAAAAAAATAGCTGATTCATGATGGAATTAAGCACATTAATTTGGTAATATGACAGAATATTAATATGTTATCACAGAAAAGGCATTTTAGTGTTAATATTACTGCCACCACAAGGTACAATGGAGGACACAGAGGTCTAAAGAAATCAAGATACATGAGCTTAAGAAGGCTGGCTTCAAACCATGCTCCTCAGATCTCAGCCTCCTGAGTAGATAGGATTACAGGTATGAGCCAGTAGGACCCAGCAGATGCATTTTTTTCCTAATAGTTTCCATCCCTGCTTGGTTGAATCCACTAATTGTTATTTGGGCTGACTCTGTATTTCTCCTCTCCTTAACTATAACTCAGTTATGTGATGTCCTTTGGCCAATTGAATATTAGGAAGCCTGAGTGAATTAAAACTTGAGAAACAGCTGTGCCATTAGGTTTTCTCTCCTGAGCATCTTTTATCAACACAAGAGATATCTTAGTTGGTGAGTTCAGAAAGATGTGAAACAGAAACTGCCAGCCCTGGCTGAGACTGTCTTAAATCAGATAATCTCATATTGCAGATGCAAGCATGAATCCAGCCAAGGTCAACCATGCTAATCCAATCTTTAGATTAACTGACCACCCTTCTTCCCCCAGAACACTTTACATGTCTAATCTGAATAAAACCCAACTATTTTATGTCAGTAAAATTTTTGTTTGTAATGTGGTATTATTTATAATGACTGATTCATATTTTAGGTAAGTATTCTTCACCATAGGCTAATAAAAAGGACATGTACCACAGCAAAGGCAACTTGTAATTAGGCTAGAGATTTATATGTTATAAAACCAGGGCATATATGGAGTTTAGAATTTACCATTTTATTTTAGCAAGTAAGGAAAAAGGAAGGAAAGAAAGAAGGAAGGAAGAGAGGGAAGGAGGGATGGAGAGAAGGAAGGAAGGAAGGAAGGAAGGAAAGAAGAAGCAAGGAAAGAAGGGAGGAAGGAAGGAAGGAAGGAAGGAAGGAAGGAAGGAAGGAAGGAAGGAAGGACGGAGGAGGGAGGGAGGGAGGGAGGGAGGGAGGGAAGGAAAGGAGGGAGGGAGGGAAGAAGGAAAGGATGATGGGAGGAAGGAAAGAAGGAAGGAAGGAAGGAGGGAAGGAAGGAAGGAAGGAAGGAAGGAAGGGAGGGAGGGAGGGAGGGAGGAAGGAAGGAAGGAAGGAAGGAAGGAAGGAAGGAAGGAAGGAAGGAAGGCTGAAAAAATCACTAGCACTTCATAGATCTGTACAAAAGGGAAGTCGCAAGGAAATACAATTCCCCACCCCCAGCAATTAAGGAGATATATTGAAGCAGAAACCACTGAGGAACCAACAATGAAGAAGGAAAACCAGAACCATACTTGACAAATTTCAGATAGTTCATTGTAGAAAACTTTGAAAGTTAAACAAACTTGCAAAACCACTTGGTGTAAACCAACTGAACAACTCACGGGGGGGGGGGGGGGGGAGAGGGAAAGGGGGAGGGGGAGGGAGGAATGAGGGAGGAGGTAACAAACAGTACAAGAAATGTACCCAAGGCCTAATGTATGAAACTGTAACCCCTCTGTACATCACTTTGACAATAAAAAATTAAAAAGAAAAGTAAGAAAGTTAAACAAAAACAAACAAAAAAATCACATGAACCTACGAATAGGCGGATACCCTTTCAAGCATCACTTCCAAGCATTTTAATAAATACTCACATATTCTTGGTTGTTTTCTTGGGGAAAAGGATGACTTTAAAATACAGCAGAGAATTCAGGTTGTTTTTTTTAAAATAAGTCCTTCCCTTAAGACTACTTTATTGAAGTATAAACAATTGATATTTTTTTCACTGTCTAACCTAACTGCAGGAAGGGAAATATGAAATTCCATCTATTGACAGCTATTCTATCCTATCTAAAGGACAAGAAGTAGGACTGAGAGTGTGGACGAGTCCAAGGGCACTGAATCACCAAATATCTGAGATCTCATTGAACTTCAGAACTCATTCTCTACAATATCATCATTGCATTAGAAAAGGCTATTTATACCAAATACATTTTGCCTTTTTAATAACAATGACTACAACAGTTACAAGGCTCACTAAAAAAATAGAGAACAGAGTCTAAAGAGAACATACAATCTTTAGAACCAGAATCAGAATAATACAAATGTTGTAATTATTTGATCAGGACTATTTTAAACTATAGTTAATATTCTAAATATTAATGTTAAAAGTAGACAGTCCAAAATAACTGATGGGTACTGTAAGCAGAGACAATGCCTAAGAAAGAATCAAAAGTTACAGAGTTGTTTAAAAATTATGATGATTTTTTACCAGTACCTCCAGTAGGTTCATTAATAGACAGGACAGAATCTCTACTCTAAAGGAAGATGAAGGCTTATATTTTAGTGTATTGACACAAATGAGATTCATGGAAGGTAGACCAATGCTAGAAACATGATCCCTGCCAGGTACCAGACACTGGTCCTGGGCACCCAAGCCATGGGGGAATAATAGTAGAAATATTCTATCCACCTGGAAGGCAACATGTAAAGAAAACATGTATTTTAGGTTGAGTAAAAAGGTCTTCTGAAATAAATTTAAAATATAGCCATCTCCTACATTCAGGAGTGGAGTCAAGTTTGACACTTCCTTTGTGAGGCAGAAATTTCAAGCCAAGAAAACTGATCTGGATCTAAGGAAGCAGCCAAATCATGGACAGGTACAGCAAACAGTTTGAAAGACTGCTTCTTACTTACTAGTATCACAGGCACATGACTGTGAAGAGGAAAGCTCACCTCAGAAAAAATCACAAGTCTGTAGGAAAAGAATCACTATGAAGAAGGGAATCCTGGACTAATGAAGAGAAGAGAGAAGAAAGCAATCAAGAATCTAATATATATCCTATAAAATTAATCAGACTAAAGGAAGAAATGAGTAAGAGAGGAATGGATGAGAATGCTGAAAGGAGTGACAATGATCAAGATGCATTTGTATTCATTAACTACTAAGGGGAAATTCCTTTGTACAGCTACTTAAAATGAGCTTTTAAAAGATTGTAAGGTAAAGAAAAAACAAATTTAAAATTGTTTCTCCTATAAAATTGTCTTTTCAAGATGAAAAGAGAAATAACTTCTCAGACAGAGAAAATTAAGGGGCTGTATTGTCAAAAGACCTGCTCTGCAAGAATTGTTATGCAAATTAAGTAAAAAACTTGAATCTTCATGAAGAATGAAATTGCATATGAGAATCAATAAATGATAGTAAATTCAAATTTTAATTTTCATAATTTATCTAATAAGTAAGTTTGTTCTAAGAAATAAAAATAATTCATTTTGGTTTATGTTTATGTTAGAATAAAGTTATCAATAAATACAATGGATGATATCCATATGCAAAGAAAGATTTAGAAATATTCTGCTACTGTAAGATATGTGTGGTCCCTGTGTAGCAGTATAATGGTACTTGAAAGTGGAATTGATGGATTTTAATGTATATTTTAATATCTTGGTAAATTATTAAGGAAAGTGTTTGGGTGTTTTGTTTTAATTTTAGTGGTACTCATATTTGAACACAAGGATTTGTGCTTGCTTAGGCAAGTGCTATACTATTTAAACAATGCCCTAAGCCCTATTGATTTAGATTATTTCCGAGATAGGATATAAGTTTTTCCCCTGGGTTAGCTTGACCAGTAAGTACTTTCTTATTTATGCTTCCAACCATACCCTAATTCCAGCCATTTAGCCAAAATGAAGAAATGGAGATACAAAAAATCAAATGGATTTTACCAAGACTTTTCAGTTTATGAAATTCAATATAGAACTTTATAATACTCTCTCATCAACTGATCTTATTGCTAGCACATTTAATAATGTGCCATATTTTGTCTGTCTAGAAAGGGGCTAGATGTGTGCAAGTATACAATCGGATTGTAGCCATCACTAAGGCTCATTAAATCTCCAGTCATCTTCAGTGGAAAAGAACATGAACTCTAAAGCTTGACTAAAATTCTCTTAAGGGTCTACAAATAAAGAGCATATCAGTATCAATAACTCTTTATCTATTGCTGTGAAACATATTATGAACATTATTAAAACAAGATTAGGTCCAAAAAGAGAAAGAATCAAACAATCATAACTGCCTGACTCAACTAGCCCTAAAACCTATTTTGATGTATGAAAACCATATCAAAGAGAACATTCATCATTTAGGCTCTCACAAAACCCTACTTTGTTTCATTCACATTGTTGAGATTTTTCTGTTTTATTACACAATGATTCTTTGTGTGAAGGGCAGTGTGTGCACGCTGTAGTCATCTGTCTGAGCTTCAAAACCTTGCCTGGGATGCCAACTTCAACCTCATAAAGGATTGGGTTACAGAACCAAGAAATGTAGAAGAGAATTGGGAGTTAAGACACTGCATTGAGATAATGAGCCTGAATAAAATCTGGAAAACCATGGTAAGGAACAGAGAAAACACCATCCACATAAAAATAGATTTTCTTTTACAAAATCCTAACACTTGCTGAATATCCAAGCTTTGTAGTGAACTGTTTCTTTCAGCATAACTTACCAACACTTTTCAGTTTGCTAGTAATAAATGTCATTATCTGTTCAATGCTCACATGTCACAGAGGGACCTCAGCTAGCCAGGACTCAAAATCTGACTACCAAGCCAATCACTGACCAGAAGGCTCTGTAGCCAGGATTCCTTGTATGGCTTGGGAAACAGGTCCATGGTGGAAGGAGTAAGAGGAAGGCCTTTTGGTCCTCTGGTTACCCCAGGATTTCTACAGCCTACATCTTGCAACAACCATTCACACAATCTGATCCACTTTAGATTCTACACTTCAGAAAACCAAGAATACTTCACCTTTACCAAGGACTATTACAAAAGAGTTACACAGATGAAAAATGATCTGTCTCTCCTAAGATATACTGATTTAATTAAAGAAAAATATTGTGCCTAAAACCTAGTGCAAGGGAGCACTGGATTGTATGGCTTTAGCAGGCAATATATGGTATAGGTATCCACAAATATGATTATTTCTTTCATCCCAAAGTTTGATCATGAATCCAAGATTTATGTATGCTGTAATAGAAACTGTTTACTTTCTGAACTGTTTTAATCTTCTATGACAGTACTTTTGCCCACAGTATAGGAGGGGAAAAGCTAGATATAATAACCAATGTATGGCTATTGCTGCTACCGAAAATAGTTTTTCATCAATAGGAATAATAATATTAGTATATCTATTGTATGCCTTCCCTTTTTCATATAAAGAAACACAAAGAGCTGATATTCATATTAAGTAGCATCATTTACTTGAAACATTAAATTTCCAAATGCTGTAAAACAATTTTACCAAGCATATTAAGGGTAAACTTGCATAAAAAAATCCATATCTCATTATTTAAACCATCAGACTATGCTGAAACTTCAGTGATGAAGCCCATGTTTACACTTCTTTTAAAGACTCTTTTATAAAAATGCTGCCAGAGAAAGTATGTATGCTTCTCTATGACAGTATTAAATATTTTATATCTGCTTATTATTTTATAGATATTATTCCCATAGGATGATCTTGGTATGTTGAAGAAAAATGCATGGCAAGAAATCTAATAAATAAGGGAATGATTTTTAGGCTCTGATCTCAAAAGAAGCTGATTGGTAATGCACAGACTGATGCCACAGAGAGTTTTAATGGGTAGCAGCAGTGAACTGACAAACAGGCAAAAAAAAAGAAAAAGTTTTAGAAATACAAATACAGTTCAAATGAACAGCATAATACCTTGCCAAGCGTTCCAAGATTATAGAGGGCTATTATTCTCTGATAAAAAAAAAGTCAAGTCCATTGGTCTCGTCCTTTTTTCTCTTTATTTTTCTTAGTTCCTCCAGACTGTTATAACAAAATGCTATAAAGTCAGTGGCTTATAAACAATAAATATTTATTTCTCACAGTTCTGGAGGCTGGAAAGTTTAAGATCAAGGAAATATCTGGTGAGGCCCCTCCCATTCCTCACAGATGGTACGTTTTAGCTCCATCCTCTCTTGACAGAAGGGATTAGCTAGCTCTCTGGAGTTTCTTTTATAAGAGCACTAATCCATGCATAAGCATAGAACCTCCTTGATCCAATCATCTTTCAAATACCACTAGCTCCTAATGCCATCACATTCCAGGTTAGATTTTGATCTGAGAAATGAAGAAAAGGACACAAACATTCAGACCATAGCAAGGCCATTTTTATTATTTTTTAAGCTTCATGAGCTATTGGAACACAGGAAGCATATTTGTATTCAGTTTTGTCTCATTTTATAAAGTACACATTAGTATCACTATGCATAATTAATTATGAAGAAAATTTAAATATAGATAGGAACAGGTGCTCCCTATATGTTGAAAATACTAACTTTAGAGAGTTATGTGCCATGAATGAACATGAGTACAAAAAAAAGACAAAACTAAACAATCTGGACATCTACGACAGGGTTGAAAATTGTTATTGAAATTTTGAAAAAGCAAAAATGAAGCAACAAGTTGTTCTCTCTTTTGAAAGAGAAATGAATGAAGTAACTAAGGAATCACAAAAGTAGTCAAAGTATAAGAGACTGAAGATGCAACTGTGAAAAAATATCTCTGGAATCAACTCTTTTATAATAGAAATGTATGAAATAAATGGGTCACAGCAACATAGCCAAGAGAAACAGCTTAGGAGGATGTATAAAAAGAGTAGGGGAGGGCTGGGGATATGGCCTAGTGGCAAGAGAGCTTGTCTCGTATACATGAGGCCCCTGGGTTCGATTCCCCAGCACCACATGTACAGAAAACGGCCAGAAGTGGTGCTATGGCTCAAGTGGCAGAGTGCTAGCCTTGAGCAAAAGGAAGCCAGGGACAGTGCTCAGGCCCTGAGTCCAAGGCCCAGGACTGGCCAAAAAAAAAAAAAAAAAAAAAAAGTGCACCAAAAAGAGTAGGGGAAAGCATAGATATAATTGAAGAAAACCTGCCCCTTTAAAGCTACCAAAACCCCAAACCTTTTAACTTTTTTTGAATTAAAAAATTAGTCCAGATCTACCAAAGATGCTTCATCCACCACCTTGAATTATACCACCATGATCTAACTCCCTTCTGTCCTCCACTTCTGTGTGTACTATTACCATTCCACTTCTGGGAGGAGGAAATGAAGTCCCAACTATGTCTGCATACCCCCTCAATCAACTAAATGCCTACTCTTTACCTAAGAAATGTAATGACTAGCAATAACAGTAGTAATAGTAGTAGTGGTAAGAGTTAATATTATGAGCCCTACATACAGTTACTTCTTTGAAGGTAGATGTTGTTATCTCAGTTCACAAATGGAGTAATTGAGGCATTTCTCGCTCAGAGTCAGCCACTCTTAAGTGACAAGGCCAGGATTCAAATCTAGGTATTTGGTGCCATTACCTGTGCTATTGACTACTTTGCACTACTAACTTCATAGACAAATCCAAAGGAAGTGTGAATGGATTCCCTATTTAATCTTCTCTTCATGTTCCCATTTCTATGATCCCAAACTTCCAGAGTCTACATGTGGGTAAAATAATATGGCCACTAATAGATTGATCACAACATATGGCTTTTCAAGAGTAATGGGGAGGGACGAGAAGCAGAGGGAACAATCCCAGTTACAGATACTGTTATTGCCAGGCATTCAGATGTAGGTGAAGAAAATATTGCAGTTGGCAGTGCCTCCTATCCTCTGTACATCTGAAGGCTACGCTCAGCAGTTGTGATCACGAAGCAAAGCCTGGCCCAGCTGTTCATTCTGTCTCATCGTCTTTTATCTATGGAGTGCTTTCCTCTGAAAGTGAGTCTTTGAAATTCTGAAAGCTGCGTGGTTCATTTTCCATCATTCCACACCTACGCCAAGTTTCAAGATTGGCTTTGATGTGTATCTAAAGTGGCTTTGGCACCCTGCTGTGCTCGTTCCCTGGATCTCTGTCACTGAGTGAACCTATGAGAAGATCACCACTGCGCTACGAGAGGAGACCAGCTGCCCACGGAACCACAATGATGCGTCCTTGGCTAGACTAGCTTTATGTGGCTCGAGGGCTATGCTGATGACTATGGGAGGATACGGTGTGAAGGTTCAGAATTACGGGTACTCCATCTCTGAGCCATAGAGCTTCATCTTTTGTTCTACAGTTTTTATTCTCACCATAGGAGACAAAGGCAGTCATCTGTAAAAGTTGTTACATGCAAATGTTTTGTTTTCTAAGGTTGAGGAATATGCCTAACATTGCCTGTATTCCTTGTGTTTTAGGTAATGCCTTTTGGTAAGCATTGTTGTGTTCCATGAATCATTGTTACAAGTTGATTTTTAATAGATTTATATATCCCAAGATTTCTTCTTCAACTAATAACACATTTGAAATCTTTAGTAGGATTTTGCAGCAATCCCCAAAATTATAATTGGTAGAAAGCATCTATTAATCATTGATACACAGCATAGGCACATATGATTATTATTAGAGTAACAGGAACAAAAACAGCCCATCCCTTTTTCTCATTGTAGAATTTACTAAGCATAAGAAAATTTCACAGAGGCTATATGAGTCTCCAGTAAATATTTTTCTCTGCTCTCTGTGTATCATATACTACATAATATTAATCAGACATGTTGTCTCAGTTGTTGTCTTTTGTCTTTAATTTAGGTGGCTTTGTTTCTGGCATTACTCTGACTTGAATGTGAAGCAACCAAAACTTACATAATTTTTCCAAAATTTGTTATCTCTTTTTAAAATTCTTATTGTTATTACAAAAGTGATGTTCAGAGGAGTTACAGTTATCTAAGTCAGGTAAAGAGTACATTTCTAACTTCCTGAATATAGTCCCAGGGGCACAACAGATAGGGGAGAGTCTCAACAAATGGGACTACTACAAAATAAAAAGTTTCTGCACAGCTAAAGACATAGCCACCAAACTAGAAAGACAGCCAACCATATGGGAAAGGATCTTCACCAGCACAGCAACAGACAAAGGCCTAATATCTGTCATCTACAGAGAACTCAAAAAACTAACCCCCTCCAAGCCCAGTAAACCAATTATTAAATGGGAAAAGGAGTTAAAGAGAGACTTCACAGGAGAAGAGATAAAAATGACAAAGAAACACATGAGGAAATGTTCAACATCCTGGCAGTAAAGAAAATGCAAATGAAAACAACCCTGAGATACCACCTCATTCCAGTTAGAATGGCCTATACTCTGAACTCAGGCAACAACAAATGCTGGAGGGGATGCGGGGAAAGAGGAACCCTTCTCCACTGTTAGTGGGAGTGCAAATTAGTACAACTACTTTGGAGAACAGTATGGAGGTTCCTCAAAAAGCTATGACCCAGCCATACCACTCCTAGGCATCTATCCTGAACAACAGGTCCCAAGATATCAAAAAGACATCTGCACTTCCATCTTTATCGCTGCACAATTCACAATAGCCAAAATATGGAAACAACCCAGATGCCCCTCCACAGATGAATGGATCCAAAAAATATGGTACCTATACACAATGGAATACTACATAGCGATTAGAAATGGTGAAATATTGGTATTCGCAGGCAAATGGTCAGAACTTGAACAAATAATGTTGAGCAAGACAAGCCTAGACACAGAAAACAAAGGGGCATGATCTCCTTGATATATGACTGTTAAGGTGGTGGTGGGGGGGGGGGCAGTAGAGACCAGGTCTGCGAAACCAAAAACTTCTTGTCAAATGGTATTTCCCACAGGTTTGGGTCAGCAACCCTACATTATGTAACTAAAACCAAACAACTACTCAACATATAAAGGTCAAAAATAGACCTCTCAGTGGATCACAATAGCTCAACAGCTATGTATATATGATCATATAAGACAAAGATAAGCAAACTCTATTGTTGACGTTATATTTAAAGTTCTTGGTGAATTTCCTTTGGCATACCTTACGTGGTTACTGTATATGATTTTGGTACACTGGGTATTGTATATATGCCTACCTGATCTAGGGAAGGGAAAGAAAAACAAGGGTGTAAGATATCACAAGAAATGTACTCACTGCCCTATTATGTAACTGTGCCCCTTTTGCACAACACCTTGTCAACAAAACTTAATTAATAAAAAAAAAACTTAGGTTGCTTCACTTTTGAGCCTATCCAAGAAGAAGTATTTCACAGAAACATTGTAAAAGGGATATAGTTAGCAATTAAAGAACTATTATCTATAAATGGAGGCCCTAGAGACAATGCAGTGGAAATCCATGGGAGGCAGGAAGATTCCCCTGGCATGGACCATAGTTTCCTGGGCACACATTTTCTTATGTGAGACGTCTCCACAAGGAGTAACAAGCTGGCAGTGCCCGCCAATGGACACCTGCAGAAACGCAGCCGACTCTTCCTCCCATCCGTTCACCCACGCTCATTTGTAAGGTGCACACCACATTTCCCGGAATTGCATCTTTGTGTAGCATTGGTTCTGACAGATCCTAGAAGAGTCTTTCTGACTCTCTCACATTTGAGTGGCCTTCTCCTTTCATAGCTCTCATATGTCCCTGAACCTCTAAAAGCCTAAGGGGGTGGGGGGAGGTGAAGACCAAGTCAGTAACCTGTAAATATCTGCCTGGAATGATTAAACATTAAAACTCTCTCTCAAAAAAAAAGAGTACATTTCTTTTTGGGCAATATCACCCCTCTCCTGTCTCTCTCCCAATTTTTCCCTCCCCTCCCCACCACAAGTTGTATAGTTCGTTTTAACGTAGTGTTTAGTGAGTACCACTGCTTCCTTTCTTTGCCCTTTGTCTCACCAGTTCTGTCTTGCCACTTACCCTTCCAAAGACTGATAAACAAGAACAAAAAGAAAATAAAACAAAAGCAGCAACAAAGAAAAAAAAATTTTTTCCATTTCCTGGGGTTCATTTTGATAAACATTATCTTATATGATCAGATGCACAGGTATTGTGCCTCTGTATTCCTCTTGTGAGGGTACCATTTGGTCTCACTGTGTGTGAATGCCTATAGTCCTGTGGAATTTATCATTTATTTTATTTTTACCTTTTACCATCATTGTGTTTACTTGTAGACTTATAGGCACATTCTAGCTATCACAAATGTGGGAAACCATGCAACCTTGGGGGAAAAATATGTTACCTTCTTATCTCAAGTTTAAAATAATGCAATGGGAAGATTGATTCAAAAATAGAATTTTAAGAGAACCTTTGAAATTTTATTTTAATTGATGATAATGATGATGATGATGATGTAGTTGAAAAAGAAGTTAAACTTTCATAAGTCAGGTTATAAGTACATGTTACTTGATCAGTGTCATCCCATCCATCATTCTCCCTCATTTTACCACTCCCTTCCCTACCCTCAACTCATGTAGTTCAGTTTTTATATAATATATATTGAATAAATTAACTGCCTTTGTTTATCTTTTTTCCTACTCATATTGACCCTTTTTTGCTTTCACTCCCCCCCCCCCAAAACACATTTCCACATCCTGGTGTTCATTTTGATAAACAGTACATTAGTTGTTCAGAGTAATTAACACCTTTAGATTCCTCCCCTAAGTATACCTCCTTTAATCAGTTTGTTTGTGTGTAAATGCATTGAGCCTTGTGTATGTTATCATGGATGTTTGTGGTTTAGACATAGCTTCCACATATGACACCACCACATTTGTTATTAATCATAGTCTCAAATCTGGCCAATCTTACTGTAGTAAGGTGGAATCTCATTGACATTTTTGTTTGACATTTTCTTTCTTTCTTTCTTTCTTTCTTTTTTTTTTTTTTTTTTTTTTTTGCCAGTCCTAGGGCTTGGGACTCAGGTCCTGAGACTGTCCCTGGTTTCTCTTTGCTCAAGGCTAGCACTCTGCCACTTGAGCCACAGTGCCACTTCTGGCCATTTTCTATATATGTGGTGCTGGGGAATCGAACCCAGGGCTTCATGTATATGAGACGAGCACTCTTGCCTCTAGGCTATATTCCCAGCCCTGTTTGGCATTTTCTTTATGACCAGGGATGTTGAGCATTTGCTCATATGTTTATTGGCCATTTATGCTTCTTCTGAAAAGTCTGTTTAGCTCCTTTGCCCATTTATTGATTGGGTTATTAATTTTGGGGGCTGGGTAGGTTATTTTCTTGACCGCTTTTGTATTATAGATATTAGGCTCTTGCCAGAGCTGTTGATTATCTTTTTAGTTTTTATCTTTTGCTATGCAGAAACTTTTTAGTTTGATGCAATTACTTTTGTCATGTCTCTATCCTATTTACCAATCTCCTGGGACTCTCTTGAAGAGAACCTTAATATCTACTTTTAGCAGTGAATGAAAAACACAAGCAAGAGATTCTATAGTTATTAATTTCTGCTAACTGCAGCATAGTCTTCCAGGTGTTATGAGGAAAGGTAAGTAAATACTGGATGTCACCAATTACGTTACCTGGTCCCAAGCCCATGGTCTCCCATAAAGTCAGCCACTGCACAGCATGGCAGGAAATCCATGGAAGAAGAAAGGAGAATGACAAGGTTTTAATTCCTCTACCTGCCTCCCTTACAAATCCTTCTGATAAACTCCGATTGATCACCGATTGATCACTGCCTGCTAAGTCTCTTTTCCTCTGCCTTGCCCTTCCAGGTTCCAATAATTCCATCTTTCCTTTATTGTTTAGATCCTGAATTGATGATTGTTCTGTTTCTGAGTGTGTTCTATTTCCATTGGGAATGCTAACTACTACAGATATGCCAACTGATATTTGAGGAAGTTTATTAACTTAGCTGAATGACTTAGAACATTGAGAAGTAACAGATTTAATATTAGAATTCAATTTCCCTAACTTCTGATAAGTACAGTTCTTAAGTACCTCCGCTGGCACACAGAACAGCTTTAACTGGCCCAGAAAATGGGCAAGTGTGTATAGTTTAGAAGGTAGTCGGTTTCTTTCCTTCTTTCTTTCCTTCCCTCTCTCTATTTATTTTGTAATTTTGTACTGGCACTCGGACTTCAACTCACCCTTCCCCTCTCCATTTGTTTTGCTTAAGGCTGGTGCTCTACCACTTAAGCAACAGTGCCACTTCCGGGTAGAGATTTCTTTTTAATTTACTGCTACTAATTGAAATTAGCTAAACTCACATGAAATATTTTGATGTGTTATGGGATTTAGATGCTAGCCATGGTAATATATCTTCTTTTCTATTCTACCATTTTTCCTTGCCTTACTCCCAACTTATTGGTGGTAGTTAAGCCTTGAGTTTGCAAACCTTGTTTGATGTGTTTTCATCTTCAGAGATTTTGTTTTTAAGAGAAATAGAAAGTATTAAATACTGGAAATAATCTCTAGTTCTATAATATGAGGCACTGCTGAAGAGGTGAAGAGAGGTATTTTATTTCATTTGCTTTCTTTTAGGCTTTTAAAGCAGGAAAAGAAATTAACTGAAGCCTGATAGCCTTTAAATTATGGTGTTAAAACTTCCTAGGCAGCATTCCTCAGAGTCTGTGGCTTTTCAGAACTCATTCTAGCATTATTCAACAGTGTTCATTAAGTATCTGTACAGGACTTTTTTTCCCCTATCACCAGCATCTGCCAGCATCTGCATTTCAGCACAATTAACATCTGCACCAGTATTGTGACCATCTTCCTAAGGACCATGCTTATCATAATGACTGACAACAAAAGAGATAATAAATTAGTAAATCCTCAGAATGTCCAGTAATCACAACTTTTCAATTTAATATTACAGAATCATAAAGGTCTTAACTCCAGAGAATGCAATGGTCTAAAACGACCATTGTTCCAGCTCTAACCGGCTAAAGATACTCTTTTAGAGTTCCTCCGTACTGGGTGATGAATAAATAGGAGTGCAATACAATTCAACTCTTATTTTTACTTCAAAGATATGTAAATGACTGAAAACCAAGTTAACATATCAGCATAGCTTGCATGACACCACTGCAATCTTCCACAATACTTATAAAACTCTTTGTATCCTCCTAGGTTCCTTTAAGAGAACTTCAACACAGTGAACAGGCAGATCATCCTGTCATCACATCTCCTTCTCTCAAACAAATGGATTACAGTGGCATTACTTCAAAAATGTACAATAATTTCAAAATAGCTTTCTAAATATTGCATGCAAGTAATATTTAGTGGACTGGATGAGGAAATTCTCTACATATTTTATTAGCTAAAGTTGTCTACAACTATAGTCTTTATACTCATCAGTAATCAAATGATTTCAGTAAATGGAAATTATCAAGAAGCAGGTATTTTTATTCTTAATATGAATGTTCAGAAGAAGACAGGCTTATGAAAACAATTTTTGAGTACATACAAAATTAAGTAAACCACATGGCAGAAATCTATAAGATTTCTACTTCTTTTATTTTTTTCTAATAATCTTATACATGAAGGTAAGTCCTTCTGAAGAATCTACAATCATATCTACTTAAAATCAAATTTCAGATCTATCTGGAAAACTTTACAATCACAAGGAAAGATACCTTTTTTACTATGCTATTATTATTTGCTATAGTTTACCTTTGTTATTCATAACAATATGAAAACTTCCTCTGGAATATATTCTTGCTTTTTAAAGTACAACTCAGGTAATATATTCCTAAGAATGGGATTATATGTTTTTAATTTGCAACAGAGTATTTATTTCCTAAATTGGATTGACATTTGTTCACAATTGTCTTCTCACAACCCAGCAGACACAGACTTAGCTTGCAATAATTGAAGGACTTTGTTAATGAACTTTCTAGGAGCATAAAGTACGTTTTCTAGAAATATTACTACTATGCTTATATCAATTGTGTTCTCAAACATTTTTTAAATGAAAACTTTCCAACATATCATTGTTTCACGATAAAATCTACTTCTATTATAGGTTGCAGTCAAACATCTACTTTTGTGGGTACCATTATAACTGGGAATGTGATCATAATGTTGAATAGTATAGACTTAGAGCTCAAAGACATTTTAGACATTATGTATTCAGAGCTCCCTTTCTGTACTGATGACATAACTGAGACTTAGGAATCTTAAGAAACAAGCATAAGTTTACCCTCTACCATAGTAAGTGCACAGTCATATCACAGATCTATTTTCAAGTTCACACTTCTTGAAGTTCATTGCAGACGAGTCAAATTGAAATTTTCATTTGTTATTTTTTAAATATCAAACTAGTTCACAGATTTAGAATAAAATTTTGTTTCCTTGGTATACTCAGGAAACCAAAACTAATCAACTCACAGGAAAAATAAGATCCAAAAGCAAACAAAATGCTAATTCTTTGCTCAATTAAGTGTATTAGGTAGTTATCTCTCTTTGACATGCAATAAATAAAATTGTATTAACTGAAGTAAATTAGGCTCAGAGAGACAAAGAACACTTTTGTCTCATATGTGGAAGTTAGATCTAAATTATAAATATACATAAAAACATATACAGGGTCACATGCATCTGTACACAAACATTTTAGCTAATGGTATACATGGGGTAGACTTTCAATGTGTAAATCATCTGAATAATGAACAGATCACAGAAATGAAGACTAGGAATCTGGAACTTGTGTTGTTAGAGGGAAGGGTGTGTGTATGGGAGGGGGGGGGTCAGATGGTATGGGAAAATACAGGCATAATATTCCACCTACTCATGTGAAAATGAAGCCAGGTAAATTGAGGGAATCGGTGTGTGGGATTAGAAGAGATGGAGAGAGTGATGAAAGGGGTGACATTGACCACGATGCATTGTACTCATAAGCTGACATGTTGAATTAAATGTCTTTGTATACCTAGAGATAATTTTTGAAAATCAAGGAGAAAATTGTGACAAAAAAGTTTCTTTTGACCCTTTAATCTCAAGAAATGTTTTAAAAGCCAAGGCAATTGTTTTATAGCTTTTAAGATATGTATGAAAAGTAAGAAAAGACACCAGGTTAAGAATTATGCATAATACTGGAGTCAGCAAACATTATCAACTATTTAATTCCAAATAGAGCACATATTAGTTATTACAATGGGATTTGTTTTCATTCTGGTTACTGGATGGTGTATTTCAATGTTTTAGACTATCTTCAAAGCCACATATAGACTAACAAATCAGTAAATGGAAGAACTCAGTCATTCTGTGGCTAACTTGGCAATTTTGTAATGAAACATGTTTATATTTGCATACATTTTATTAATAAATTTCAAACAAAGAGTCTATTTCTGGCCTTTTCTTTAACAGTAACTCCTTCTTAAGACATAACAAACTCTTGATCCATTTCAGTAAAATAAATTTTGGCCAAATATGTCTGACTACTGACAATGTCATTCAATTTAGAGTCTGTCTCAAGCATCTAATACCATGGCTAAAATTGAAATTAATAGTACACTATCATTCTTGGTTTGCAGTTACTAAAGTTAAAGGGAAAATATTTCAAGTTCTTTCATAAGAATCCACCAAACTGCTTCACTCATTTGTTAACAGAAAATAAATCCTTCAGCAAGTCAGCCAGTGCTGATGATAAACTATCACTCAGTCTAAATTTGCTCTGGAAATAATTATGCACTCATCTTTGTATTATTTCATTTTAATGAGTCCTTAAACCTGGAAACTGAAAGAT
This sequence comes from Perognathus longimembris pacificus, assembly GCF_023159225.1. Lineage (NCBI taxonomy): Eukaryota > Metazoa > Chordata > Mammalia > Rodentia > Heteromyidae > Perognathus > Perognathus longimembris. The sequence continues at coordinate 94,033,036 of NC_063162.1, read as the reverse complement.
CTCCTCACTAAGATTTCTGCAGCAATTATACTCTAAAGCTTTTTAAGACAACTTGCAAAATATAAGACAATGTACTACATTGCTATAGCAATGATGGTAACACACCTGGAAATGAAAATCATACTGATGAGAAAATGTGTGTTGGTATGTCTCTTCCAGCAGATCTCTCTTTGTGGATGTAAGAAAGTATTCTAGTAGACAAATGTATGCCTCCTTTGAAAACTCTAGACTCATTTCAGTTAAACATAACATAGAAATATATTTAAACAAGCTCCAGTGAAGCATTGTGGGAAGATATTTCTATCTGCACTTGAGGGAAGGAAATATACAATAATAAGCAGTGATGATACTAAATCAGTTGCTCACTGACGTTCTGACCTTCTATGAAGATTCCACCAAAACCTTGCCAAATATTTTTCCTTTTTTAAAATATTTTTATTATCTTTAAATAGTTGTACAAACGAGTTGCCATTCACCAAAGTGGTTTACAAAAAAAGTGCATCTTAATCAGTGTCATCCCTTTCAACAATTTTGCCCCCCCACCCCCCTTCCCTTACTTAATTTTTGGTTATATAATAAATATTTTGCCATTTACCAAAGCAGTCTAAGTGTACTTCAACATCTTCACCCCACCTTTGGCTCCCTTATATTTCCTAATTCTGTGGTATACACAATGAATTCTTGCCTGTATTCTCTCCCCTTTATTCTTCTACCACTCTGCCCTTGGCTCCACCCTCCCCTCTTGCAACTTTCCATTTCCTGGAACTTATTTTTTTGGGCTTTGACTTAGTCTATTTAAAGAATTATACTATTTGCGCTCTCTATAGATTCTATTACATTTCAGTTAACTCTTTTATAACCCCTTGCTTACCACCCAGCAGACATTTTTTTCTTTTAAGTCTGTATAACAAATTAAAACAATTAAATTATTGAGTTCAGGTTACAGAATGAATTATCATTTTTGCACTAACAAATATTTCCAAGTGTTATCAATTTTCCCTCATTATGCTTATAACACACACACACACACACACACACACACACACACACACACACACACCCCTGGTATTTATCTATCTCTGTTTCTGTGTGTCTACCAAGTCACTCAAAAAATTTATTTATCCGTTGTGGCCAAAATAAACTTGATTAGCATACATACTGATGGATAGATATTTTGAAAGTATACTGGAAGTGATGCTTTGCTCAAATTATCCTAATGCACCACTCAATATGATAGTTATTCAGGTCATAATAAAAATTATGTGTAGTTTATCAGATTGGAACATGTAAGTTAACGGGATAAAAAAAAAGGACTGAAATACAATCAGCAATTCAGATACAATTGCTTTTTTTTTTATCATTTTTAAATAACTGGACAACTACTGCTTTAGTTGACTTTTAATTGTGACTTCACTGAGAAATAGATTTTATCTCAGGCATTTTCCATTGATCACTGACCTTTAGCTCTCATTTGATGTTAAATGCCATGCAATGAACACATCACCAATGTAACACAGCCTGAAACGGATCAGCATATTGAATGTGACCATGAGAAACAGTTCCAATTCTTGGTTCAGCAGAGACTACAGAGGTCTTATTTAGAACCTTCTTTTGTGTCACTTCCTATTTCTCAGTACATTCATGAAGTATTTCTAATACATCAGTTGTGAGGCTTTCTAACATTTTTTCACCAAAACTTTTTCTTCACTGTTTTATTAGTAATAGCCATGGTCTTCTTCATGATGAAAAGCCATTATAGGCCAAATCTTTTCTAGGCCTTGAACTGTAGGACACAGTCATTCTTGCGGCCATTCCAAATGAGTTCTACAGACAATGCTATGACAAAAAATAAATGGATAAATTATCTGATATTATCTGTTATCTTTATCTTTTATTAAAGATTTCATGTTGAGGTTGAACAAGTAAATAAACACATGAGATAATAAATACTTGGCTTACTCAATCTACAATATGCTTATGAATAGCCTAAGTATTGATAAGTTACAATGTAAAAATATCAGTTGTTGAGACTGCAAATAGTAGTAAACTGTCATTCTTTCATTTAGTGGTATAATATTTGACATTATTATAAAATCCAGAGTTTTGTTTTTATATTAAAACTTTTCTACCTATTATAAATGAGAGATAATATCAAGGTCCTTATTTATTTACTTATATTATATTTTATATATTATATGTAATATATGTAGCACATACAATATAGATTAGATTTCTTTTTGAATTTTTAGTTATAAAAAGAACAACAAACAGTACAAGTAATGTATCCAATGCCTAACGTATGAAACTGTAACCTCTCTGTACATCAGTTTGATAATAAAAATTTGAAAAAAAAATCAATTTCAAATGGATTAAAGACCTCGAAATCAAAACACACACCCTGAAAACACCAAAGGAAGGAGTAGGAGAAACACTTGGGCTCCTTGGCGCAGGACGGAACTTCCTTAACAAAGACCCAGAAATACTACACATCAAAGAGATGTTGTTCAAATGGGACTGCATCAAACTGCAGAGCTTCTGCACGGCAAAGGACATAGCTCGCAAGATAAACAGAAAGCCCACAGACTGGGACAAAGGCCTCATATCTAAAATATATGCAGAATTAGTTTTATATTTCTTTGGTGAAGAACTTCGTTAGAAATTGCTTTGAGTGTGTATATCATTTTTAGTAATATGGGAAGTTTAAAATAATTTACCTTTCTGATCTGTGAATAGAAATCTTTCCATCTTGAAAAAAAAGAACAACTATGTAATGAAAAAAAAATGTTTAAAGGTATGAAGGACCCCCCTTTGCTCCAAAATCAAAAATCCCAGGAAATCTTATTAATATATATTATCCAACTTCTTTGATTTTCTTTGTTTATAGATATGGAGTTCATCATTTGATTGAATTAGTATGTTAATAATTTAACCCTATTATCTGGCCCAAGATTGTGCTCATGTTGCTTAATATACAGTAATAAGATAGCATTAGGAACACAGAAGAATTAGTTTGGGATTGTATTGTTGGTGTTTTAATCTTATTTTCCTTCTTTGTGTGTATGTGCCAGTCTGGGGATTTAAATTGGACATGTCTGAACTTCTTTCATTCAAAACTAGTGTTCTACCACTTGAGCCACAACTTCACTTCTGGCCTTTTTAAAGTAGCTTTATTGGAAATTAGCGTTTCAGGACTTTGTGCTTAGGCTGGTTTCAATCCGCAATCTTCAGATCTCGGCCTCCTAAGTAGCTAGGATTACAGGCGTGAGTCACTGGCGCCCAGCTTGTTAAACTTTTTTATTTGGGAGTCATACCATAATATCCAAAGTTACTCAAAAATAGATACTGATTTTTGTCACAATTTCTTTTCTTTTTGTTTTGTTTTTTGCCAGTCCTGGGGCTTGGTTGGACTCAGGACCTGGCTTCTTTTTATCAAAGGCTTACACGCTACTACTTGAGCCACAGTGCCATTTTCGGCTTTTTCTATATATGTGGCGCTGAGGTATGGAACCCGAGCTTCATGTATATGAGGCGAGTACTTTATCACTAGGCCAAATTCCCAGCCCCCACAATTCCTTTTCTTAATCAAACTTATCTGCACATCACCAATTCCTGTATAACTCCAGAAATTCTGATGCAACTGGGATGGAAGCTTTGTAATATCTCCTTCTTGGTGATTGTACTTGCGCAGCAGACGTGAACTCCATATTAAAGTCTGATACATAGACAACATGGCAGGCCACCTTTCTTAACCACCCCTCTACCAGAGTTTTGTCTCTGTCTGACTGTATTTTTTTCCTCTGTGTATTTCTTTTCTCCCCTCCCCTCTTTCTCTGTATTTCTCTGTGTGCATATTTCTCTCTTTTTCTCGGCCCCCACCCTCTGTATTCCTATGGAAGTTTGACTGTGTTGGAGATGTAGCTCAACAGTAGGGTGGATACTGAGCAGGTACAAGGCCCTGGGTTCCCTTCCAACACCACCACCAAAATAGCAAGAAAAAGTATATTTTTATTCTATAAGGTGTGCAAACAAGTATCACTTTATAACACAGAGACAAGGACAATAACTTTTAGCAGTGTTTATTTTTGTTCAAGGAAACCAATGAAGTTGAAAGTTAAGTCACCTGATTGCACAGACTAAGAAAGTGATACATATTTCAGCTTTCCAAAGCATCTTATTAATTTTTAAAGATCCACACTGTTGATAAAGTTAATGATGAAATGTGTGTAATATGGCGACTAAAATACTTATTTTACATATCTACAACATGTATTTTCATATTTTCTAGATCAAGCACAAATCATTTAGGAAAATATTTTAGGTACATGACAAGCTTCAAAACACTAAAAAATTAACATTTTGAAAAAAATCACATGTGAAAGCTCATTAAATAACAACATTGACAAATAAATAATCAGCTTTACTTATTAGCTACTGCCATGCATTTCTGGGATTCCATTCCAAGCCAGGGTCAGCATGCAGGGTATAATTTTGTACCGTGCAGCTGGAGAAAGCTACAGGGCATATTTTTTAAGTGATATGCCACAAAGTCTTCCTCTTTCCTTTAAAGGAAGACCACTCAAGACTGCTAAGCTATTCTCATTAAAATGACCCCAAAAAGCACCTTTCTGCAATGTTCCTGTGGGGATTCATGGCGACACTTCTTTTCAGTTTTGAAGGGTTTTTATTTGTAAAGAGTGGGGAGGGGCTCAGGAATGGAAACAGAGAGTAAGAGAGACCCTTTTCTGTTTTCAAATTTAATGTTTCAGTCATTTACATAGTATCGATAGTCTTTTAAGAATGATGAGGAGTTAAAACTACAGGATGCATGGAATTAAAATGTAAAATTGCACTCATACATTTTGAAGAAGAAAAAAACTTGAAAAGGAAAAAGCTATTCCCAGAGAAGGTCCTGATACTTAGGACAGCTTTCTGGGTTTGATCAAAGCTGAAAGCCTATACTTTCAAGTGAGCAAAATAGCAGTGGCAGGCTCGAGTCTTCCAAGCAATCAAATCTGTAAAGCAGATGGTCTACTAAGTTAGTCCAGTCTGAGAGTCTGAGTTCTAACTCATGCTGTGCTTGCTAGATTTGCTGGCTCTCTTCCTCTCTCTGTGATGTGGGGCTGGCTTGGCAGGGGACACGCTCTCAAAATTGTGGCTAGACTCGTTGTGTTGCCGGGTGTACCTCTTACACTTGCAGGCGGTGACAACCGTGATCTTGTAGGTGCGGGTACTGCCATCCTGACACTGCAGCTGGATTCTCTGCGTGCGTGTTTTGTCGTTGACACACCTCCATTCCTGGGAGCTTCTCCTGCTCCAGTACTTGGTGCCATAGCCTCCTCCAATCCAGTTAGGGAGCACTGGCAGAGGCAAGCACTCACCGGCACACACCAGCTCCTTCAGAGGGCTGATACTGGTGCACTGGCCATCAGAGATGTACTTGGTGGAACGCAGCTCCCGGCAACCCACCTGAACGCGACCTGCAGGGAACAGAAAAGAGTGTACATCAGAGACAAAAATCAAAAGCAACTCCTCCACCCCCCGAAAGTAATTTGCAATGATAAGTAAAATGTCAAAATTATAGCAAATTCCAAAGAAAGAGAAAGGGAAAAATCTACTTGGTTGTCAAGGCAAAAAAAAAAAAAAAAATCTGCCTACATATTTGCTACAGGCACTCTGTTCTAACTTTTTTATAGGTGCAAAAACAAAAGTCTAGGGCTGGTACTTTTTTCATTTATAATATTAACGAACCGAATCTTAGAGTATTTGAAAATCACACATTCTTAGTCTCATTCCTCAATAAGGGTTTTAGCAGCTCTGCTATTTATGTATAAATATTCATCCTTCAAAGAGCTTGCTTTAAATTCTCTTTCTCATGGGTCATATTGGTTAATGTCTGCAAGTGCTTTTAATTAGGATTTTTTTAATCTGTTGAGAAAATGTGGAAAGTATTTAAACTTTGTGTACACTGCCTGTGCAATCTGTAATATTTTATTTCAATTATGGAATTCAGATGCATAGAATTTCACACACATATGGACACAACCTCTGACATTTGACATTGCTAACTTAATCATGACATTTGGGACATAAATTCCCAAGCTATGTCTTTAAAAACATAAACGCCAAAATGTTTGAAATGCAAAAGGCCACCACAACTCAAAATTTAAAGAATATAAAAGCCCTTAAATCAGGAACGTATGGTTGCCATAACAACTTGGCTACATTTCCATGAATTTTATGGCAGAAAAAGACCTAAGATGTCTGATTTACAACTGCAAAAGGAACTACAGTGCTCATTTCCTGGAGAGCAGTCAAGGCAAACTTTTTTGTTTTAATTACTTGGATTTGATAAGTTATGTTCTCTAATTGGTTTCTTCTTATTACATGCCTTGTATGAGTAAAATAAAAATTAATCTTGAGATATTTGAAGTTTTTCTTACCACTGCTTCACACCTAAACTTCAGGAGAACTGTCTGTCACCAATGCTTACTAGCCAGGAAAGAGAAAAATTAATGCCTAGAAGCATAAAAATGTAAGTAATAAAAGATGCTGAAGTGGTTCTACTTGGGTGATTGAAAGCTAATTCAAAGTATAAAGTGATTTAGAAGTTTTTCTTAATCTCTGCACCCCCCTAGTACTCATGAAGTAAGAGAGAAACAGTTTAGGGGGGATCTGGGAGTTGTACACTATGTACATACATACAGGCATGTATATGGAGACTTGGGGTTGAAATTAAAAAGTAAATGATCTAGCTGGACAGCATGCTCAATTTGCTTATTTCTGAAGCCTGTTCACCTTCCTGCAGCTGCTTCAGGAAGGCACCTGGACATAGCTGGAGATGACTCTGACTTGTTTCCTTGGTGACAGTTCAGTCCTTGACAATGAATACCTATCACATGTCTCAATGATCTAATAATCATGAGATATTTCCTATGGAATTAAGACAAACCACCTTCATGTATGTGCAAACACCTTGGTATTCTTCAGAAGGTATTAACAGTCATGTCTCTCTGACTTTCTAAAGGTCAAAACTACTTTAATACTTGAAGAAAGTCTAAGGCGGGGGAGGCATTCTTGTGCAAGTTTCTCTGTCTCTCTTAAAGCCTGTTTATTAACATGTGGACTTTCTAAAGAAAAAGAATGAAAAACAGAAGTTAGCTGAAGAAATCTGAGTTCTTCTAAACAGTGGCCAATTAAGGTGTCAATTAAACAACAAAAAAGGATAAAACAATGCTTTATACAAAACTTTAGTGTACTGTTATTTTAAAACTCTTAAGTTACAAAAAAACCTCTCCAATCTTTCACAGACATATAAAATTGCCTAAACATTTGACTTAGCTATGAGCATCACCAAAAAAGTATATTATTTCACTAGGCATATTTTAGAAATCTACATTTTTCTCTGAAAGTTTCTGCTTTTGTACACTATCAAAATTGTACACACCAGAAATAAACCAGAAATTAAGCTATTAAAACAATACTTTTTAAAAATTTCTCATTTTGCAGTTTCAAAGAAGCAACAGTTTAATTCCTGGCTATATTTTCTCTGTGGCTTTTTGATTTTTTTTAAGCCTATGCTTGTATTATCAAGCCACTATTTTCATTAGGTTAAATCTAAAATCACTACCTAAGGAAGAATACCAGCCTACACACATGCAGTGATTGCTCCCAGATTGTTTTGCAAAATATATATGGTTCAGGTTAGTTAGCCAGGAAACAATTCCACAGGAATGTGATCAAATGCTACCAGAAAAGACAACAAACTACCAAACGAACAAAATTCTGTATAAGTAAAACAACACTTACTGCTTCGATCCAGTCCAGTGTTACTGAAATGCCTGCCTCCATTTCTGGCTTGATTCAGCGTGCTGTTGCTGCTGGGGTGTGCTGGAACAGGTTTAACCACATGTGAATAAAGGATTTCTGTGGCATCATTTTTAAAAGCCAAACAGCTTTTCATGAGGATGCATGCTAGAGGAATGAGATAGAAATGAATGGCAGGAGGAAGCATGGTGAGTAGAGGATTTGCTTGGCTGAAGAGCTGGTTAATTCCCTTCCCTCTGCTTCTGCACTGTAACTGTGAAATTCCTCCTCAAGGTTCCCTTTATATATCCACAGAGGTTTGGCGTTCATTCAGGTGTAAAGTTGTGTAGAGCTTCAGAGTGAAAACACTGAGAAGGGGTGGGATCCCTACATGACCCTGCAAAAGAATTTTACCAATGGAAAAGGAGATTGCAGGAAAGGAGGAGCTTGGTATACAAATTGCATGAGATTTCAGAGTTGGACTTCACTTGTCTGCAAGCTGAAGGAGGCAGGCACATTCTATAACAACCACAGTCTCTCTTCAGCCATTTCCTTTCCAGATTTTAGTTCACATGCAAGTTTAATTTAAATGAATTGCTGCTTCGTTTAAAATGCTGTTGTTTCTATATGTATCTCAAAAGTTAGAATATTTGGGACATAGAGAAGGTTCCTTCCTGATAACAGGAGGAACTTGTGTGAGTTTAAACAGTGTAGTATGTTTTGTATCTTAAAGCAAACCAATGTTTTTTGTGGTGGATTTTTTTTCCTTTACAGTCTAAGGGACAGAGCTAAAAATTGCCCTCTGGACACATTTAAATAATGCTGCTTTGATCTGTGTGAATTACAGTGCTGCTAGGTAAATTATTGCCAGGGGTTCTATGTAGAGATTAATGAACAGAGTTCTGTCTGTACTGAAGTAACTGATACCAGTTTCCATTGCAAAAACATGCCACAAGCATTGCTAGCATTCACAGGATCTCTTTACAGAAAAAAGAAATCCATTACCAATGGACTCTTATTGGGCAAATTCAAAGTAATTTTTATAGATTTTATTGGTTGTAGAACATGAGTTCTGTCTATCATTTATGAAACATCTTGTATATTACTTCCTTTGAGTGCAGATAGGAGTTCCATTGACTATTACATCTTAAAAATTAATAAAGTTACATTTAATTTATGGAGCCATTTTGATCAGAATAACAATCTTTTCAATTATAAATCTTTAGTGTTGCTATTAAAGTGGCTTTTATTTTGTTTCTTCCTTATTTTATAAGATTTTGGTAATTGCTACTTATTTTCCTTCCTTCCTTCCTTTCTTCCTTCCTTGCTGCTTCTCTCTTCCTCTCCCTCACTCTGCACAGTATCACTGCTGATATTCAGCAACAAGCAGTTCCTTCCTGTAGGGAGATTCTCTTACATGTTTGCCATCATCTCTGTCCCCTACCCTTAAATACCAATAACACTCACCAATTCCACTGCTACCAAAAGTATTTCCAGTCATTGTCAAATGTCAGCCAGTGAGTAAAATCATCCCTGAAAGCCACTGTCTATCTCACTATGAAAAGAAAGTAAATATAAGACCAAAATACAAAATATTTAATAATAATAATGAAATAATATTGCTTTTTGTTCTGACAAAAGTAGTACTATGATTTTGTTTGAAAATAATATCTGCTTCTTCTTTAGAGGTATGTATTAAAATATACATCAATTAAGATGGCATAGTATCTGAAATAAACCTCAAATATGGAAAAGGAGTTGTTAGGTATATAAGTATTGAAAGATTAGCCTTGTTTTGATCACCATTAGAACAGGATGGTGGATCTCTTCTTTTTATTCTTCATTATGTTCAAAATTCTTCATAATAAGAAGTTTAAAAACCAGTCAGACTATCAATGTAATGTATATATGTGCTCTAGGAACAATAAGATCTCTTTACTAAGGTTGCATGTGGTTATTTACCCTTACATCCTTCTTGGAAAATAACAAAGTTTTATTTTGTGAAAATGAAGATTACATATCAAGCACCCTTCTAGAATATTGCAAATGAAATTTCTCACCTTGATTATCAGGAAAATTGATGTTAATTACATTAAGTATGTTAATATTAACCTGTATTAACTCAATGGCTACAGGAAGTAAGAGAGTCAAAATAATCTAATTACTTTCCATTGCATTTCCTTTTGTGTGTGGGGGGGGGATAAAGAAATCTTTTAATTTTAATTTAGTTATCAAGTTGGACTAATGAGGCTAGCAAAATTGATCCATAATTGTTCAATCTGCTCTGTCTTTAGGATTCTGTAGTCTAATCCCCAGAATATCACTTTTAATAGAAGCAAATTTGAAAAGAGAGCAATATGGTTGTGTAGATAGAGAGAAAATATGCAGAGTTCTCAGGCCCAAGCCATCCCGAAGGATCAAATTTAGGAAAAATGTCTGAGAAAATAGAATTAATTATAAACAGGATATTTAAAAAATACTCTGGGTCTCTAGGCATTCACACATAGTGAGACCAAAAGAAGATACTCTTAGAGCAGAATACTCATAGAGGAAAATACTCCTAGAAGCTTAATGCCTATGTAGCTCTGATCATATAAAATAATACTTATGAAAATGAACTCTAAGAAATGGAAACCAGGTTTTTTCTTTGTTGCTGTTTTTGTTTTCTTTTCTTTTGTCTAGTTTGTTTATTTATCTGTCTTTGGGAAGGTAAAAGGGGTCACAGAAATGGAGAGACAAAGGTAAACAAATGCTGCAGTGGTACTTACTAGACACTATGTTGAAAATGAACTACACAACTTGTAGGTGAGGATGGGTGGGAAAAACAGGTGGGAGAGAGAGAGGGAAGGGGTGACACTATCCAAAAAGAAGGCACTCGTTACCTGACCTATGTAACTGAAAGCCCTCTGTACATTTACCTTTAAAACAACAATAAAAATTTTAAAAAATACTCTGCTCAAATTGGAGGAAGGCAAAGAAAGGGGAGAAATTGTTCAAAAAAAAAAAAGAAGAAATGTACTCATTATAATAAGACTATTTAAAAATTACTTTGATCAGTTTAAAATAACTTCACAAAGAATAACCACAATGTGTAGTGAATCTGATAAGATTGTAGATAATTGTTAAATACCACAGTTGATTCACATCATCAAATCTTCCTCTGTATCTGTTTTCCTCTCCACTCAGAATGTGCTTATTTTATCCCTGATTCCTTGATTAGCTCTATTCAGATGGCACCGGAACTAAGAAAACTGTTTGCTCTTTTTTTCTTTTCTGTGCCACTCCTAGGACTGGAACTCAGAGCCTAGGAGCTGTCCCTACACTTTTGTGCTCCATATTAATGCTCTACATTGAGCACTTGAGCCATGGCTCGACTTCCAGGTTTTTGGGTGGTTAATTACAGATGAGTCTCACAATATTCCCTCCCTGTGCTGGCTTTGAATCATGCTCCTTAGACCTCAGCCCCCTGGGTTGCTAGGATTCAGGTGTGCACCACCTTCACCCAACTTCTTCGTGCTTTTTGAATCTGGATCAGCATCCCATCTCTATACCCCAGAACAGCTTGTTTCCTGATGACTTTACCAATCCTAGGATGAAAGATCTATTTTTGTTTTAGAAATGTTGTTAAATATTTGGATCAAATAAATATTTAAGAAATACAAAAAATCCTTTAGCATGCAAAAAGATTGGTGCATATTTGTGGTAGGCAATATGATATCCCATGATGATCTTTTCCTCATGATAAACACATCCTTGTTACTAGCTCTCTTCTCTAATGTGTGGATGAAGGTAGTGGCTAACTTCCAAGGAGTATAATATGCTATCAAGGTAAGAAACAGCTTCTGAAAGTAGGTTGTCAAAATACTGTGACCCCTGTCACCCCCTCTCTCTTATTTGCTAGCTTTATGTGAGCTTTCCATAGAAGAAGCCCATGTGGCAAGAAACTTATGTCTGTAACTAATAGGGATATGAGGTGCTCAAACAAATCACCCAGAATTCTATCAATAACTACGTGGGTGGACTTGGAAGGAAATCTCCTGTCATCCCTCAAAACTACGAGTTTTAGCCTATACCCCAAAATGGAGTAAATTGCATTTGCTACCTTGCACAATAGGAATTGATGTCTGTGTCTTGTGCATTATGCTTCCAGAGTCCCTAAACTCATTTTAACCAAGACTGGCAGCATATTCAATATCTTGTCCTGGGTGATAAAAAGAACACTGAATTCATTTTATTCCTGAACTATTGTAAAACTGTATGTCACTTGAAATCTTCTTGGAAATGCAGAGCTTTGAGTCTACCCTCACACTGAGTCAGGATACCTTAGGCTGGAGCCTCAGAATCCACATTTTAATAAGCTCTCCAAAAAAGTCTTATGTGCACTAAAGTTACAGGTGTTCTGTATTCAAGTACAGAGATGGCTTCAGCATATTGGCCTTCCATACAGTCCCATGAGTACAACTTCTGCTCCAAACTCCAAGTTTACACAGTCAGATGGAAGAAGCCCTGCCTTAAAGCTCAAGCTACTTGGCCAAAAACAAAAATAAAAACATAAACCCTAGCCCATTTCCTTCTGCTACATTGATTTCTCCCTCAGGACTTGGTACTTCATGTTCTCCAATGACTGACTAATTGTTCTGTTCCATCGCAGTGGGCACTTAAAACCACAATGATTACTATCAGTTATAGACTATCTCACTAGAAATTTTGGCATCCATACCAATTTGCTCAGAATTCATCATTGACACAGATCTATGCAAAATACTTTGCTGTGGTTTTGGTTGTTGCCTACCAGTCATAGAGGCATCTTACAGCTAAATTGGGCTCCCAGCCCTGGCTGCATGCAGTGTTGCTTCACTTTCTCCTGTGGAGTCTTTTAGTACCAGCAAGCTTTATGGCAAAACATAAAACAATTGTGATCTTACATCAGAGTAGACTTGAGCTTAGGACTGAAACACTTTGAAGTCTCTTAGTATGCCAGGAAATTGGAGAAAAAAATAATTTTATAAAGGATTTTTCCCAATAATGCCTTGAAACTTGAAAAATAAAGTTGTCTCAGCAATTTCTAATTTTAATTCATATATATGTATACATATACATATATATATATATCAGTACTGAGGTTTGAATGGAGAGCCTCTTGCTTGTTAGGCAAATGCTCTTCTGCTGAGCCATACCTGCAGCTCTTTTTTATATTTCGTGTGTGTGTCTGTCTGTCTGTCTGTCTGTCTATCTCGCTCTCTTTCTCAAGGCTAAAACGCTACCACCTGAGCCATCATCCCAGGTTCAGCTATTTTTGGTGGGTAATTAGAGATGAGGGTTTCACAGACTTTCCTGCCTGGGATGACTTTAAACCACAGTCCTCAGATCCAGCCTCATGAGTAGCTAAGAGGTTTGAGTCACCGGCACCCAGCTTTGACATAGGATCTTGATTTATGTCCAGGGTTCCACCTGCACTGTGATCCTCTTGTTTCATCCTTCCTGTCTTATATGAGATGATAGGCACACATCCCCATGCCCATTTTCTTCCACTGAGATACAATCTTGTTGACTTTCTGACCTAGGATGCCCTGGAATTTCAATCTTCCTGATCTCAGCTTCTCAAGGCTACAGGTTTGAGCCACCACAGTGTCCAGTTCTAATCATTTTAATGAAATTATTTCTTTCTTTCAAGTTACATGCTGATGAAGTATTCTAGAGCAGCTGTGTAGCAAGGATGAAGAGGATATGACTGGAAGAAGAGAAGGTGGACTACATTGATTGACAAGAGATCCCAGTGAATCTTTGAACAATCATGCCTTGCAGGATTTGTGATGTGGACATTATCTGGTGGATTATGGAGAGTCATTGAAAGATATGTTTGTGTGTGTGTATGCTTATTTTTTATTTTCACAAAGTGAAAACAGCAGAAAATTTCAACACAAGTCAAATAATATAGATTTTCCAGTGTTCTGACTTTCTCTCCCTGTCCCTTCCTAGTAACTGCTTCCTTCTTTCCACTTAATATTCTCTTGATTTATGAAATCAGTTAGAGTTGCCTGTTTTTAACATTTGATACAAAAAGATGACCTTTTCTTCATTATTGAATTGTATAGTATTGCCTGGACACCTCATACCTTATCCAGTCTCCTACACTAAGCTGCTGATGGATTAATGATGCTATTCAGCATTCTCTTTGTGGTCTGTAAGTACACATTTTCATCAGTATCTATCTACATGTGAACTGGATGAGACATGGGCATATATATATACATACATATATATGTATGTATATATGTACATACATATATATACATATATATGTATGTATATATACATACATATGTTGAGCTTTAGAGTTTTCAGAAGTAATCTTTTTTTGTTCTAGGAACTTTTCTTTATTCTTTTTTTTATTATCAAACTGATGTACAGAGAGGTTACAGTTTCATACATTAGGCATTGGATACATTTCTTGTACTGTTTGTTACCTAGTCCCTCATTCCCCCTCCCCCCTCCCCCTTTCCCTTTCCCCCCCATGAATTGTTCAGTTCATTTACACCAAACAGTTTTGCAAGTATTGCTTTTGTAGTTGTTTGTCTTTTTTTGCCCTGTATCTCTCGATTTTGGTATTCCCTTTCAATTTCCTAGTTCTAATACCAGTATACATGGTTTCCAATATACTCAGATAAGATACAGAGATAGTGTAGGTACAACCACAGGAAGGGGATACAAGAAGATCATGAATAATAGAAGCTACAGTTACACATAGCACATTGAAAGTAGTTACAACAGTGATATAACAATCGTTTCCATAACATGGAGTTCATTTCACTTAGCATCATCTTATGTGTTCATAAGGGTATAGCTATTGGACTCTTGTGATCCTCTGCTGTGATTTGCCTAAACCTGTGCTAATTATTCCCTGTAAGGGAGACCATAGAGTCCATGTTTCTTTGGGTCTGGCTCACCCAAAGTAATCTTAACTGAAATTTCTACCAGCCTTGATAGATTTGAAACAAGAACAAGATCAACACTATACTTTGGAACACGGAGTCCAAATGCAATGTACAGGAGTATAGAGGTACAGTTATATGAGAGCACCTGAAGTGGAAACTATTGTGATGTGGGAGGGAAAGCCAGGACAGAGGTGGAATACTCCATGGGGATAATTAGAGAGGAAGATGAAGGTGAAAAGAACATTGTAAACCTGTGTGCTGTAGAGATAATGTTATCAGGCACATCAGGATTGGGAGGAATAATGAGCATAAACTGGGTCAGGAGGAGGTTAGGACGCTAATGAAGAACCCAATAGATGGTGTCAAAGTAAAAACTGAAAAGAACTCAAAAAAGCTCTCCAGGTACTAGCAGCAATTTCACTTGCTCTCTTTAGTACGATTGTGTAGCTTTGTCTCACACATTGTTGTGAGAGATTTGGGGTTTGAAACCTGTGGTCAGATAATACTGATTTAAAGCTCTTTCTTACATACCTAAAGTCACCTAATTACTCCCCCAGATTTTTTTTTTTTTTTTTTTTTTGGCCAGTCCTGGGCCTTGGACTCAGGGCCTGAGCACTGTCCCTGGCTTCTTCCCGCTCAAGGCTAGCACTCTGCCACTTGAGCCACAGCGCCGCTTCTGGCCGTTTTCTGTATATGTGGTGCTGGGGAATCGAACCTAGGGCCTCGTGTGTCCGAGGCAGGCACTCTTGCCACTAGGCTATATCCCCAGCCCTCCCCCAGATTTTTTTAACTGACTCTAATTTTTGTAAATCCTCAACTAAGGACCACTACTCAGATATATTTGTGCGGGCTTCTATAATTTATGCCCTTGATTTTATTTGAAACCATAAATAACAAATATCTTTTGGAGCTTAATTTATTTCTCCTACATCTACTGGCTTAGCTTGAGTTTTCATCATCATTTGCCTGAGCTGCTGTCAGAACTTTTTACCTCAACTCTTGCCTTTTATTCTTATCATCTTAAATGGCCCTATCTGTGAAAACCAGAATGGTCTTTTTTAAATGCATGTCTGAACATCTCACTTTAATTTAGTTGTGCCCTTACCTTGCATAATAAATGAACACCATCATGAGCCAGCTGCCCATGAGAAACAATGCTTCTCATTGTTATTCCCTTACATGTATTGTAATGCTTCAGTAGTAGTTGCTCATACTTACCTTCCTACCTAGTGCTGTTTTGTGATTTTGCATAGGCTTTCTCATCCTGCCTGGTACACCATTAATTTCTTTCATAATTCAAAATTCTGCTCCTCAAAGCCTTTTTCTGTATATGTATATGTAATTGATAAAGCAATGGTAAAGCCAGATAATTGGTGCAAAAGTAACCTTTTATAAAAATGGTATACAGACCTCTGAAAATTCTTTAATTTTAAGTAGCATAAAGACATTTCTCAAAAGCTCAATAGAATTGTGTAATTTCTTTCCAGTCCTAACATGCAGCAACTCACTGAGGAACAGTAAAATGTAAAACATAAAGATAATCCATGGACATCAGAAAGGAAAATAATGCATAGTTTAGCACAGAATGTTTACTGAAGAGGTGTTAAAGGGAGCAATTTTTTTTTGTTGTTGTTGTTTTTGGCCAGTCCTGGGGCTTGGACTCAGGGTCTGAGCACTGTCCCTGGCTTCTTTTTGCTCAAGGCTAGCACTCTGCCACTTGAGCCACAGTGCCACTTCTGGCCATTTTCTGCATATGTGGTGCTGGGGAATTGAACCCAGGGCCTCATATATATGAGGCAGGCACTCTTGCCACTAGGCCATATCCCCAGCCCGGGAGCAATTTTTTTTTTTGAAAGAGTACTTTTATCATTCTCCTGGTAATGTCAACACAATTATTATCTGGTAATAGTTAATTTTTTCCATTTATTAAACAGACACAAATGATTGTATTATGGGAAAGATCTTATGGATATTTTCAATTAATTTCAAATAACATGTATGCTGTAAAAATGGAAATAGCTTATTAAGTACAGGGATAAAATTCATCTTTTCTTTTCTTTTCGTTTCTTTTTTTTTTTTTTTGGCCAGTTCTGGGGGCTTGGACTCAGGGCCTGAGCACTCTCCCTGGCTTCTTTTTGCTCAAGGCTAGCACTCTACCACTTGAGCCACAGCACCATTTCTAGCCATTTTCTGTATATGTGGTGCTGGGGAATCGAACCCAGGGCTTTTTTGTGTATACAAGGCAAGCACTCTTGCCACTAGGCCATATTCCCAGTCCCCAAATTCATCTTTTCTTATTTCTCATCCAGCTAATTTTTTTAAAGATATAAACACTATTAAGAATGTATTCTGATATTTCTCAACATTTTCTGCATTTATAAGAAAGCACAGGTATATATTTATTTGCATTCACATACATGCATAAATATTTACATTTTTCATTCAGACTGGATTGTCATATACATGAGTTCTTAAATTATATTCTATACTAAGTGATGTATCATGTATACTTTCCAATGCCAAAACACACAGATTTTCCTCACTCTTTTTTATCCTTTTTTTTTGCATCAATGTGCCATAATGTATTTGTCCATTTTTTGAATAATAGATATGTGGAGCACTTTCGGATTTCTCCTTTGTACATGTGAATGAGCATTTATTTTCAAGTATTGTCTTTTTATTTTGCTATTTTTGAATATTGCCTCCATTCAGATAGTTGGAGAAGGAGAGAAATGTGAATAGAACAGTGGGAGTTGGTGTGTGTACTTCATAAAAGACCAAAAGTCAAAATCTGTTCCTGAACAGTGTCTCACACAGAAGGCTAAGCTTCAGAAAGGGGTGGAAACCACATTAATGAAAGATTCTAGTGGGACAGCACAAAAGCACATGCAATCTCAGTGATTCTGGATCTACAGGGCTTGTGTAGAATGCCCCAGACAGCTTGGCAGCAACAAATAGAAATGGCTGGTGACAATACCAGAGTACACCTACTCATTGCCTTGATTGTATGAGAGGATGAAAGAAAAGGAAAATAAAGGTCAGGGTCTAAATACAATTATAAAATATAAAGAAGCAGCTCAATTTTTTTTCACTCCTAAACTTCTATATGGGAATGGAAATTCATCCCCTTTTCAGTAATGTTTTCATGTATGTATGTTTGTATGTATGTATATGTATATCACAAATGAAGGAAGTAAACTATGTCTATTTGCAGATGATATGAGCTTATACTTGCAAGGTCCAAAACATATCTCTAGAAGACTCTTAGATCTGATACACACTCTCAGCAAAGTATCATGAAACATCAGTATACGAAACTCAGTAGCATTAATATATTCAAACAACAAAGTTGCTGAAAAAAGAAGTTGGGAAAAAATCCTATTAATGATTGTCTAAAATAAAAAAATAAATGAAATTGCTAGGCATTAGCATAACCAAAGTTGTGAAACTCCTCTAAAATCAACTTTGAAAGCACTGAAAAAGAAGAAATTTCAAAATACACCAAAAGATTGCAGACTTCCTATATTCAAAGTTGAACAGAACTAAATGTTGTTAAAAATGGTCCTATTATTTATGTGTTAAATTACATTAACTCCAAGAAACAAGAGGCTTTTATTATACTGTTTGTGCTTCTTTTTTTTCTTCTTTTCTTTCTTTCTTCTGTTTGTTTTCCCTTTTGTCACTGTTTTTTATTTCTTTTCCCATTGTCTTATATATAAGTTTATCTGATTTGGAGAGAGGAAAGGAGAAGCACAGGAAGAGTGGAACAAAGGT
The DNA here is from genome assembly GCF_023159225.1 of Perognathus longimembris pacificus. Lineage (NCBI taxonomy): Eukaryota > Metazoa > Chordata > Mammalia > Rodentia > Heteromyidae > Perognathus > Perognathus longimembris. The sequence goes on along the minus strand of NC_063162.1, from coordinate 94,014,524 downwards.
TGAACCAATTCAGCAAAGATACTCAATAGACACTATGTTGAGAATGAACTATACAGCTTGGGAGGGAGAGGAGTCAGAAGGGACAAACTGAGAGAACATGAGGGAGAGAGTGACACTATTCAAAAAGAAAAGTACTCTTTACCTGACTTATTTAACTGTAACCCCTCTGTATATCACCTTTACAATAAAAAAATAAAAATGGTTATATTACCAAAAAAGTCCATATCACCAAAAGCAATATAAAAATTAAATATAATTCTTATTAAAATTCCAATGCTCTTCTTCACAGAAATATAAAACAAAACAATCATTTCTGAAATTCATAAAGAAATGTAGAAACCTCAAGTGATAAAAGTTATCCTTAGCAAAAGAGCAACACTAGAAGTATCAAATTACCTGTAGTCCAACTATAAAACAAAGCCATAGTAACAAAGACAAAATTAACAACAAAAACAGCATTAATAATAGGACAGGAGCTATCTGATTCTTGAAAAAGTTACCAAAAACAGATCTGGGGGGAGTGGGGGGAGAACATTTCTTTAACAATTGGTACTGGGAAAACTGGATATCCACACATAGAATACTAAATCTTGATCTTTCTCTCAACCTGGTCAAAAATCAAGTCAAAATGAAAACACAGGGAAATATAAAATATAAAATGCTTCTACAACAGCAAAAGAGAAATAGTTATTGGAGTGAAGACATAGCCTACAGAATGGGAAAAGTTTTACTAGATATTCATCAAATAGAAGGCTATTATCTATATAAAAAACTTAAAATAAACAACAAAAAAGAAAATAACTCAACTATTAAATGGACAAATAGAACCAGACACTTTTCAAATGAGAAAGTACAGGTGGCCATGTTAGCACATAAAAAAAGGTTCAGCACCTTAATCATCTGGGAAATGTAAATCAAAACTGAATTAAAATTCCTTCTTAGCTCATTCATAATGCCTATCATCAAGAAAACAATAAATGCTGGCAAAAATGTAGGAGAAAAGGAATCCTTATTCACATCTGGTACAAAGGCAAATTAGTGTAGTCATAATGGAAATCAGTATGGAAGTGCCGCAACAACTTAAACATAGAACTCCATGCAATCTTTTGAGAATGTGACCCCAAAATTCAACATTGCTTATTAAAGAGTCAGATGCACAACCAAGCTTGTGGCAGCACTATTCACAGTAGTAAATTATGGAATAAGCCTAGTTACCCATCAGTGGATATGTGGATTAAGAAAATGTAGCAGGCAGGCAGGCACACACACACACACACACACACACACACACACACACACACGGGGAGTTTTACTGAATGAAATTTATGTCATTTGCAGGGAAGTGGATGCAACTGGACATCATCATGTTAAATAAAGCAAGCTAGTCTTACAGAGACAATCATGACACATTTTTTGTCATGTGGAATCCAGAGCAAGGAAAGAAAATATGAAAGCAAAAGGGAGATTATAAAGGATGTGGAAGGGGTGGGGAGAAAGGGAAGAAGAAAGATTGAAAAAGAATAATGGAGAGTGAGTATGATAGAAACATATATAGTTTGTATATATGGAAATATCATAATGAACCCCCTTAGTTTGAATGACTACTATACACTAATAAAAAAAATACCAACAAAAACTACACCTTCACTACAATCACAAAGTGTTAGAATGTATTAGAGCAGTTTAATTTCATACTAACATCAAGCATAGTCAGAAATACATAGAAACAGATAGGACTAAATATTTTATTTTGAAGAAAAATATTTTTATTAAAAACGTTTCCTTCTTGACTATTATCTTTCATTATTTCTTTTACCTTCAGTTGCTACTTTTTCATCTCTTTTGATGGTTTTAACCTTGTTTGAAGTTGATAAGAGACTGTCCATTTTAAAACTTCATAGAAATAATTTAGCCAATATTCTCTGATAAAGAAGTATTTGTTAAAATTATCATTTCAAGACATTTACCCAAAGGATCACAAACAAGGCCATACTAAAGCTACCAGCACAACCATATTCATAGCAGCATTATTTGCCATAACTAAAATATGGAACCAACCCAGATGCCATTCAGCAGAGTAATGGATGAAGAATTGTGGTATATATACACAATGGAATTCCTTGTTTCTATCAGAAAGAATGACATTACTCCATGCATAAGAAAATGGAAAGACTCAGAAAAAAATCATACTAAGTGAAGTGAGCCAGACCAAAGGAAACATAAACTCTATGGTCTCCTTTATTGGTAATAATTAGTGTATGTCTAAGATAGTCCTAGTAGATGATTGCAATTGCTCAATGGCTATGTATATATGATCACATAAGTTGACGCTAAGAGAAATGAGCTCCAAAATACAGAAAAAAGATTTATCATTGATGTTATTTCCAACATACTATGTAAAATTATTTCTTTTTTCCTCTGTCCATCTTTCCTATGAATTAGCCCCTATTGTCATTGTATTTGATTCTGGTACTCTGAGTATTTTATATATGTCTGTCTGAATTAAGGAAGGGAAGGGGAACATTAAAATGGTGGAACAAAATGCAAAAGGAAAACCAATGCAACAGCAATATGTACAAGACAACATGTTGTAAACTAACTGTATAACTCAGGGAGGTGGGAAGTTGGGGAGGAAGGAAAGTGGGGAAAAAATGAGGGAAGAGGTAACAAATTGGACAAGAAATGTACTCACTACCTAATATATGTAACTGTAACCCCTCAGTACTTCACCTTGACAATAAATGTTTTTAAAGATAAGGGATGAAAAAAATTAAAATTCAAAGAAGACAAACAGGATCTTTCAAATGTCTTATGGTTTTGATTTTTTAATGTCAACTCACAGTTTATATTGTCTTCAAGCCTAATTCTTCAGCATGTTTATAATGCAGTTGGGGGCTGTTGGCTGCCAGTATCTGGGGAGGCCTGGCTTCCCTGACAAACAGCCAGTGAGAATCTTGAAACAGACAGCAAAGTCTGCTCCTGCCAGGACATTGCAAGCTGTTTAGTGACCATCGAAATGTTCTGCTAGTTTTGTTGCCATACTTGGTAGTCCCAGGAATCTGGCTAGCTTCAGAAGTTGAGCAAAACAAAATACAACTGTGCATAGCCACACCCAAGGGTGACTGTCTCCAAATACCTTACAAGTCAGAGGCTGAAGCACTTGAAAGGCTTGGATCCCTACAGATCAAATCTTCATAAGATTGAGCCTTTAAAGACAACCCTTAAGCACATAAATGTTGTCATTTACAGCACTGTTTCTGTGCTATTTTGCCTTTCCAATTATCAAGGTGGCTAATGCACATGATAATTACAGTTCCTTAAAATTTATTCACTCTTGAGCAGATCAGCTCAGAAATGTTGGCACTGTTTCAGGGTTCCTTAACAACTGCTTGCCAAACCACTCTTTGATCCAGTGAAATCATCATATGATTCAAAACAAGGCCTACAGCCTTTCAAGAATTCACATCTTACATCCTCATCCCCATAGCCTATCATTCTCATGTGCAATCTAAAAACTGATTTTTCCTTATTAGTGGCAAAGGAATGTCTTTTCCTCCCTCACTGTAGAATTTTTAGTAGGCTTTCTTTGTTTCTCTTGATTTACTTATCATTTTAACTAACATACATGGAGTACATATAGTACATATTATGTACTAGGGACTGTGATTTGCCCTGCAGTTCTACAGCTAAGCTATCTCTCCAAAATTCACAGCATAAAGTGGATACAGTCAGTTGAACAGATAATTACAATGCAGCTTTAAGTAAGGATAGGATGAAGAGAGAACAGAAGTAGGGCTCAAAGCCACTGGTGGAAGCCAAGAAGATTCCCAGGGGAGGTGAGTGCTGAGCAGAGCATTAAGGATAAATAACAGCAGGCAGATGATAAAAGCAAGTGAGATGGGTATTGGAGACAGAAGAAATAGTGTGTGCGCCCAGGTCTGGCACAGGGAGAAAGCATGACAAATCTTAGAAACTAGAAATGTTTTGCTTGTCGTGAAATGCCTCCCCTAGTAAATGTGATCAAAGCACATAATATACATGTATGGAGAAACCATAGTGAAAGCCCTTTGTGCAATTACTATATACTAATTAAAGAGGCTGGGGAGAAATGTTTCCCAGAGGGAAGCTAGAAAAGAAGTGACAAAGATCAGAGCACCAAGATTTTGAATAACCACTTTTTCTTGTGACAAAATATGAATTTTATTCCACGATTAATGTGAGGGCCCCCTAACAGAATTCTGAGCAAAGAAGTGACATGACCAATATGAAGTATTGGCTAGACAACACTGAAGAAGAAAGCTTATAGAAAGAAGTTAGCTAGTGGCAAGAGTGCTTGCCTCCCATACAAAAAGCCCTGGGTTCAATTCCCCAGCACCACATATACAGAAAATGGCCAGAAGTGGCGCTGTGGTTCAAGTGGCAGAGTGCTAGCCTTGAGCAAAAAGAAGCTAGGGGCAATGCTCAGGACCTGAGTCCAAGGCCCAGGACTGGCCAAAAAAAAGAAGTTAAATTCAAAATATTTAGGGCTCTAGGCTGGCTTCCCTCAACTTCACTAGGCTACAACCTGGGAGCATATGTTTTGGTTTTTGTTGTTTATTTGTTTGTTTTTCCAATCCTGGGGCTTGAACTCAGGGCTTAGGTGCTGTCTCTAAGCCTCTCTGTGCTCAGGCTAGCACTCTACCACTTGAGGTACAGTGTTACTTCTAGTTTCTAAGTTATTTATTGGAGATAAGAGTGTCATGGACTTTCCTGCCTAGGCTGGCTTCAAACTGCGATCCTCAGATCTCAGCCTCCTGAGTAGCTAGGATTACAGGCATGAGCCACCAGCACCAGGGAGCATGTGTTCTTTCTTGTCCCAAGCCACTTGCTTCCTGTTCTGGAGTTTTCCTGATTCTTCAGTAGGAGACTGTAAGGAAGTCACTTGTGCTTGGGTAAACTTGAAAATCTGGAGGGCTCCACACTGGTAATTGCCATTATTGATTATTCAGGTCTGGAGGTAATGGACTTGTTGAATCTTCTTACAAAATCTCTAAGAATAAAATAGCCTGGCACACAGTAGACAGAAACTGGATGATGACTATTTTATTGGTACTCGATTTATTATGTTCTGTGACTCACTGTGCTCACTGGGGTCACATTCCTAAATAAACTATCCACACAAAAACCTTTGCCTTAGATTCTGCTATGAAGTTGTTTGTATATATATATTGAGGTTTATCTGTGTAGGTAGGTATGTGGTCATGGGTATGTAGGGCCACATGTTATATAATTGATATATTTTATGGTTTCTGCCATTTAATTCTGTGATTGACTATATTTCTTATATAAAGCTTCTTTGGTATTCTGTGAAAGGTGACTATCTTTTTTGTTATTTTTCTCCAATGATGACATAAATTATAAAAAAAATAAATCTGATGAACATCAAACCTTTTCTCACTGATGTCCTCCCTTAACATTTTAGAGTTTCAGGTGACAATATTCTTATACTTACCCTTCCTCATTTCATCAAAATTATGAACTATTACTTAAACATGCATAAATACAAAAAGACCCAGAGAGCAAGAGCAGATGGGCTGGAGTTCCTAACTAGAGTCAGTTATCAGTGTCCCTCCACATGCAGGACTGTCCCCGCAGAGTAAGAAGGCAAACTCTTGCTTTTCCACAATCATACATATGGGAGCTCTGTCCCTATTCCAGAAGAACTTTAGTATTATCTGTATGATTACTTCCCATTGTATTTTATGAACTCAAATTATGTCTTTAATTATGCATGCAAATAAAAATAATGATGAGCAAGGCCACAGCTGCAGGAAACCAGGCTCTAGGAAGCTGCCAATACCCTTGTACTCACAAATGGTGCCACTGCCTTCATCTTTTCAGTATCAAGGAAATGAGAATTTCTTGTCCCCAAATTATGCCCTTAATATTGCATGTACATCAAAATTTGTTACTGGCTTTTACACAGGTGTCCACTGCTCTTTCAATTTATTCTTATGGCAATACCATAGTGATGATTGAGGCATTTAAAGTGTGTATTCATACTTAACAGAGAAGGCAGACTTTGGTGGCTCACCCCTGTATCCTAATTATTCTGGTGGCTGATTTCTTGAGGATAGTGATTCAAAGCTAGCCCAGGAAGGATTGTGTGTGAGATTCTTATGTCCAATTAACCATCAAAAAGCTAGAGGTAGAAGTATAGCTCAAATGGTAGAGTGATAGCCTTGAGCAAAAAAAGCTCAGGAACTGTGGTCAGGCCCCGAGTTCTAGTCCCAGTAACAACACAAACAGAGAAAGCTACTTGACAGAGTAAAATTCTGTCTCAGAAATCTTATTTTTCAAAAATTGTTGACAATTCTTCTTTCTTTTTTCTTCCAGTTGAATGCAAAACCACATCATCAGATTCTCCAAAATCTGTAATAAAATATGTAGCAGTGCCAACAAGTACCATTATCAGCTACGGCAGGATCACCTACACAGCTTCCAGCTGTGGACTCCTTGGGTCACTTTTCCCAAAGCCACTTGTGTTAGCTCACTGCTGTGTAGAGTGTGATGAAAAGACTCATTCACTTCAGCTGGGCCAGGATGACTCCATTGGGCAGTATCTGCCCCTGGTTGGCTCTGGCTTTGTTGGCTGAATCTCACATCTGTGTTTCCTTTTGCTTAGTCCTGCTCTCTCTCTCTGCTTTTCTCAGATGTCAATCCCTAACAAAAGTCTAATATTTAAATTCCATCTCTAGCTTTTTCTCTGGTGAACCTAAACTTTGCTTGATTGGAATTGTACCAAATCTATCAGTTCATTGAGAATAGCTGACTTTCTTTGAATCTTCAATCTTTCCATTTTGGAATATGAAATATCTCTACATTTACTGTTGATTTCTCACATATTTCTCAGCAAGCCTTCCTTCATGTGGGTTTTAAGGTTTTTTAAATCAAGGTTTCTTCTATTGGCTGCAGTAGAACATTTTGTATTATGTCTTCTATATGATCCAAAGTGCTATGTAATAGAACATGTTTTAGTAGTATACTCAATGAATTCACTTACAAAATTCGTGTATTTAAGACTATTTGCATTTTATATCAAACTTTCCTTCTCCTATTTTTTCTGAATACTAAAATTCCAATCATGATATATGAAAAATATTTTATTACAGTTTTCCATACTTTAAGAATAATCTCAGCAGTAATAGCAGCCACTGTTGAGTGCTTCTACTATACCAGGCAACAATACATGAAGGCTCTGGTGATATTATCTCTAATCCTTAGCAGCCACTCTGCAAGGTCACATTATAACCTATGCTTTTCAAAGAATGCATGGAATTTACCCATTAGCAGCACTACCGCGTTGTTTAATAAAAAAAAAAAAAAAAAAAAACCCTAGGATGATTTGGCTCTAAAGTAACAAGAAAGAAAAATCTAAAAACTTTTTTCCTAGACAACATAACCGAAATAGCAACTTTGCACTCTTGAATTTCCTTGCCCTTTCATCATACTTTTTTAAAATTTTTATTATCAAACTGATGTACAGAGAGGTTACAGTTTCATACGTTAGGCATTGGATACATTTCTTGTACTGTTTGTTAGTGAAGGTGTTACTCTAGTGGTAGAGCACCAAACTTGAACAGATAAACCAAGCAAGGGCACAAAGCCCTGAGTTTCACACCCAGTAACAACAACAACAACACACACACACACACACGAAAAATTTAACTTCATTATTTTATAATTCCATCTGTTTCGCAATATACTTTTACTATAAATTATTTAATCAGCTTCTTTATGAATATTTGAATTATATATAGCTTTCCTAACAATATAAGAATAATGAAACATTGTAATATTTCTTAACTAAAAACAATTTTGAGTATCTTGATCATAAAAATAGCCATATATCACATAATTAATAATGTTTCAATCAATGATAGACCACACATAAAATTGTTATGTCACAGAACTATAATATAACATAGGCACATAGGACATTGTCAATGAGGTTTGTCTAAGTTCTCTATGATGTTCATATAGCAACCAAGTGGCTGAATGACACATTTTTTCAGAATATCACTTACCATGAAGAGATATATTTTTTTGAGATGGAAGTAGCACGGTGGTGCAAGTGCTAGAGCACTAGCCTTGAGCACAAAGAGGCTCAAGGGCAGTGCCCAGGACTTGAGTTCAGGCCCAACAAGCTAAAATAAAATAAATAAAATAGACAGAGAGATACATGACTGCAATTCATTGCTCATGTTAATGGAAACAAGTACTGATGGACTTGGGATCCTTGGCACAGACAAAACTTTCTTAATAAAGGCCCAGAAACACAACAAATCAAAGAAAGGTTGGACAAATGGGATTGCATCAAACTGCAGAGCTTCTGCATGGCAAAGGACATCGCTTGAGGGACAAAGAGAAAACCCACAGACTGGGAGATATTTACCAGCCATACAATGGACAAAGGCCCCATATTTAAAATATATGCAGAACTCAAAAGAATAAATTCCTCCAAAACAAATCCTCAAAGAACCAATGACCCCCTCAACAATTGGGCTAAAAACCTAAAAAGAGACTTTTCTGAAGAGGAAATGAGAATGGAAAAGAAACACAAGAAGAAGGGCTCAATATCACTGGCCATAAAAGAAATGCAAATCAAAACAACATTGAGATTCCACATCACCCCAGTATGAATGGCTATTACCAAGAAAACTAAAAACAACAGATGCTGGAGGGAATGTGGCCAAAAGGGAACCTATTACACTGTTTCTGGGAGTGTAAGCTTGTTCAACCACTCTGGAAAGCAGTGTGGAGATTCCTCAAAAGGCTAAACATAGAATACCCCTATTGTTGGGAGCCAAGCAGCAGCTAAATTCTTCCTGACCTCTGGTTGTGTTTTCAAGGACGTGCAAGGACATGGCTTAGTGGGAAATCCACAATGCTGTACTATGTCTGCCAGAGTCCATTCTTACGTTAACCAACCTCATCCTGTCATAACTACCATCAGATATTGCTCTGGAGTCCATTCTTATGTTAACCACCCTCATCCTTTCTTAGCTATCGTAGGGTATTGCTAACTCCAAGCCTTTTTGTGTTCTGGAATTTTAAGTCTATGCTATTTCCTGGTTTTCAAACTGCATATAAGCTGGAAGTTAAGAATAAACATGGCTGCAGTCTTGAGTTACGATATTGAGCTGCACACCTCCCGGACCCCATCTTTGTCTCTTGTCTTTTATTTTTCCTTTTCTTTAATCCTTGCCCCCCTCATTCAGGATTCCCTTTCATTGCCGGCTGGCTCCAGCACAGTGGTTCCCTAACAGGGACCTGAACACCTGGGACAACGGCAGAGGACCCCGCTCAGGTAAGGATGTCCAATCACTTGGGAAGGAGAGCAAGAGAGAGAGTATTGTCGGGAGTAAGAAATTATTGGACAAAGTAACGGCCGCATGCTATACATGCAGGCCCCCAAAGGGATGCTTCATGCCCGGGGAGTGAAAGTTGGCCAAAGTCAATTAGAACGTTTCTTTCACTTTATTGAGGAAGCATGCCCCTGGTTCCCGGAGGAAGGAACCATTAACTTAGAAAATTGGTAGAAAATTGGAAAAAAATTCAGGAACATTATGACGCAAAGTGTCCCAGTGGACACTTTGGAATCTGGTCCGAGATTGTTTAGATCCTAGACATGAACAGATTAGATTCAATCAGTCGATCAGAGAAACTGAACAGGGACCTGATGAGCATCGCCCAGCCCCGGGAGCTTATGCAGCTGCCCAGGACGAGCTAAGAAAATTAATAAAATCTGAACCCACTGGGATAGATATTAAGGAAGACTCAGATGGTTCAGACACTGAGGAAAAAATATACAATGAGCCTACTAAAGATAGATTGACCCATGTTGTGAGTATGTTGAAATCATTCATAGCCCTGTTGTCGCAGCTTCATCCAAAACAACAAACTCCTTTAAAGGTAGATACTGGTGAGCCCCCACCAACAGTCCTGGCAGAGTTACAGCTCTCCTAGGTGCAGGCTGCTCACAGAGGGGAGGGACCTGAGGCTAGGGAAATGCTAACACCACTGAGGTAACTTCTCCTGACCGAGCACTCTACCTCCATCCACCACGACAACAACAGATTTAAAACGCCAACCAGGGTGAGTGACCATTAGCAGGGAGTTTGGATTTTCCATAAAGCCACTGGGCTAGGTCAAGGGGATCAGCAATTGTGGGTGTTTGGAGTCAACTGATCTCTAGTTCAGCTCCGCTGGTCACTCCGCAAGTGGGGGACAGTCTAAAATGCTTCAGAAAAGCTGCTCAAGTTTGAGCCCAATCTTACAAATTTGTAATATTTTACTTAACTCCTATGAGCGCTCAGGCAGATGAAGTTCTCTCTGTCTCTTTTTCTGCCTCTCTCTAAACTCTGCCTGCCTGCCTGTGACATAGGATGGGCTGGTGCTAGCTTCCAAAGGTACCAATATTTGTTTAACATCTGCTTTGAAAGACACAAAGAAAAGTTCTTTATTCTTGTTACTAATGTTTGTTAATTTTGGAGATTCAGTTAAATTCTGTTTGTGTGGCTAAATGCTAAGTTTTCTCTAGCATTGAGCACATGGTGGACAATAGAATTGGTTGGAGGTGGAAGCCCACCCATCCCCCAGGTGATGGGCATGCAAAATTCCTGGAGGCTGGGCGGGATGTAGAGTCTCCAACTCCCGGTAACCCTGCCCCCACCCTGAACTCTGTAACTGTGGCCTTGCAATTCAAAGGTGCCTTGCAGTTCAAATGCTGGAAGGTGAAGGTGTCTTGCTGTGAGCCTGCTGTCTGTGTTCTGTTCATGTCCTGTCTCCCATCTCCTGGACCTTCTCTGGTCATAGCATCCTACTTCAGCTCCCCATAGGAGCTGAACTGATTTCTCAAAATGTGGCTTCTCGGATAATCTGTGAAAATTTTGGTTTGCTGGAAAGGTTTTTTGTTTACTAACTAATCACGTGGTTCTAGAATATGGGCAAAATAATATCATTTGCCACTGGAATTCCAGAAAACTTACATGGCCAATTAAAGAACAATTCTAAGAGCGCCCCAAAGCTTGTGCACAACTGCCTGTCTGTCTGTCTGTCTGTCTATGTCTATCTGTTGGTAAAAAAAACAAACAAAAAACAAACAGGTTTTAAACCCAAACTGATCATGGTTGGGTGCAAGCAAATGAGTCTAAGAAAAACTCCAAAAGGTTCTAATATACAGCATGTGATATAAGTACAATGATGTAAAACCAGTGTGTTATTCTTTATGTCTATCTATGCTAATAGTCAAGTGTACATAGACACCTACTCTAATTTTATTATGGCTACTCCTCTTATTGGGGAAGCTAGCAAACATTGTATCTCCCATGCCTTACGCTGCTTTGCTACTATGGGACTTCCTAAACATATTAAAACTGATAATGGTCCAGGATATGTCGGACGAGCTTTTCAAACATTTTGCAAATCTTACCAAATTGTCACTCTACAGGAATTCCCTATAATCCTCAAGGTCAAGGAATTGTTGAACAGGCCAATGGTTTGTTAAAACACCAAATTTCTAAATTAAAAGGGGGGTAATTATACCTCCTCTCTCCTGTTAATATTCTTTCTCATGCTTTACTCGTACTAAATTTCTTTAATTTGGACTGTAATGGCCTTTCCGCAACACAGCGGTTCTGGGAAAAGAGAGAGCAAAGAGCTTTTGCCCGAGTTAAGTGGAAAGATCCTTTAACAGGTGCTTGACACGGGCCCGATCCAATATTGACACGGGGTTGAGGACATGTCTGTGTTTTTTCACAGGATGAAAATGACGCCTGCTAGCTACCTGAGCATTGAGTTTGGATTGTGGAAGCTCATCAGAATGGCACAGGCGCTGACTCACTGGGCTTACCTGCCAGATCCACCGATTGTACACCCTGTGACTTGGGAAGGAGCTGAGGTGTTCGTCCATGTCAACAGATCATCATACGGTACAGCTCCAGATCCTTTTGTCCAACACTTTAAAATGGGAGACTTTGCAGCTTCTGGCATTGGAACCCCTTTATGTACTGCACTGTAATGCAATCCATAAATCATTGAATTTGGATTCCTGATAACAGTATATAAGATACAAATGACTTCATTGCCTACTGGGTTCCCTGTATATGCTAATTCTACATTGTCCTTCATGATACCTCACTGCGTCAATTCTTCTCAAATTGTAGAATCCATGGGAGAACTGCACCCCATAAAGTGTAGACATGAACATCCCTTTATAACCAATATTTCAGGAACTAATTCTCAATTGATGGACTGGTCGGGAGCCAATCTCACCAACAAGTACAACCCAGGTCTGTGGTGGATGAATGGACACCCTCAACGTCATGTCTGGATGTTAGTGGCTGCCCTAAATAATATCTCCTGGCCCACTTCTTCTTCTTTAAAAATATATTATGAGTTGTGTAACACCTCCTTATGCCATTATGTACGGACCTTTTAATATTTCTATAGGAGCCATGTATTTCAATGTTACTTGTACTAACTGTTCTTTTACAAATTGCTTGTATAGTGGTCTTACTGATTCTATAATTGTTATTAAGCAGCCTCCATTTGTCATGCTTCCTGTGAACATATCTGAAGCTTGGTATGAAGAAACAGGTATTCAAGTGTTAAAACATTTAAAAGAGCTCATGCACCCTCGAAGATTTATAGGGCTATTGATAGCAGGCATTGTAGCCTTTATGTCCTTAGCTACCTCTGCTGCAGCAGCTACTGCGGCTTTAACACAAAATGTGCAAATAGCTCACTATGTTAATCAGCTTTCTCATAACACTACGCAAGCCCTGCACTTTCAAGGCAGGATTGATGATAAGGTAGAACAAAAATCAGAGGCATTGTATGAATCTGTGTTGTCTCTGGGAGAACAAATTTGTGCTTTACAAACCTTGCAATGGGTACACTGCCATGCTGGGTTTGACTTTATTTGTGTGACCCTCCATAAGCATAATAGGTCAAGCTATCCTTGGAAACAAGTTGTAGCACATCTTAATAGTATTTGGCACCATAATAATTTGTCCTTAGATCTCTTTCAACTCCATAGGCAAATAGATGGACTAGAACAAGCTCTGCCTCTGGACTCTGAAGTGGCAAAAACAGCAAAAGAACTGTTTGAACAACTTCAACAGTATATCCCTTCCTTGACTAATGTTAAGGGGCTGCTAATGACATTGCTCGGCCCAGGGATACTTTTGCTGATGGTTTTCCTATGCCTTCCTTGCATTGTACATTTATTGCAAAACTCTTTCATGAGTTTAGCCAGTCAGCTGCATAAGGTCAAGCTCTAAGTAAATGAATTTCTCCTGAGAGGAACTGCAGACAGAGATGGGTAAGAGGGGGGTGCTGGTCTGACCGACCTATGACAGGGCCTTCAGCTTTGCTCTGAAGAAGTTCCCAATGTCGGGTAAGGCAGGCTAGGTGACCCACCCAACCTAAGACAGGCAGGTTCGGTTCTTTAAACAAAGATGGGGGAGATGTTGGGAGCCAAGCAGCAGCTAAATTCTTCCTGACCTCTGGCTGTATTTTCAAGGACGTGCAAGGACATGGCTTAGTGGGAAATCCACAATGCTTTACTATGTCTGCCAGAATCCATTCTTATGTTAACCAACCTCATCCTGTCTTAGCTACCATCAGATATTGCTCTGGAGTCCATTCTTATGTTAACCAACCTCATCCTGTCTTAGCTATCATAGGGTATTGCTAACTCCAAGCCTTTTTGTGTTCTGGAATTTTAAGCCTATGCTATTTCCTGGTTTTCAAACTGCACATAAGCTGGAAGTTAAGAATAAACATGGCTGCAGTCTTGAGTTACAATATTGAGCTGCACACCTCCCGGATCCCATCTTTGTCTCTTGTTTTTTTTCTCTTGTCTTGTATTTTTCCTTTTCTTTAATCTTTGGCCCCCTCATTCAGGATTCCCTTTTGTTGCCGGCTGGTTCCGGCACCGTATGACCCAGCCACTCCACATTTGGGTATCTACCTTAAAGATTACAAGCAAGACCACACTAAAACCACCAGCACAATTATGGTCATCGCAGCACAACTTGCCAGCACTGAAATATGGAAACAACCCAGATGCCCCTCAGTAGATGAGTAGATCAAGAAAATGTGGTACATATACACAATGGAATTCTATGCCTCTATCTGGGAATATGGCCTAGTGGCAAGAGTGCTTGACTCGTATACATGAAGCCCTGGGTTCAATTCCCCAGAACCACATATATAGAAAATGGCCAGAAGTGGTGCTGTGCTCAAGTGGCAGAGGGCTAGCCTTGAACAAAAAGAAGCCAGGGACAGTGCTCAGGCCATGAGATTAAGCCCCAGGCAAAAAAAAAAAAGAAAGAAAGAAACATACAGTAACTTCAGAAAGAATAACATTACCCCATTCAAAAGGAAATGAAAAGACTTGGACCAAAATCATACTAAGTGAAGTGAGCCAGACCCAAAGAAACATAGATTCTATGGATTCCCTCATTGGGAATAATTAGTACACATCTAAGATAATCCTAGCAGAAGATCACAGTAGCTCAATAGCTATGTACATATGAATACATAAGGTAATGCTGAGAAATGACCTCCAAAATATGGAAATAAGTGGTTTATCTTTATCACTGTTATTTTCAACATAACATGTGAAATTATTCCGTTTTCTTTTGTCTTTCTTCCCCAGGGTTTTACATCTGATGTCACTGTTAATGATCATGGTACCCTGGGCATTGCGTATACATTTATTTGAACTAGGGGAGGGAAGGGGAACATCAAAATGGAGAGGCAAAGGATAAAGACAAAGCAATGCAATAGCAATACTTACAAAACTATATACTGTAAACCAACTGCACAACTCATGGGGGAATGGAGAGGGGGGAATGTGGGAGAAAAATGAGGGAGGAGGTAACAAGTTGTATAAGAAATGTATTCACTGTCCTATGTATGAATCTGTAACCCCTCTGTGTATCACTTTGACAATAAATTAATTAATGAATAAGAAAAAAAGAAGAACTGATGGAAAATAAGAGAATGTGAGTTTACCTTTACCAGATATTTAAGTTGTCTCTAGTAGATATTCTTCTTCAGAGCTTTTAGGCATGAGAACTTTTGTATGATATATAACTATACATCACATTTATGATGTCAATAGCAATGGGATCCAGTATATATGAGTCAAATGTATACAAGAATATTCATGTTACTTGCACATCTCTTTTTGATGCCCTAAATTACTTTAATCCCAAACCAGGACATATTTGTTATAAGAGAATAGAAGTAGACAAAGTGCCGTAACTTACTAAACATAAACTGCTGTTAACATTTTGATTAGAATTCTTTTAAAAATTTTTGACACATCAAGTCAGATCTTTGAGTCATTTACATATCTTAAATAAATTTATCCAACACATACTATTTGTACCTTGTTTTCACTTAACAAAATATCTTGAGACCTTCATGCAAATTATGATCAAGCTAAGTAGAAAACAGAGCATTATTTTATTATTTTTTTTAGAGATTATCGGGCCTCTCATAGCAGATACAAGCAGAGTAGAATGTTTAATTTAATGCCACTAGCCACTGTTTTGACATCTCTCTATAAACATTTCAGCTCAGTTTAAGCCTGTACACTTTATTGCCATTAAAATTGAGCAGAGCCATAATGGTGCCTCATTTTAAGAAATATCAAATTTTATTTGTCATAAAGTACTTTGAGTTATATACCTTTTTATGTATAGTCTTTAGCATACTGAGGAATATTTTTAGCAATTAATTATTCTGCAAAATATTTCAATATCTTGATGCTGCTTTCTCAAATCCTACAATGTTTCAACAGTAACTATGATGTCTTCAAACTATGTCGGAAATTTTCCTAAACTCGGTCACCTTTCTTTGAGTTTCTCCTTGTAGAAAAAATTAAAGAGATTCAGAAATAAATTTCTTAACACAATTCCCATTTGAGATTACACACAGGTTGCTTTGAACAGTTGTGTATATAGTTCACTAGACACGCACACACACATACTTCTTCCCAGTAGAGAACAATGAAATGTTTTATTCTAATAAAAGCAAGTCATCTAGACAAATTTCAAAGGATAAGGGACAATTTTTTTCTAATTTGCAACACTAAGAGTTTGTGGTGGTCAATTTTACTGAGTCCATCTCATTCCATCTGAAAAATGATGATTTTGATTTGTGATTAGAAGACAGACTGAGGAAGAGGTACATTATCTACATGTTGCCATCTTATTTTTATCTTATTCTACCTTGTTTTAAGGCAGCAATTGGTAAGTTCTGCCTCCTGTAGGAATATAACAAATTGAATGCTGGACATAATTTTTTTTTCTCTCAGGAGACTTTAGCACCAGTCAGGTAGTCTTCTAATCCAGAGCTTGACTAAACAAAGGCAAATTATGCTGTAAGATCTTACAACAATTCCCTTAATTGAAAGATTCAAGGATTCCTACCATATTTTTGTTTCCAAAGACATCTCATCTGGGATGAGACACTTAGAATGATAGTTTGACTATATATAACATAGAGCCCAAATCACAGTATAAGATGATGTTTTATTTATCTCTCTTGAACAACATAACCTGAATCACTTGTACTCATATCTCAATCATGTTAAACTCTATTCACATGAAGAAAGAAAAGTTAATTGCATGACCATCTTTAGCTATGAGGTGGAAAGTGCAGCATTTAATGTGGGCCCTGTGAGTCCAGGTAAAGATTTTACTTCTAAGGATGAGAGGGAAAGAGAGAAAATAGTCATAAGCTAAGCTCCACAGTTCAACAAATCAGTTTAGAAAAAAACCCTAACAATCACATATCAAGTGGAAACTTCTTGTTTTCTTTAAATACTTGATCTAATCCTTTCATAACACATCTTAAAAGTCTGTTGATTATGGTAATAATCCAAAATGGAAATGAAGCTTTGTGAAGTTTCTTTGCCTGCATTTATTAGTTGTTATGAACAAGCTTATCACTTTTGTTACAAGGGGCATGATAGAGTTACATTTTCAAATATGTATTTACTAAACAATGTATTTTTATCAATACTGTAAAATATTCCAGAAATCAATCTATCACAGCAGGCTAACAGATTTTACTTATATACATCATAGAATTTCCTTCAGGTCATATGAATTGATAAATGTTTAGGGAAAGTAGAAGCTAGTTTACCAGTGTTGACTCTATCATGAAAAACTGTGAATTTCTGCCTTAGTTTTTAGTTCTAGGATTCAGAATGAAAGGCTTTTACTTTGAGAATAATGAAATAAAGTGGAAAGGAAAATTATTACATCAGAAATCTTAGGCAAGAGAACTTTCACCTAAGTTATTTGAGTAATATCTAGAGTGGAGTAAAATATGTTCTATGCCAAAATCAACCTACCTTTAAAGTTAGAAAACAAATTTTAAAAAGAATCACATATATGTGGTTAAAATACAATGAAAAATGAATATAAACACGCTGTTATTGTCATAGAGCCCTAGTTGAGAAAAAAATTATTGATATTAGTTTGACTTATTGACTATTGGCAAGGCACAAGTAAAGTCCTCAGGAATTACATGACAAAGTAGAGCTCTTTATGAAACTGACTTTACAGGGTAACAGATGACTTAAGTCCCTGTGAGTTTTGCCCATAGGCAGTGTCTAGCTTTGGATCATGATTGTACAACATACTATGATATATTTCTATGTACAATGATATATTTCTATATAAATATCTACTACTCAGTTATGTGCAGTGTGTGTATGTGTGTGTGTGTGTGTGTGTGTGTGTGTGTGTGTGTTTCTTTAAACAGAAATATATGCATTTTCTAGCATTAACATTTGCTTTCCTGGAACAAATATTTTCAGAAAGTGAAATATATGTCTTTCTGGATAAAAACAAATAACATCTTCCAAGGCGTATCCTAACCAGATGATCTAAATATAATAATTTGCACATTCTGCCCTTTCCTTTCCTGCCTACTTGCATGTTGCATTTACTGACAGATGAGTACGTCATTGCAGTAGGCTTGATATATGGGAAGTCAATGATTCTCAAAGCAAGTGCAACACTGTACTGATGTCCACTAGTAACGAGGGTCAGCAGGGCATTGGAGCCCTCTCTACAGTGTGTGTTGGAACCACAACTTGGCTTCCAAAACAGAAAAAACGCCATGTCCTTCTAAAAAGTCTGAAACTCTCTTCCTCCTTTCCTCCTTTCCTCCCTTCTTCTCTCCCTCCCTGCCTCTTTTCCTTCCTTCCTTCCTTCCTTCCTTCCTTCCTTCCTTCCTTCCTTCCTTCCTTCCTTCCTTCCTTCCTTCCTTCCTTCCTTCCTTCCCTTTTCCAATCCTATGGCTTGAACTCAGCAGGCTTGGCCACTGTCCCTAAACCTCTTCATGTTCAAGGCTAGCATTCTACCACTTGAGCCACAACACTTCTGGCTTTTTCTGAGTAGTTTATTGGAGATAAGAATCCCATGAACTTTCTTGTCTGGGTTGGTTTCAAAACATGATCCATGATCCTCAGACCTCAGCTTCCTGTGTAGCTAGGATTTCAGGCCTGAGCCACCGTGTCCGGCTTCTCCTTTCTTCTCTTTTTTCAATAACTTCCCCTTAGTTGCCAAACAGCCATACCGAAACTACAGATGACATAATAACAAAGAGAAAAGAACAACTCATAGATTCTTCTTTTTAGTTCTTCATCATGGGTATGCTACAAGAAGACAGTATTGAGACATATGTACAATAAATATGATCTATGACCCAAGATTTATGAATTGAGGTAATTTCAGTCATGTTGCACAATTAAACTCAACTATATTTGATTTGCATCTAAACTTGTGTAAAGACAAATGATACCATTTATACTAAAACTTGTAACTTAAACTTTTTAATTTTTAGGTTTATTTTTTATTTAGAACATGAAATTGCACATTTAAAAACTTTTGTGATGTTGGGCACTGGTGGCTCACACCTGTAATCCTTGCAGAATCTGTGGACTCTTGTCTCCAATTAAACACCAAAAAAATCCCCCAAACCAGAAAGTGGAACATTGGCTCCAATGGTACAGTGCTAGCCTTAAGCAGAAAAGCTTAGTGACACTACTCAGGCCCTGAGTTCAAGCCTAATTCTGGCACAGAAAGAAACAAAACAAAGAAAAAAATACTGACAAGATGTGCCAGAGAAAGATTGAAGGAAATGGAAGTTAGTTTCATTTTAATGCTTGAGGAGGAATTTTCCTACTCTTTGAACTAATACCCTCACACTCACATTGGGCAATGACCTCCACTCTGCCCTTTGGCAACTTTTACAACATGATGTAGGCATCATCGTTTTTATGTTACTGTCAAGGCTGATTGTCTGGCCCTCCCATCCAAAGAATCTCTGAGCCACTCAGTTTGCTTTAGCAAAATCTATTTCTGTTTAATCTAGCTGGAGTGGGTTTTATTCTCTGCACCTGAGCACACTCACTAATAAAATAATAACAGTAATAATAATAATAGCTAAAACTTAGACATGGTTACTATGTGCCAACACATTACCTTCTCCATTCATAATGGTGAAGCAAATAACTGTGAGTAAAATGTAGGATTAAAAATCAAATAAATTGTCTGAGCTCATCAACTAATAGAACCAGAGCCAGAATTCAAGCCCAAGTAATCTGACTCCAACCCTGTGTGGAGCCACATTTCTATTCATTTTGTCCTTTTAAACACTGTTGATCCCCATGGCAAGAATTTTACTAAGTTCTAAGTGGGCACAGTGCCATCAAAACAAATAGCCATTGTTAGACTCCAAGACAGTAAATGTTTGAGTCAAGTATTGTTGCTGAAAGCATAATTCTTAGTCGGGGGGAGATCCAATAAACTGTCTTTTCTGAGAACCACGTTGGTGGCAATAGAGAATTTTCAATGTTTTTATGTCTCTAGGATGTGTGTGTATGTCTGTCTGTGTGTCTGTCTGGATTTTATTTCATTGGATTTTTTCAGTTTTCTGGATTTTTTACAAGATTTTACCAGCATATGATTCCCCTAATTTGCAAAGGTAGACAAAACAAGAGAATTAGATGATTTCAAATCTATCCAACAAGTTTTGTATTTATTGTAAGGTCTAAAATAAACTTCCTTGGCAAGAGGGTGTGCGCGTGTGTGTATGTGTGTGTGTATGTGTGTGTGTACACATGCTATTGTTTCTGCTGAAGTCACAGACATTGTTCTGACTTAAGGATGTGTCATTACATCATAAGATTCTTCCAATTTTTTCTCAAATAAGGTCATGGACATCATGGTACTTTTCAAAAGGTATGCAACTTGCTACTTAAAACAAAAAAGACATGTAATGTAGGCTAAACTGTGCAAGTCAAAACACTACATAACCATAAAGGTGAAGACAAATATTTCTCTGCCAGCTATGAGTGGGATGGCGCCTTTATGATTTATTTTCAAATAACAAAACAACCTGGAACAATGAAGTGTTTCTCTGTATCTCATGAATATCTATGGATTCAGTTCATGACAGAACAAGCCGTTAGTTGTCTCTGTCAAACAGCCAAAAGGAGATAATTGATTTCTTTTTTTTTCTGAACCTAGCAAAATCTGAAGGTACTTGAAATCCAGGATTGATGAAATGTAAAACACTGCCAAAAATGAATGTTATTTCTGAATATTATCACAATATTTATACTGATCACCAGAGGCACTTGAGAACTCATTACCACAAATTTCTCAAACCTACTACTACAAATACTGTTATTATAAGCAATGCATTTTATTACTTCCTTGAACAAAACTGTTTTTTCTTCCTGACATAGTTACTAGAAGACAGACTTAATTGACTTTGTTTCTAATACAGGCAGGTTACTGGATTTCTTTAGATTTGTTTTTGGTCATATACTAACATAAACAAGAGACTTTTCTAATTTACATTCAAAAAAGGGAAATATCCTTTCCTGAAAAGAAAAAATTAATTGACTTATTTTTTTATTGGCTTAGTATCTAAAAAATTGTATCTTCACACTTGTAGGTATTATTTATTGTTCATTCATTGCTACTGATTTTGTTGTTTTTTATTATATTTGTTTAATTCTTATGTATTATTGCCTTAGTCTTATATTTTTTGAATTTCTAGCTACTTAAAACTACATTGTGGAAAGGAACTCCCCCTTGTTTCTATGCACAGTACTTTGGTTGCTCAAAAGGACACCTCTAAATCACAGATGATGATTTATTTGAGAGACATTCACAGAGAACAGGAGAGAAGAGCAGGGGCCACACAACTGTGCATTATTGAGATTACTGCTGTATGCAATAGGATGATGCTACCAAGGCATGGAAAACATCCAACCACACTCTCCAATCCAAGGAGGTGCTAGCTGTCTAACTACTCGCTACCATCCTCCAATAGCAGAGTGACTTGCAGTCACTTCCTCTATCTGCTATGCCCTTGGCTTTCAGACTCAGGATGCTCCTGTGGCTTCAAAGAAATCTCTAAAAGTGGAGACATTCCTGCTAGGGATGCCAGATAAAACACATGACAAGCCAGGTGCCAGTGGCTCACACCTGTAATCCTAGCTACTTGGAAGTCTGAGAACTGAGGATCAAGGTTCAAAGCCAGCCCAGGCAAGAAAGTTTGTGAGATGCTTATTTCCAATCAACCACCAGAAAACTGGAAGTAGTGCTGTGGCTCAAAGTGGCACTAACCTTGAGCAAAATTGCTCAGGACCTTGCCCTGGCCCATAATTCAAGTCCTAAGACTGGAAAAATCAAACAAACAAAAAGCCCCAAAACATTGACATCAGTAGGGTTTCAGATAAGTATAGTTTTTCTTTCCTTTTTTTTTTCCACAGCTCCACTTCCAAATTTTTTGTACTTAGTTTGAAATAAGAGCCTCGTACTTTTCCTGCCTGGGATGACATCAAACAGTGTCCTTAGATCTTAGTATTACAGCCATGAGACATCAGTGCCCAGCCAAGCATACATTTTTTATAGTAGAGGTACACATGAGACATACCCTAAAAATTGTTCAT
This sequence comes from Perognathus longimembris pacificus, assembly GCF_023159225.1. Classification (NCBI taxonomy): domain Eukaryota; kingdom Metazoa; phylum Chordata; class Mammalia; order Rodentia; family Heteromyidae; genus Perognathus; species Perognathus longimembris. Next base: position 93,992,482 of record NC_063162.1, on the reverse strand, counting down.
TGTCTGAAATTTAAATTTCACTAGACATCTTCATATTTTCTTTTTTCCTCTAACTCAGGAAATCCTACTCCTAGAACTGACAGGAGAGGTAGGCTGAAGGGAGGTGAAGCAGAAGAATCTTGTACTTATAAGTGTTGTTTATTTTGTTTATGTGTGTGTATTTATTTTCTTTGGAGTGTAAGACAGATGTGAGTTGGGAAATGTCATGTCAAGTTTGTCCCTTCCCTTTGGTTTGAATTCAAGGCCTTTTGTTTGCTCTACTTACTTTCTCTTACTCAAGCTGATGTTCTACCACTTGAGCCACAGTTCCAGCTGGCTGTATGCTGTTTATTTTGGAGATAGGTCTCACGGTCTTTTCTGCCTGAACTGGCTTCAAACCATGGTCGTCTGGCTCTCCACCTCTTCAGTAGGTAAAGTTACAGGCCAGAGCTACTAGTGCTACCAACATATCAGTATCACCCTCTTCAAGCCTGCTACTGACCAGCCTCATTCCCTCCTTTTCTTTTTTTTTTCTTTTTTTTTTTTTTTTTGGCCAGTCCTGGGCCTTGGACTCAGGGCCTGAGCACTGTCCCTGGCTTCTTCCCGCTCAAGGCTAGCACTCTGCCACTTGAGCCACAGCGCCGCTTCTGGCCGTTTTCTGTATATGTGGTGCTGGGGAATCGAACCTAGGGCCTCGTGTATCCGAGGCAGGCACTCTTGCCACTAGGCTATATCCCCAGCCCCTCCCTCCTTTTCTTGACATCACTGGCATTGCCTATCTCTTTGGAATCAGTGTTTGTCCTTGGATAAAGATTTCTTCCTCTTGGAAGGATTTTTACTGCCAACTGTCTTTCAAAATCATTCTAACCAGCTTCTCCTTGGGAAAAGATTTATTTCGGGAGAGGAGATTAGAGAAAGATAAAAGGTAAGTGAATCTTCCGTGCCATTCACCAAAGGGCTGGGGTTTTGCCTTATCTTCTTGGTTTTGCCCCAGTTGCAAGCTGCTATAAGTTGAGACTCATACTCACTTGCCCAAGGATCAAGTGTGTACCATAACCAGCATTCTGAGTTCTTGAGAAAGTTCTTTCAACACCCATCTTCTTCCTCATACCTCTTGGACCTGTTTTCTTTTATTTGGGGGGGGGGGTCAGGGAATAAAGTATTTTAATTTTAAATATCCAAGTTTGCTTAATTCTTATGAGTTGTTAAACACTGTTTGAAATATCTTGAATTAATAACTATAGGAACAAAATTGATCCTGTGTTTTCACAGGAGACATTAAAAATAAGACCAAATTAAACTTTTTTTCTTTACCCAAAGCAGTCTTTTTTTTTTTTTTTTTTTTTTTTTGGCCAGTCCTGGGCCTTGGACTCAGGGCCTGAGCACTGTCCCTGGCTTCTTCCGGCTCAAGGCTAGCACTCTGCCACTTGAGCCACAGCGCCACTTCTGGCCGTTTTCTGTATATGTGGTGCTGGGGAATCGAACCTAGGGCCTCGTGTATCCGAGGCAGGCACTCTTGCCACTAGGCTATATCCCCAGCCCCCCAAAGCAGTCTTTTTCACTACTTTTTGTGCAAAAATATTACAAGAGCAATTCAAATGGAAACGCTGAAATGACATGCCAACATTTCAGGGCACATTTAAAACACTCAATTACTGTGTTCTAAAGTATTACTACCAATCACTTTTAAATTAATTCTGTATATCTACTCACACAGATACAATTTCCTAGACCTCTGTTAATAAACAGGACCTGTTTTCTAAAGATCCCAGAGCAGCCACAGCCAAGTTCTTTTTCTGTGCCAGTTTTTTCTGTTTGTCCAGCTTCTAAGCAATGACAGTACATCTCCTCTGTATGACCAGAGGCAAGTGCTAGAAAGGCTTGAAGACCTCAGGCTCTCCAAGGCCTCCTGCCTGGACTTATTGGTATTTCAAATAAAGAATAAGCCTACCTGAGTTCACCAGTTAAAATGCTATATACATACTCAGTGTGTGTGTGTGTGTGTGTGTGTGTGTGTGTCTGTGTCTGTGGCAGTCCTAGGACTTAAACTCAGGGCCTGAGTACTGTCCCTTAGTTTTTGTGCTCATAGCTAGCACTCTATCACTCGAGCCACAGCTCCACTTTTGGTTTTTTGGTGGCTAATTGGAGAACACAGTCACACAAACTTTCCTACTGGAGCTGGCTTCAATTTGTGATCCATAGATCTCAGTGTCCTGAGTAGCTGGGATTACAGGCTTGAGCTACAGGTGGCGGGCTTCATACTGACTTTTTGGCAATATCATTTTTCAGGCCAACATTTCTATTATTACTAAAAGAAAGTTCTCCACTTGCCTTCATCAGAAATATTTTTACTTCATTCTGCTAAGCACTAGTTCTGCTGAAGCAAAATAATATAACAGGTTACTTACTATTTGAATCTGTTCAGGCCCTCTTCTCTAGGAAATTTTCTCCTTGCATTGTGATTATAGATGCTTTACTTGCTACCAGTGTGAGTTTGTGGTCCTCTGGGAGGAAAATGCCCAAGACAGGACTAACTGTGTGAAAGATTTATTTGGGGTAACCACACCTGTCAGGAGGATATCTGGAGGGAGAGGGAGAAGTTTGGTTGGACCATGATGCAGGTATGACCTAGGTAACTGAAAAAGGAAAAAAAAGATAGAATAGATAGCATTTTACATCCTTTTTTGTTGCTTTATTTTACAATATTAGTTGAAAAATATTGCAGCTGAACATTGGTAGCTCATGCCTGTAATCCTACCTACTCATGAGGCTGAGACCTGAGAATCAAGTTTTGTAGCCAGCCGACAAATCTTTGAGTCTTATCTCCAATTAACAGCCACAACATTGGAAGCAGAGCTGTGACTCATAGTATCTTGAGCAAACAAACAAACAAAAAAACTCCAAGATAATGCTCAGGCACTTAGTTTAAATCCCAAGACTAGGAAAGAAAAGAAAAAAAGAGGAAAGAAAGAAAAGGAGGAAGGAAGGAAGGAGAAAACATAATACATATCATATATTTTCAAATGTACAGTGAACTTATCTGATATCTGTATACATTATACAATGATCTCTACAGTCAAATTAATTAAATAATGTACAGTATGGGGGGGAATGGTCACCTCAAAACTGTTCTCTTATCAAGTGTCATATAAACAATACAGTTTTATTAATGACAGTTACCATACATGAGATCTCCAGAATTGATTTATCTGAGAGTCGGGCAGGGCCATTGGGAATGGATCTTTGGAGGAGTTCTATGTCCTGCAGGAGAACCAGCTCTGCCATATTCAGTCTCTGGTCAGGAGTGGCTTGTGTCTCCTCCCCCTGCCCTAGCCCCTCCCCCCAACTTCCATGGGAAGTTTGGCTCCTCTGTGGACAGAGATGGATGTTAGAGCACAGCAGGTGCACTGGGATCCCTACAGTCCCAATCTACAAGGCTGGCCACTGCAGAGAAGCTTTACCTCAGAGGGGGACAAAAATGTTCCTGCTAAATATGCATCCATTAATGAAAAGCATACTCTGTTTACAGTCTCCTTTCAAAAATACTTGAGGATCCCATTTGTGACATTTAAGTAGGGTGCACATTTAAGTAGTTTGTAGAGACATTTTGGAGTGAAATTTTGTTATTTTCACACATCACAGCAACGTAGACATCAGCTTATTCACATAACTTATTAGAGTTTTCTTGAAATGAACTAATAATTAGTTACCACGGTAATAGTTAATAATTAATAGTCCCATAGTAATAGTTTCTGAGGACTACAATAAGGCTCATAGGAAGACAGTTCAGACAAAGGTCTTAGCACAGTCTGAACACATAATAACACTTCAGCTAATATTGACTATCTTGAGCTATAACTAAAAACTGATGTGGCATGTATCTGTGTAAAATATCATCTTTTTTTTGTTTATTCCTGGCTCCACATCTTGAGGAAGGGCCCAGTATTCCCTCCACCATGGTAAAGAAAACAGAAAAGAATGGGTCATCAAGGTTGAGTGTATCACATTAAATGACAGATATATTCAGAAGAAATACATTACTATGAATACCTAAAGAAGGAGAGGATATTGATAAGAACTATCACCCAAAACTAAATCAAGCCTATGCTTTTCTCTTGAAGACACAACAGATGCAACCTTACTATCAAGTTCTATCTTTTTGGGAAAGTTTATAAAGCCAGAATATAAGGGAGTCCCATGTCCCACTCAAATTTCAGCCCCAAGTCACGTTTAACTTGGCCTAATCTGTGCATTAAATAAATATGCAGGTAAAAACCTTCATCATATTCCCATGACTCACTCCAGACTTTAAAAATTAACATACATTAATTTTACATGTTTTTCTACAGTCTTAAATCCTATATGTTATATATTATCTACCTGATCCCTAAAGATACCTGCCTTAAAGGAATTAAGATCTTAAGAAAAGGGAGTATGTGTGTGTGTGTGTGTGTGTGTGTGTGTGTGTGTGTGTGTGTAAGAGAGAAAGAAAGAGAAGTTGAGCAAGCTCACAAGCTATGTGCCTTCTATATTCAGAGTGAGAATGAATATAGCTCTTGGCAATACCATGCAGGATTTAACACAAGGCAGGAGACAGTGCTTTGAAAGTGAAGTTCATTAAATACTAAAAGAAGGAAGTGGAAACTCCTTCTCAGGAGGTCTTTGGAAAATAGGAAAGATTCTAATCTGTCTGGAAGAATTTAGGTGTGGTTTTTCTTGGGGGTAATCTAACTTCACAAAGTTTATATAACTTCACAAAGTTGCCCGTAGTTTTTTGACCCCCTTTTATGACTATTAAAAAAGTAACACACCCACCCCCAACCCCACCCTACTGACACATAGAGGCCCCTTAGGTGCAGAGTACATCATGACTCTATCATGAAGCTCAGCTACTCCACTTCTGGGAAATGGGAGACCACCCACATTGAGCCGTGATAAGCTGCCACCTAAAAAATCTACATATTTGGCCAGCTATACATTGTCTGTCATTTCATGTTTCCATTTGCTGAATTATTTCCAGAATCTCCCCATTAATAGTTTTTATGAATTTCTATTCTTTTGAATCTTTTATTTCACAAAGCATTGCCTATGCACAAAGTTCTAATTAACTTTTTGTATATGCAATAATACATGTATATTTTTGAAGCTCAACACTCTTAAAAAAAAAAAAACTTTGTAATTTATGCTTCCTCCAAGCCTCACCATCAATGTGTGTGTTCTATGTGAAGAAATCCAATGCTTCTAACATATTCTTTGAATGTTATGTTTTCTTTTCTAAACAAACAATGTGATGATCAATTTCCATCTGATTCCCAGGCCTCCATGCCTGTGTGTTTCCCATTAAAGTTCATCATAACTTTTCCAAATGTGTTTCTCAAACAAATCAAGATTGTTTTATCCATACAGTTAAATAGCCTTGATTTAATTTGAAGACAAGTATCCTATATCAGAGGTCAACAGAAATTGTAGATATCTGAATGTGCCACTGTTGAAATTTTTACAGCACAATATAAAAATACAATAATCACCATCTTCAAATACAGAATAGAGAAATTCCTTAACTCCATTTTTCCCTATGCTGGTTAGATCTTTCAATGTGTTCACTCAATGAATCTCAGTTTGAAAAATCAGATCTTCTGTTCAAAGCTTTCCCAATATTTTATTATGAAAAAGGGATTTTTACAATAAACACTTATGTATACATGTCCAATAACCATAACTTTACCATAATTCTTTTACTATGTCAGATCCATTTTGATAAACACATATCTATCCCTTCTTACTCCCAATGCTCACAAACAAGCTACTTTGAGTATCTATACTATGCTGCCTGTGTACTTTTATCAAAAAAGAAAATTTGGACAGGCTTGTATTCTATTTGAAGTGTGATAATGGGTTAAAATAGAACTTGATTAAAGCACATCAAACAGTAATACATAGATATAGTTCACTAAAAACTTTAACAAAACTCATTGGGTATCTTCAGATTTGTAGTGCCAATCAACTATTCTGAAAATAAACTAACAAAGGAAAACAACATTTCTTTCTGTGTAAACTGTTCATTCATCTAGGGCTGAATCATGGCAAGAGAAACTTACAGAAGTAAGTTAATGAATGCACTGAGAATGAAAGAAAAGTCTCTCTCTTTCTCTCTTTCTCTCTCTCTCTCTCTCACACACACACACATTGTATTCTGCAGCCTCTAAGAAAGTGAAGAACTAGACATATGAAAGTAAACATATGAAAGGGAACATTATAGTGAGTAATCAACTAAGAACTCTGAAAACGAATCTTAATATCAGAAAAATTGGTACAGAAGAGATTGTAGGTTCTGTGAATGATGTATCAACAAGGGCAATCTATAAAGCATTCTTTTAAAATAAAAGTTGCACTAGAATTTAAATCAAGTCTCTGGGTACATATTTATGGGAAAATGCAAGTGATAAGACACAGCATAAAAAGCACCACAGAGAAGCAAATAACAAAATACAGAAGATGGGACATTCTAAGGGCTCAATGAGCTCTTTTACCCAACAACTAGGAGAAAGTGAGCAGTAAAAAGTGGGTAAAAAGAAACTTAAGAAGCACATTAACTTAATTCTAATTTCAGGCCTTCTTTAGATCCTAAATACAATGGCATTTTTAAGATACATAGACATTTGAACATGAAATAAATATTACATGATCTTAGGCATTATTAAAGCTAGTGTTTTGACAACATGTGAAAATGTTTAAAATTTTAAACATTATTATCTCTTACAGTTAGATACTAATGTACTTTGCAAATGAATTTTATTTTAATATGGATTTATTTTAAAATACTACAGATAAATTATGGATAGATACAAAAAACAAGGTTAAAGATATGGTTTTTTACATGTATATAAATTTTTATCATACTGGCTTTTGAACTCAGGGCTCCATGTTTGCTTTGCTTGTTTGCTTGACTGGTGGTGCTCCCACCAGCAGTCACGAAGGCATGAGCCATGCCTTCATCCCTGCTTTTGGCCAGTTATTTTGGAGAAGGACCCTTTGAGACCTTTCTATGCAAGCTGACATCAAATCATAATCCCCTGCAACTCAGCCTTCTGAGTAGCTAAGAATTATAAACACAAGCCACTAATACCCAGCTTTTAATTGCTTTTTTAATTAAAAGAGAAGAATGAAGCTGGGCACCGGTGGCTCATGCCTGTAATCCTAGCTACTCGAGAGGCTAAGATCCAACGATCACAGTTCAAAGGCAGCTCTGGCAGTAAAGTCCACGAGACTCTTTTTTTTCCAATTATTTTTTTCTTTATTGGCAAGGTGTGGTACCGAGGGGTTAGAGATTCATATGTAAGGCAGTGAGTACATTTCTTGTTCAACTTGTTACCTCCTCCCTCATTCCACACCCTCTCCCCCTTTCCCTCTCCCATGAGTTATCGAGTTCATTTACACCAAATGGTTTTGTAAGTATTGCTTTTGGGATGGTTTGTCTTTTTATTGTTTGTCTCTTGACTTTGATATTCCTTTTCCCTTCCTTAGTTCTCATACCCATATAAACAGTATCCAGGGTGCTCAGATGAGGTACAGTGATAGAAGGGGTACAACCACAGGGAGGGAATGCAGGAGAAACAAAACAAAACAATCAATCACAAACAGACAAGAAAAAAAAAAGTATGGCTTCACATGACATGTTTCAAATAATTACAACAGTGATATAACACTCTTATCTCTACTTAATATCCAGAAAACCAGAAGTATAGCTGAGGCTCAATGTGACAGAGAGATAACTTTGACCAAAAGACCACAAGGACAGAGCCCAGTTCCAGATTTGAAGCCCAATGACAAGCAAAAAGAAAAGAATTGAAAAAAATTCAGAAGTCATATTAAGGAAGGTATAGGAAGAGAAATAATAGAGTAAGCAAAAATTCACTAGTTTTAAATATATATTGTAGCCTTGGTAATATATGACTCAAGCAGCAGAGCACCTGCTTAGCAAACAGTAAGCCCTGAGAATTAACAGATAGACAGACTGACATACACACACACACACACACACACACATACACACACACACACATACACATAGATACATAGATAGATAATACTGTGTACTTAAATAAGTTAGCACATAGAAAAATGTTGAGAATTTAGCTATATTGAGGTCATAGTGTGTATGTGTTGTGTATCCTTTCCATTTTACGCTAAGGACTTAATAATTTATTTTGTAATGAATGTAAATTCAATAAATAATCTTATATTAAAACCAGGTCTAAGAGAAATTAGTCATTTGCAATTTTTTAAGTAAACTTATTTATGTAGAAAAGGAAAAGAGAAAAAGCAAGCGTTGGGGTGTGTGTGTGTGTGTGTGTGTGTGTGTGTGTGTGTGTGTGTGTGTGTGTGTGTCCTGGGACTTGGACTCAGGGTTTGGGTGTTATTCCTGAGCTTTTGTGCTCAAGGCTGGCACTCTACCACTTTGAGCCACTGTTCCATTACCAGCTTTAGCAGGGGGCGGGGAGGTAGTCAATTGGAGATTAGAGTCTCAAGGACTTTTCTATGCTGGCTGGTTTTGAACCATGATCCTCAGATGTTAGTCTCCTGAGTAAGTAGAATAACAGGCATAAGCCACATTGCCTAGATTTACTTGTTTGTTTTTATATGAACTCGCATAGTGAAAGGATATTTTCAAACTACTTCCCACCTCCAGAAATTCTAGGTATTATTCACTTTCTCCCCTCACCCACTCAGCAATATTAAATCAAGAATCTCCTTTTGACTGGAATAAAATAAAATGCTAGAGCAAGGCAGAGTGGTGAAAAGTCTTAGGAAACTAAGGATGAAAAACAAAGACACAAGGAACCTGAGACCCAATAACAAACTCCACTACCCTAGCGTGCCACCTTCCTCACTGAGAAACAATAAACCGGGGACGTGTCAAAATCATTCCCACACAGACACTGGGTGGAGTTTCTTTTCAACTGGAACAAATTCTAAGTGATCCAGAGCAAGAACACCAAGGAGTGGAAAGAATGAAACTCTCAATTAGCATTTGCAGACTTCATGTTCAGGTAGCAGTTACCTACTCAATCAGCCTCCTTAAACAAGCAGGAACTTTCCCCCAAATAAGGGCTCCAGTGACTCATGAGAACAAGCAGCAAAGCTTCCCTAGGTGAATCACTCCAAAAGAGTCCTGGAGAAATGTAGATAAACTATCAGGGTTCACAGGTGGTCTTGTGGAGGCAACAGAAAGAAGAGGTCACAAAGTTTAGGCAAAGCTTCTTCATAGGGACTAGGATTTAAGATTATGAACTGATATGAGAGGCAAGAAGGAGTGATAGAGCTGAAATTGAGCCTTGTGACAACCGCCTAATGTGCTAATCTGGAGTGGGGAAGGCTATGAGGATCAAGGGATCCAGAAAATGTAGCAGACTCTGTGGAAAAAGGTAAGAAAAAAAAAAGGGAAAAAGTGGAAGTTTTAAATAATGTTAAGGAGAGAAGAGAAATAAAGCAAGAAAGTGGGTGCTCAAAAGCCTTACTGAGTACTTATACACACCTTCAAAGTACAGCGTATTTATACTTCACTCCTATTACACCTGGGAGAGGAATTCTGAGGTGCAATATCAAAGGCAATCCCTCCTTCAAATGTGCCCTTTACAAAGAAATGGAAGTGTCTGAGGGAAAAAATCATGTTAAGTGAATAAATCAGGCCCAGAGAGACAAAGAAAAGATGCATGTTTTCTCATTAGGTAGAAGCTAGAATTAATTGATAAATGTATAAATTGAGGTGGTAGCTAAGTGTACCCAAATGTGCTAACCAAAATATGGTAGATTTAGGGGAGAACTCAAATTGTATAATTCCTTACAAATACTCACAGTAAAATAAAATAAACATCAAGAAGCAGGTACTCAAGTGGGACATAGGGTTCAGAAAATGGGGAGAAATGCAGTTATAAAACTCAATGCATATCCTATTTTTTTTAATTGAGGGAAGGAGTATTGGGTTGGAAGCAAAGGGGGAATATAATGAAAGGGATTATATTGATGAAGATGCACTTTACTTATAAACTGCTTTGTTGAACAGCAACTCCTTTGTACAACTACTTAAAATAATATAAAAATACTTAGAATGAAACTAAAGGGAATAGGGAAAAATATGCCTTTTTTTGTGAAACAACTCCCTTTTGGTACCCCATGATTCTGTCTTTGGATAGAGCCCGAGACTGCCTGTAAATTCCCTTCACGTTACTTCTATCTTTTTCCTGTACTTTGTTCTAGTTACTCTACTATCTCTAACCTATCTTTAATTCTTGAAATTTTCTCCTCCGTGTTGTCCATTCTTCTAGAAAGGGTTTCCACTTTATTTTTCTGTCCTAGATTTCAATTTGACTTCCATCCCCCTACCCCCCAAAAAACCCTCTCTTTACTGAGCTCTTTTCTAGTATTTTGCTCTGACTTATTTACTTCATTGTTTATGCATATCTCCTTTGAAACCTTTCAGCTGTTTAGTTGTATTCTCTTTGAGTTCATTTAACTCTGAATCTCATTTAAGTATTTGTTGGTATTTGTTTGGTATTCACTTAGCTTCCCCCCACACACACACACACAAACACACACACACACACACACACACACACATACACACACAAGAACTTTATTGGACACAGCTAGCTTCAGGGCCTGTCGGACAGCACTCTGCCCTCCCCGTGGCCAGAGGGGAAGGACTCCGTCCAAGCAATCTCGTCCTGGGAGCCCACAAGGCAGCACTCAAAAAAAAAAAAAAAGAAAAAGAGGTTACTATAGAGCTGTAGAGCTGGGAGACAAGGGCTGTTCCACAGATGTATGAACAGGTCAAACCTTTTATAAATAAACTTCCAGTAAAGTGAAAAATCACCACTCGAACATCCTCCTACACCGAGCACTCTGGGTGAGGGGGCAGGGCTGTCAGAAGGCGGCATACTCATGGGCCAGGAACCTGGATGGGATACAGGCAGGCCCAGATGTCACAGCGTTGGACAGCGGCCCATGTGCGTTTATCAAGCTGTTCCTCTTTGTGGAGAGGACCAGGCCACAAGGAGACGGTAGAGGCTGAGCATCTCTCCGCGAAGATGAGAATCAGGATCAGGCCCACGAATAGCAGGGGCTGCTCGTCAATACCCCTCATGGCCGCCGTCCCCCACAATGCCAATGCCAGTGCGGGCTGCCAAACCGTTCAGGCCCACACTCGGGCCTGCACTCAGCTGCTGGGAACGCCTGTAAAAGGTGATACCATCATTCAGGGAGTTGGCAATGAGGACTGCCATCGGCAGGCCATGGATGACTATGATGCCAGCCACGACCGCTGGGATGATGGACTTCAGGTCCAAGGTCTGGCTGCATGACAGACATGGTGGCAGTGCCAGTGCCACTCTTGGCTGGTACCATAGGCAGCACCCAGGACACTGATGGTCATGTGCTTTCTCCCCTTCTTAATTGGAATTGAATCTCTATTAAACCTAGCAGTTCAAACTCCAACATGATTTTTTACAAACAGCAAGAAATTATTGTTAACGGCGTCTACACAAACATTCCCATTCTATTTCCAGGAGTCTAAGGTACTGGTGAAGTATTGCTGGGAAGTTAGAAATGGAAGAATACCAAGAACATATATGAGAAATTAGCTATTGAGGGAACGGAGAGGAGAGAGAATGTGAAGAAAGAAGATGTCTGATTCCAGTGTGTGTTATGTTTATAATTTAGAAGTTGCATGTGGGGAGGAGAGGTAAACATCTAAATGTTGCAGAGGGGCAATAAAGAGTAAAACACAGAGATCCATAAAAAGCCTGTTGGGATGCACCTGTGCAGTGGCTCAGCAAATAACTGGGTGCGCAGTACTAGGCTCTGGTGGGCCCTCTACTGAGCTGGACGAAGGAGTCGTAGTCTTAGTACACTGTGAAGCTTGATACTTGGGGCTATATTTAATAGGTCTGCTGGGAATCTGATGATAGAGCCTTCATTGGTACAGGTCCACAGGGCAGCTGGTCTTCAGTGTCCCGTAGAGAGATTGGCTCCCTGGCCTGTACTCAGTGAGTTTTCTAAAGAGCTGGGTACCAAAGCCTAAACTCATGTGTACCCATCTGGTAGCTGGGTGATCCAGGCCACAATCCCCAGCATCTTCCCATCTCCACTCTCGAGAAAGCTCCTGGGCTCTCCATGGAGCTGAGTACATGGGACTATACTCACTTGTGTCTCCCAGCAAGCTGATGCTCAGGGCTACACTCTCCTGAGTCTGCAATGGAGCTGGGCCCTTGGGGCTGCACTCAGGTGTGAATGTTCATGTTTTTGTTTTGCACTAGCTTCTATTGCTGTCTGCAATAGGTCTCTTTCTTAGACTACTTTCCCAAAATAATATTTTCTGTTACCAAAAGACACCATTCTACATAGAGGACACATCATGAGAGCCAGGCCATCTTTAATTGGTATCATTACACAGTTAAGATTCAAATTCCATTTTAAATTGCAATTCTCTCTCTCTCTCTCTTTCTCCTCTGTGCTGATACTAGGGCTTGAACCCAGGACCTTGCATACTTGCCTTGGCTTTCCTCATTCAAGTCTGGTGTTCTACCGCTTAACCCACATCTCCACTTCAGCTTTGTGTTGGTCAGTTGGAGGCAAGAGTCTCTTGGATTTGTTGGCCTAGACTAGCTTTGAACCACAATCCTCACATTTCAGCCTCCATAGGATCTAGGATTATAGGTGTGAGCCATGCACACCCAGCCCTTCTCTTCCTAAACCACTACTGATAGGAGTGGGAACATTTAAGATAGTACAGTAGGAGAAGCAAACTGCCTAGTTCTCTAGAATGTACTATAACAACCCTGTACAGACACCAGAGCATGGTTTTATTCTGACAATCCAATCTTTTGCATGAGTTTAAGGTCTCTTTTTTTTTTAGCCTTGTGCATAGCTGTTTGCCATATCCACTTGCTTCTTTAAGTAGAGTGCAACAAAATTTGTGTCTCTGCAAGGTTTTAATTCCTAATGGAACAGACCCTGGCTGGGTAAGTAGTGAGTGTCACCGACATGAAGGAGAGCATGGATGTGAGAGCCCAGGCTGAGGGAAGGAGTCATCCATGCAAAGAAAGGGATGACATTAGAATGCAGCAAATCAGCACATTGGGAGATCAACTAAGTGGGGAGCTGGGCAGCATTAGTAGGACAGATTCTGATGCAGTTAAAGCTAAGTGAGGAAAATATCTGTGTGGAAAGAGGGCAGCCCCCGTGGGGAGGGTGGGAGGCACAGAATGGTGAGAATTAGAATGTAAATAAGACCTCACTGAATCCTAGCTTCCCTTGATCTTTGTTCTGTCTCTGTGATTCCACCTGTGGTAATCCACATGTTGAATTCTTGTCACTCTGTGCCAAATTCAGTTCAGATTCATTTCTCCTCCTTTCCAGTGGCAGGTGCAAACCAAAGTAACAGAAAACAGCTCCAACCCACAGCTACTCACAGAGGAACAAAGAGCCAGGGTAACTCTCCATCAAAGGACTGGTTCAAGTTTCATCTGGAGAAGGAGAAGGTCCAATCTCAGAGACTATTTCCATCATTAAAGATTTTAAAAGATGCCAACTATACTCTCGTTTGTAGGCACAAAGTAAAGCTTTCTCATCTGTTTCCTTAAATCCTTTAGAGGAGAGGAGACTCAACCCAATGGGACTGTGTTGACCACTGAGCAACATGAGCAGGGTCCATGCTGGAGGTATAAAAAGTGACAAACTACCTTTCAAGCTTACATCTTCTCTAAGCTCTAGGTCGGTTGTTATAGGCAGACTATCTAGGCTCCAACATCCAAAATATTTTGAAATTCTACCCCTTGATGCAATCGTTTTAGGAAATAGGATCTTAGGAGATAATTAGGATGTGAAAATGGAGCCTTGGTGAATAGGAATAGTGCTCCTGTAAGAAAAGACAAAGCTGAGGGCTGGTCATGAATGCTTGTAATCCTAGCTATTTAGATTGCTTAGCTCTGAGAATTGTGATTTGAAGCAAGCCTGGGCAGGAAAGTCTATGAGATTCTTATATCCAATTAGCTGCCAAAATGCAGGAAGTGGAAGTATAATGCAAGTTTTAGAGTGCCAGCAAAAATAGCTAAGAGACAGTGCCCTGGCCTTCTCAGTTCAAGCCCCACTGCCTACACATAGAAGAAGTAGGAGGAGGAGAGGAGGAAAAGAAGACATTAGGGAACTCTCTTCTCTTTATCACATCAGGATACAGAAGAAAATGTATCCATCTACAAACCAACAGAGGCCTTCACCAGAACATGACTGTGCTGCTACCTTGATCTGGAGCGCATCCAGCCTTCTCAACTGTGGGAGATACATTTTTACAATACATGAGACAGACACCAGGTTTGTGGCACTGAGTCATAACAAGCCAAGCTAACCTAATATTCTGAAGTCATTGCACAAAATTACTCAATGATTAGACAAAGACCCCAGGTTCTGTTGTCAAGTCTTTCAAGTAGAAAGGGCTTTGGGGAGATTCTCTCCTTTTTCAGACACTAGGAATTGGGAAATTGGATGTCAAGGTTTTATTGGAAATAGGATGGACTATAAAAGCAGTATTTTCCCACTGCTATGGAGTGGAATACAGTGGAGTGAAAACAAATGGATGTCATTTCTTGAGCAGAATGAACAATGACTGGGTTGTGGGAATCACCTTTTCCCCACCACCAGCATTTCACCAGTTCTCCTCCCAATCTGAGACCTTGGAAACCTCTGTGTTCTGCTATCTGCCCATTTTACCAAATCATCCCTCCCTCTCCCTCCAACAAAGGAATCTTGATTGTTATCCTCCATTGCCATACCAGTCCCCTTACCAGAGATGAAGTTTGGAGTCTGCATCTGATAGAGTTCTGGCCAAGGATATATGAATTGAAGTATAGAGAAAAATGTTCCAAAAGATTTCCTCTCCTCTGATGGCAATGCAGTATAGTCCTTTTTCCTGTCATTGCTCCTGATAGTGTGTGGTATCTGGAATGAAAGCCATTTGATAATATTAAAAGGGTGACCTGAAAACAAAGCACCTACTTAGAGAGGTATAAGTTTTCAAATGGATAGAAATGTACAGTTCTGATACTGACTGTATATAACCTAGATTCTTCTTTCTTATGGATTTATTAATGGAAGCAAAACACTTTATTATTATTATTATTTAAACAAGTAGGTGTTGGTGTTCTGAAATTATAGTGAAAAACATCCTAACAACCATGTGGCAAGCCCTTTGCTCCAAAAGTAACATATATCAAAGCTGATAAGACTGTGACTTGCTCTGTTCATGTTGAAACAGAGGGACTTATATTCTGAGTCATTAGAAGCAAAGATGAGGATTACTTGCAGATAAACAATGTAGGATTGAGCACTTAGAAGCTTCCCTTTTATGGGGAGAAAAATCAGAGCCAGATGTTAAGATTTCCGTTGGAAATCTCTTCCCCCTTTATGTAGCACTCCAGCCAAAAAATGTCAGTTAACACAACAGTTAAAGGAAGTTTCTTAAATATTCATAATTAATATAATGCACAAACTTGTTATGCTACCACAGCTATAAAACTTAAGTATGAGTTGGGCACTGGTGGCTCATGCCTGTAATCCTAGCTATACAGGAGACTGAGATCTGAGGATCATGGTTCAAAGCCAGCACAGGTAGGAAAGTCTGTGAGACTCTTATCTGCAATTAACCACCAGAAAACCAGAAATGGCATTGTGGCTCAAGTAGGATAACACTAGCCTTGAGCTGAAAAGCTCAGGAAGTGTGCCCAGGCCAGAGTTCAAGCCCCATGACCGACAGATGACAGAGAGAGAGAGAGAGAGAGGAAGGAAGGAAGGAAGGAAGGAAGGAAGGAAGGAAGGAAGGAAGGAAGGAAGGAAGGAAGGAAGGAAGAAGGGAGGGAGGGAGGGACGGAAGGAAGGAAGGAAGGAAGGAAGGAAGGAAGGAAGGAAGGAAGGAGGGAGGGAAGGAAGGAAGGAAGGAAGGAAGGAAGGAAGGAAGGAAGGAAGGAAGGAAGGAAGGAAGGGAGGGAGGGAGGGAGGGAGAGAGGGAGGGAGGAAGAAAGGAAGACAGGAAAGAAAGGAAAATGGAATAAAAACCTTGTAGACTCAAGAAATGTAAGAGAATAAATTTCTAAAAAAAAAAACCTTAAATATGGTTAAGTAACAAAATAGAGGTGGTATATGTCTATAATCTCAGCTACTTGGGAAGACCAAGGGATATGATTTGCAACAAGTTAGCAAGACTCGTCTCAAAAATAAGCTAGGACTGGTGATACACATGTGTCATCCTAGCTATAGGAGAGGCATAGGTAAGAGAATTTTATTCTGAAGCCAGTCCCACGCAAAATAGGCAAGAAGCTACACAAAAATACTACAGCTAAAAAGGAGTGGAATCATAGCTTATTTGATAGAGCACCTCCCTAGGAAGTGTGAAGACCTGTGTTCAAACCCTAGTGATGCAACAAACAAACGAACAAAAACAAATGAATAAAAGATTCGTTATGCGTGGTGTTATATAACCCCAAGAAACACAGACAAGAAAATCACAAGTTTGAGGCCAGTCTGGGATACATAATGAGAAACTTTCAAGAAAAACAAAACATAACAGAAACATTTGTAAATATGAGAAAAATGAAAATATGAGAAAAAAGCAGAAAGTTAAAAAATGTATAGTAGAAGAATAAGAAAAGTTGAAGCTTTTGAGGCTAGAATTTCTTAGCAAAGAAGATGTCAGGTTTACCAATGCAATGATGATCTTACTAAAATTCTGGTCAAGAGACTTCTGACCTACAATGCCTAAACTTCTATAGATAACAGATAAAGATGATGAACTCATGTCAAAGAATAGTGGAATTTGACAGTGGAAATCATTTTCACAATGGGCTGCAGCAAGATAAAAAACTATGAAAGTATACCTGTAATATTTGGAGTAATTGTCTTGTAAATGGCAAAGATCGGAAATAAGGGATTTTCTTTGCCCCCCAAAATACCTTACTTAACTGGTGATACAAATATAACTAAAAGTCAACAAAAAGAAACAGAAAAAGAATGTGTGTAATTACACCAGACAGGATGCACACATTTTTCACCACCTAATAACACAATGGGTAGATGGATTAGCTAATTATACAATCTGACTTAGAAAATACAGAAGAGATTACTTTAAATAATGCCACTGAAAGGGCTTAGTTGACTTCCTTTGGTTGAATAGTATTCACACATTGGTGACAGTATTTTTAACGTTTCTGGGCAAAAGTAGGAATGCAATGGTGTTTAGACCACCTACATCTAACCTTCATTAAATTGCACAACACATTCCTTTAAGAAAATGCTCTTTTTTAATAACATTCATTCCAGTTACTGATAGAAAATGGAAACAGGGCTATGGCATTTAATTAATTCACATGATGCAGCTGTACCTCAAGCTCTTGGCAGCTGGCCAACCATTTTACTGTCATTTTTAAAGAGTAATAAAACAATTGCACCAGAAATAATTTCAGCTTTCCTATTAGTTCTTAATTTAGTAAGAGAAGCCAATAAATGCAAGCTCTGAGCAAGTATTCCAGCAAAAAAAAAAAAAAGAGTATCAGGACAGGATGTAAACTCAAGAAGTAACATGCCAAAATTACCATATCATAATATTAAGAGATATGCTCCCAAGATAACATTACCACATAACTTAACTCTGCTAGGTTTTTATTTTTCATATAAAGTAGAATGACCTAAAGCATATCAGCTTAAACCAAAAGGCAAGCATATTACTTGTATTAATAAACAACAGTAAAAGCAGCTGTATTGTGAACGAGATCCAAAGGCTCAAATACAGTAGATGTGTTCTCTTGATCTGGTGAATCATTTGATATTCTTCTACTATTTGTCCACCATGTAGAAAGAAACATGGCTGGCAGCAGCAGCATCTAGAATCATATATGAAGAGCTGCATGAAAGGTCTCTATTGAAGGGCTCTGACAGGTCTGACTTGTGTGAATGATCAATATCTATGGCTAGACCTGTAAAGTCTGGTTAAATTTAGTTTCTTACCTTTAAACCAAAGATTGTGGCCACAGAGAGGACTCATATAGACCCTATCCTTACTCATTGTCTCTAACAAACCCCTCATTATACAGATAACATCAAAAAGTGAATACTCATTAAGAGTAGGTCTCAAAACTTTAATTAGAGAAAGTGAAGAAACAGTCTATACAAAATTGTCAGGTGACAAAGGTAACCTATTGAATTGGAGATCTGATAAGGCTTCACTATTCAGAACATGTAAAGAACTCTTAAAAATTCCACAGCTAAATGACAGCCTAATTAAAGAAGAAAAAAAGGTCTTGACTAGACATTTCCCCAAAAAGTCATAATGCATGACCAAGAAACACATGAAAAGATACTCACCATTACATCATTGTGGAAATGCAAATTAAAACCGTAATATGTGTTGGTAAGAAGGGAGAAAATGGAAACCTATATTCATGGTTGGTGGGAATGTTTATAGCCCTTGTAGAATATAGTTTGGGGAGCCCTACAAAAAGTTATAATTAGCATAAGACTTAGTTAGCATAAGTTTTAGTTATATGTGTAAAAGAATTGAAGAAAAGTATTCAACAACTTATAAACAAATGTCCTTAACAGGACTATCATAATATGCAAAGAGTGGAAATGATCCAAATGTCCATCAAAAGATGAATAGATTAACAAAACATAGTATATCCATTTAATAGAATATTATTCACTCATAAAAGAAAAAAAGCACATGTGTATGAAGCTCAAAAAATATTGCAGAGTGAAAGAAGCTAGACACAAAAGATACATATTTTATTATCCCATTTTCATAAAATTTCAGAATAGATAAATCTACAGAGAAACAAACATAGAGTTATGGTCCAGGGGACTAGCCTGAATAACATGTATGGGATCTACTTTGGGAATTATCACGATAGTTTTAAACTAAACAAGTTATGGTTACATTGTGTATGCATTAAAAGACTCTGAATTATTCAAAACATTTGAAAATGGCTAGTTTTATGTTATGTTAATTCTACCTACATAAAAGCTAATTTTTGAAGGTTCAGCAGGGTATAGACTTTAAGACCTCCCTCCTTTGTCACACAGAAAAACTTTAGACCCTTAAAACATGCTAGTGCTTTAAGTATAAATATTAACTGATAGATTTTTATTAATATTTTTATATATTTTAATAATTTTTATTTTATTAATAGATTTTTTTTCCACAGCTGAGGACCGAACTCAGAGCCTTGTGCTTGCCAGGCAGGAGCTCTTCCGCTGAGCTAAATACCCAGTCCCATTCCCTGTAATTTTTTACTTTCATCTCTGCCTTCTTCCCTTGTTACCTGTACCGTTAAACTCTTGCTTTAATGAATGATGCTCTGAGCTAGGTCTGGTGTCTAACACCTGCAATTGAGGGTCCTCAGAAGGCTGATCTACATGGGATTGAAGTTTGAGGCCACTGGGATACAAAAATCCATGAGACTCCATCTGCAAAATAACTGAAATTCTATGCTTCTATCAGAATGACATCACCCCATTCATAAGGAAATGGAAAGACTTGGAAAACATCACATGGAGTAAAGTAAGCCAGATCCAAAGAAAATTGATTCCAGGTTTTCCTCATTTGTAATAATTAGTGTATGTCTTAGATAGTTCTAGCAGAGGATCACAATAGCTCAACAGCTATGTACATGTGACCACATAAGATGATGCTCAGTGAAATGAACTCCAAGATATGGAAACAAGAGGTTTTTCTTTGTTGTTACTTTTAATGTAATATGTGAAGTTATTTCTTTGTTCTTTCATTTTTTTTCCCTATGGTTTATCCCCTATTGTCACTGTACTTGATTTTGGTAGCCTGGGTATTATATATACATTTATCTGGATTAGGGAACAACAAAATGGTGAGAAAAAGTATAAAAGTTGAACCACTGCAACAGTGATACTCACAGAAAATATGTTGGAAATTAGCTGTACAACTTAGGGGGCGTTGAGGGAGAGAGAAAGTGGGGGAAAATGAGGGTTGGGATTATAAATTTGACAAGAAATTACTCAGTACCTCAAATATGTAACTGTAACTGCTCTATACATCACCTTGACAATAAAATAATTTTTTTTTAAAAACCATCCTATATGTGTAGCTGAAGTGGTAAAATACCACTGGACCAAGCAAGAAGGCTGAGCAAGTATGAGGTCTTGTGTTCAAACCCAGGTACTGGCAGAAGAAAGGGAGGGAGGGAAGCAAAGAAGGAAAAGAGAAAGGAAAGAAGAAAAGAAGCAAGGGAGGGAGGGAAAGGGGCAAAGGGGGCACGGGAGAGGAGGGGGGCTGTGGGATGCGGGGAGAAGGGATTGGGGGGAAGGAAGAAGAAAAGGAATGGAAGAAAAGAAAGGGAAAGGAGAAGGCAAAAAGGAATGAGGAAGGAAAGGAAAAGGAAGGAAAGGGGAGGGGATGGAATGTGAGGAAGGGAAAGGATGGGTTGGGAGGGGAGGGGAGAGGGGAAGGGAAGGGAGAGGGGAGGAGGGGGAAAGGAAAGGGAAAGGGAAGAGGAAGGGGGAAGGGAAGGGGAAGGGGGAAGGGGAGGGGAAGGGGGAAGGGGAGGGGAAGGGGAGGGAAAAGAAGGAGGAAACTTAGGGGGAAATTCAGAGATAATGTGAGGAAAGTAGATTCCCAGGGTGATGAAAGCCAGGAATTCTAAGCCTGCAAGCCTTGATTTCTGAAACTCCAGCTCTGCTTCTTTCTGTGTTGGCCTTGTACCAACCAGCTCCTTATCAGCTGGAAACATGGCCGGGCAGCAACTAGGTTTTTTTGATTGTGTCCTCTCCACCCTCTAATGAAATGCTGAACATGGGACACCAGCCACTCACAGTTTATCAGTCATTGAACACATGTAGCTCTAAGGAATGGATACTGCATCCTGCATCCTGTATACAAGACCAAGGCTGTGCTCTGGAGCAACCAGGGTCTACAGGAGAAAACCAGTAGGGGCAGTGGGAGGCAGTCTTTGTAATATGAAGAGCAAGGTGGCTAGGAATATGGCCCAGTAGCATGAGTGCTTGTCTCGTATACATGAAGCCCTGGGTTCGATTCCTCAGCACCACATATATAGAAAAAGCCAGAAGCGGTGCTATGGCTCAAGTGGTAGAGTGCTAGCCTTGAGCAAAAAGAAGCCAGAGACAGTGCTCAGGCCCTGAGCTCAAGCCCCAGGACTGGCAAGAAAGAAAGAAAAAAAAAAAGAGCAAGGTACCTCCCAGCTCCTACCATAGGGTGCGATTCGATTGTTTGACTAGTCTGGGACTCATTCCTGCAATTTGGACATAAGCAGCAACTGTATTTGGTCTGTCGGATGGACTTGAAGAGTAGAAGAGGGAAGAGAACTTGAGGTTGGATCATTTTCTCATTTCTCATATCAAGGCATCATCCACAATGTTAGGCCTTAGACTTCAGTTTCATCTCCAGAGAACGGGTGTTCCCTTTGTCCTTAGTTCCGACATGAAAATTCCAAAGGGAATTGATCTACTTAGTCTGTCTCAGGCCACATGCTACCATTCAACTTAATGTCACAAGGGTGGAGTGTCATAACTACAGCAATGTCCCAAAGAAGGAAGTCTTCCTCTCAATAGATGAGGATGATCCAAAGGTAGAACATGGAGAGTAACATTATCTACATGGGAAACCTACGTAGAAGGACCATGATGGAGACTTACCTTGGGTAAAGAAAAACCCTCTGGACCTATCTAAAAAGCAACTACATGAAAATGGACTGGGAGTTGGGCACAAGTGGTAGAATATCTTCAAACACAAGGCTCTGAATTGAAAACTCAGGACTGCCAAAACCAAAATAACACAGTATGTCCCTTTCATTCACTACTTGCCTCCCAACCTCTTGCCCCCCATCTCTTTTTCCTTTGTTTATTTTTGCCTTTTGTCTCTTCTCTCCCCCTTTCTTTTTCTCTCTCTTCCTTTTCCTATGTGTTTTGGTCACTTTAAATCACCCTCTTTCCCTTATCCTCACACTCAGCACTCATTTTTCAGAGTCCCTCCTGCAAAACAGGACACTTATAGTCTCCTTCAAGTGGTGTGGTTCTGGTGGCCTTCAGGCTACCTTAATTTCCACGCTTACCAAATTACCCACATCACAAGACAAAATATTTCTTAAAAAATTGAGCAGAGCCTAAATTATCTATGAGTCTATCTTTCCTATCCAGATTTATGGAAAATTGCCAATCTTCTTGGCAGGCATACCCTTATTGTGAAAACAGATTTTTCTTTCTTTGTTATAGGCACAAATGAATTGATGTAATGAAAATTATTTTCTAAGCTATAGAAGCCTTAAACTTGCAATGCAAAAAGGAATCTCTGGATGCCTTTGCAATTTTTATGAAGATTTCTTTTGAACTACTTTCCAACATGTAATGTCTCTCATTAAAATAGTTATTGAATTTTACTCTACTCTTTACTTTGTGTGAAAAGGTGGATATGAAAGCTTCATTAATCAGAACCCAGCAGTTGAATAAAGGTCACAAAAAGAGTAGTTAATGTGGGCACTAAGACACTTGGGAATTATATATAAAGGCCACTGAAACACTTTAGGCTCAAGGCAAATAATGATTACATCTTTACTGAACCATTTGATTGCCAGTTGGTAACAAGCAGAACAAATACAATTAAAGTCCATTTAAAGCTATAAGAACTTAGTATGTTTGCTTTCCAACTTCCATTATTTGGTGGGTCTCATTCCTATCCCAAGTCCCTGGTAGAATGTGTGCTTTATGGTAGGGACACAGATAATTTCACTGCCTGTCTGACTAAATGAATACACAAGTGAAGGGTTCCAGATTGTTAAAAATAGTTCCTTATTCCATGAAAAGAATGCTTTAAATGGTCTTATGGCCAATGTATGGCCACACATGATGATCCAGGATTTCTGGAGCTGGTTTAGAAGTTTCTTCCTACAATCGGAGAATGTAGTTGAGAACAATAAAGATTCTATGGCCAAGACTTTTGGATGCCACTGCACATAATGAATGTGTATAAAACTATTGCAGACCAGGAAGGAAAATGATTTCTGGACTCAAATCTTCTTTCTGCAACTAACTTCAAATAATGATGCTAGTATACAGAAGAAAAATCCCAGTATCTTCAAATGTTCCAGTTAGAATGTAGTGAAACTAACATGTGTTGAAAGACTGTGAAACGTGAGCTGATAGGTCAGAAGTGTGTGTAATAATATCTCTAATTTGACCTAACAGTCATACTTTTCTCAGCCCTTTGGGGTTTTTTATTTTGTTTTATTTGTTTTGTTCTTGCTGGTCATGGGGCTTGAACTCAGAGCCTGGGCATTGTTCCTGAGCTTTCTTGTTCAAGACTAGTGTTCTACCACTTTAAGCCACAACTCCATTTCCAGTTTTCTGGTAGTTCATTGGAGATAAGAGTCTGATGGACTTTACTGCCCTGAAAGGCTTTGAATCTTGATCCTCAGATCTCAGCTTTCTGAGTAGCTAGGATTGTGGGCATGAACCACTAGCTCCTGGGTTCCCTTTGTTAGTTTTAAAATGTATTTTGGTTATCTTTAAGTAGTTACCCTTTGTTGTTTTAAGTATATGACATATCACAAAGAGATGGAAAATGTATTTACTGTCCTGGTCATAGTATACATTAAGATAAATATTTGTTAAATATTCAGCTTAAATATTAAATATTCAAGCTAGGACTTTCAAGTAAGGATGGTTCTAGTCAGCCCCAAAGCCTCCTCCCCCCAACATCCCTATCCCTCTCACTACCTCTGTCCCCTACTCCTATCGTGGGAGCCATTCCTTGCACATTGATAGGATTGGCCTGTGGGCACTAGTCCTCTTTTTCTCCCTGGCTGTCTAAAAGTAGACAACATCATGAATGTTACAAGTGCCACAGCATCTGCACAAGAAAATTTATGGCCAAACATTTCAGAAAAGAAAAAAACAAAAATAAACAAATGGCCAGCAGTATCCTTCACACTGGGGATGTAACTGTACCTGAAATGTGGAGGAAACTAGCCAAAATGTAGATAAGCCCGGATTCAACTTCGTATTTGGATTCAGAATTCATCTTGGTGGTGGTACAATTGATTTGGGCATGAATAATGACTTCCTGGACTATGCAAATAAAAATGCATAGAACTCAGACTTGCAAGACACTGCCTTCGTGAGAAGAAAACAATGTCACGAACACAGTGCCAGAAATGGGGGGGAAAAAGAATGAAGAAATTCTGAGGACTCAAAGGCCAACATTGGTGGTGGTGGTGACAGGAAACAGGAGTAACGACTCTACAATGATTTCATCTACTGGGCAAATTTTTCATGGGAGGATAAACAAGAAACTAAAAGAGTACTCCCGTTAAGTCTCTTTCGAAACTGTCTAATAGCAATCCTTTTCCAATTATCCTCAAATTAAATTATTGACTCTTCTAGTGAAAGAGTTGAATTTTTATATTCAAACATATGGTTGGATGAACATATTAATCTTGACATTGTCAGCATGAGGAGTTTTGCCAAAATTTTATGCATATTCTGAAAGGGACTGTTTTACCAAGGAAATGGCCCTTTTGGGTCTCGTAAGTCATTGTGATCTCAGTTTACATGTAACACATAGTAATAAACATATATAGATATGTATATTTATTTATTTCTGTATAGAAGATTACCTTAAACCTTAGCAGTTAAAAACAACAACATTTATAATTTTTGCTCCTAAGAGTTTAGGAATCTGGCTATTGTTGGATTGGGTGCCTCTGGCCAGAGTATCCCAGGATGCTTCAGTCAGGCCAGGACTGTGGTTACCCCATGACTCCCTGGGTGGGCAAGAGGAACACTTTCAGAGCAGCCTTGGTTCTTCTCTGACTGTTGAGAAGAAACATCAATATCTCCTCATGCTTCAATAGGTCCTACTGTGGCAGCTAGTTTTCCTCACATAGGCCAAAGAGCAAGAGAGAGGATGTTGGAGACAGAAAGTATTCAAAGACTATTAATCTTTCTGTAACCTAATTTCAGACAGGAGCTCATAGTCTTTCCATTCTGTTAGTTAAAAGTGAGTCCAGAAATTCAGCCAAGAGGAAAGGAGAGGGGATCACATAGGAATGTGAAAAACAGGAGACAGGGAACACTTGGGACCTTATAAAGATTGTCTCATTTTAGCCATTTTTCATGTTTGTAACAAAATTCCTGAGATGGGTAATGTGTGAAGGAAAAAGGTTAACATAGCTCACAGTTTTGAAGGGAGAAAGTCTGGAAATGAGGCAGCCATACTTGATCAGCTTCTGCTGGGATGTCAGGGAGGATGGCATAATGGCAGGAAACAGAACAATTCCAGGACTAAGCTGGATCTAACAACCTCCAATTAAGCCTCACTTCTTAAAGATTCCTCCACCTCAACCCCACCCCACTACTACACTGAGAACCCAACCTCCAAACTATGAACCACATCTGAGCCATAGCAACGTACACTATGTACACATAGTGTACATGTGTCTATGTGTACACACAGCAAAAAACCTGCACACATGCACAAGTGTGCACACATGGCTATCAGTGTACATAGAGAATCCATATCTCAAAAGCCCCATTGTTGTACCATGTGTGTGACAAGATGAAACATTCTTGTGCAAGCACTCACAAAATTTCTTTGTCAGAGAGTTTAGGAAAAACCAAAAATTCTCATGAAGTCCAAAATGAGGGAAGGATAATTTCAGTGCCTTTACATTCTGAAGTCTCATAATGGACATGAATTTTATCTTTACTTTATTGTACACAAAGGTTTCAATTCAGCATATCAGTTTTTGAGTACAGTGCATATTGGTCAAGGTTTCTCCCTTCATCATTCTCCACCATCTCTCCCAAACCCTATCCATTCCCTAAGTAACCTAGCTCCATCTGGAAATGAACTTTCATAATTTGTGTAGTTCTCTGCCCTTTATGATCTCTAATTTCAGGCAAGGAGTCTTCTGCTCTTGTCTGCAGTTTAGACACCTTGTTTTCATCCTTCCCTGACCCCCATGTCCCTCTATAACCATGGCCAGTGCGGTTATTATATCTACCTGCAGTCTTTGCCTTATATTTTCACTCTTTACCTAGGACTCTGAAGTAAGAAGTGTGTATTCCCCTGGGACCCAGGGATAAGCAACTAGTGGCTGTTTAAGAGGATGGTCAGAAATTAGAAATGGAACTCAGGTTTCGTGGGGGCAAAATGTATGAGATCATACTGAATGTGGTCTAAGTTTGCAACCGAAAACCATTTCTACTTGCAAGTTCTACTTGTGGTTCTGCCTCAGTTATTTTCTGCCAAGAGCTGGTAGTTCATGCTTATAAGCCTAGCTACTCGGCATCCTGATGCCCAGAGGATCAAGATTCAAAGATAGCCAAAGCAGAAAAGTCCACACAACTCCTCCAATTAATAAGAAAGATGTGGGGCAGACAGTGAAGATCAAGGGCACAGAGTCAGCCTTGAGCAAGAAAATCTAGTGATCACGAAAGACCCTGCTTTCAAGCCCAGTACCAGAGAAAACAAACCTGAGGGATATTTTCTCTAGACTAGTAACAATATAAATATTAATACACTTGTCATAAACTATCACAATCAGGTATATCTTTTTACATATGATATCAAAATACAAATTGTGGCATATATATTGCTCATTGTACTCTCATTTTGCATAGCATAAATATGAGTGTGAATGATCATTTTATCTAATAGACATTTTTCATTCACTTAGGAAAATAACACCTACAGTGACAACTGAAATTATCCAAAACAAAATCAACAAGTTTAACACTCAACACTACATGCATATTTTCCCTACACACTCATAAGTTCCATTGCAAAACTGTACTTGAAAACAATGCTACATGAGCATCCCTATGGCATTTTTTACTCTGTAAACACTACATCTCTATCTTATGTGGGAGAATGTAGTTAAATAGCGTCTTTTTTTTTTTTTTTTTTTTTTTTTTACTGAACTCGCAAGTTCTCCACCTTACTATTGAAGAAACTGAGATGCAGGGTCATGAAGTGACTCACCAATGGCCAACAAGTGGTTAATATCAGATCTGAGACTAACGCCCACATGCCCTGACTTGGAGAACAGACTCTTTCTTCTTATCCAAATCCACATACATGATCCAATACAGCTTTCAAACTGGGGTATGCACAGCCCTGCAGGCAATGGCAGCATGCCGGGAAGGTGAAGCCACAGGATAAACACAGGGTGTCTTACTTCAGTGTAAATATTGCTTAAAGATTTGAGGGGAGTTAGGGCAACCACTCTGTTTTTATATTAAAACAAGATTGATTATAAAAGAGAATGCACATTTTACATACATTTTTAAGATTTCAGGCTAATTCCTCAGGCTATTACCCACCTTATAGAGGTAAACATTTTCTGTTAATTTAGCTAGTGATACTTCTTTGTTATTTATGCAGTGTAAAAATGTCTACAAATGATCTGTTATCCAAAAAGAGCCTTAATTAACCCCCATCTTTGACATTCCATAGCCAAATTTGTATTGTTCATTATTATTAAATTATAACTTTTTCTTGAAGTTGGAATGCATTTAGACCTTATAATAAACTGAGGATTAGTTCAAGTGGTAAAGTAATGGCTAGAAGCCAACACTACAGGAAAAAAAAGGGAGGGGGGAGTTATAGCAAAAGAGTTCCTGGGTTTCTTTCCTAAGAAAAAGTTCTATTGTGTTTTAATAAAATTTATATTTTTAATCCTAAGACTTAACCAAGCTTAAGAACAAAATGATTTTACAATAAAGGTTTGATTTATTTAAACTGTGATTTGGGACAAGTCTAGCTGGTTAAGTCATTGACTTCTGAGATCACAATTTGCATGTGGTTCTAGTTCTGAAATATCACATTTGTATAATGTACAAAACTGAACAAGTTGGTTCTATGTCTTGGCTATGGTAAATAATGCTGCAATGAATGTGGTTGTGCTGATAGCTTTAGTGTAGACTTGCTTTGAGTTTACTGAATAAATGTCCAGTACTAGGGAAGGTCTATGTTTAATCTTCTAAGGAACCTCCATAATGCTTTCCAGAATGGTTGAACAAGTTTAAATTCCCACCAACAGTGTAGTAGGGTTCCCTTTTGGCTACATCCCCTCCAGCATCTGTTGTTTGTTTTCTTGATAAGTGTTCTAACTAGGGTGAGGTGAAATTTCAATGTTGTTTTGATTTGCATTCCTCTTATGGCCAGAGATGTCAAACGTTTCTTCATGTGCCTATTGGCCACTCTTTGTTCTTCTGAGAAGTCTCTCCTTAAGTCTTTAACCCATGTATTGAATAGTTGTTTCTTTGAAGGCTTAGTTCTTTTTAGCCTTAGAATATCTTAGATATGAGACCTTTGTCTGATGCCCCTCAGAAGATGACTGGATCAAGAAAATGTGGTATATATTCACAATGGAGTCTATGCTTCCATCAGAAAGAATGATATTGTCCTATTCATAAGGAAATGGAAAGACCTGGAAAAATTATATTAACAAAAGCAAGCCAGAGCCCAAGAAAAATAGGTTGCATGGTTCCCCTCATTTGTTGCAACTAGAAAGTGCCTATAAATCTATTAAACACACTGGATTGTAAAAGGAAAAAAATACATTTGGCTAAGATAAATTATACAGGATCTTAGACATTGACACAATGAGCCCAAGGAGGATATTCTTAGGAGAGGATCATAATGTTCAATAGCTATGGACATATGATCATATAAAATGATATTTATCAAAATGAACTCCAGGAAACAGAAACAGGGTTTTATATTATTTTGCATCTTTTTTTTTCATTCTTCACTGTTTTTTATTTCTTTACCTTTTGTCTTTTAAGTAAGTTTATCTGTTTGGGGAAAGGTTGGGAGAGCACCGAAATGGTGGGACAAATGTTGAACAAATGCAGCAGTGATATTCACTAGATACTATGATGAAAATAAACCATACAATTTGTGGAGGAGGGAAAAAACTGGGGAAAAAACATGGGAATATTTGACACTATTCAAAAAGAAATGTACTCATTACCTGACCTATGTAACTGTAACCCTCTGTATATCACCTTTACAATAACAACAAATAAAATTAAGTTTTACAAAAAGAAATGTACTTGTTACCTAACTTATGCATCTGTACTCTGTATATCACCTTTACAATAACTTTTTTTAAAATATTGAACAGGTGGCATGCATTTCCATTTTTCCATGTAACATATTTGTGAATATCTAAAATGTTCTGGTACAAATTAATGACAAAATGAAAGATAATAAATTGCTGGCAGCTAAGCACCAGTAGCTCATGCCTCTGTAATCCTAGTTGCTCAGGAGGCTCGGCTGTAATGATGACAATTCGAAGATAGCTCTTACAGGAAAGTCCATGAGACTCTTACATCTAACTTAACACACACACACCATACACACACACACACACACACACACACACACACACAAAATGGAGCGGTAGCTCAAGTGGTAGAGTACCAACCATGAATGAAAATTGAATGGGCAGTGCTCAGGCACAGAGTTCAAGCCTCAGTACTAACAGAGACAAAATAAATCCTACCTACTTGCAAGGTTAAGAATTGGAAGTTTGAGGCCATGCTGGTCATACTATCCCTTCTCTACCCATAGCTGGGCGGAGTGTCATGAATCTGTCATCTCAAGCCACCAGGAAAACTGAGATTGAGAAGATTTTGGTGTGAGGCCAGCCCAGGCAGAAAAGTCTATAAGACTTCTCATCTCCATAAAGAGAAGTGGGACATTTTGGGGCACATTTGTGAACCCACCTAGGACAGGAAGACTAAAAGTAGATAGACTGCCAGGTAAGGGCAACCAAAGAGGAAATGAAACCAAACCCTAAAAGTAACCAGTGTGTCTCAGTGTTACCACACCAGCTCAGCAAGTGTGATAACTTGTGTTCAAACTTAGTCCTACCAAAACTGAGAGGGGGAGGGGAAATAAAATAGCTCTCAAATGATTATACCTTCCATGATAACTGGAGAGCTTTTTTTTAAATCCGCATTCCAAACCCAAATTCTTTTAGAAGTACTGAAACACAGTTTATTTCTCCATTGAGATACTTTTTTTAGAGTTGACTTCCAACTCCAGTTTTTACAATGCAAATATCCAGACTCATTTCAAAAAACCACATTTGATTTGTAAATGTCGAGTTGATATTTAGAGCCTAGAAAGAAGTTGATTCTATTCCATCAACACTAACTGTATATGTGCTAGACACAGCATAAGATACAGGGGGCACAAACAGATCCTGCTACCAGCTACCTAAGTGAAGAGAAACCATTGCCACTCCAATAAGATCACAAAATAGTCAATGACTACGACCCCAAGACAGCTAAGAAAGGCATCAATATTTTTTAAAATTCAATTTTAAAAGGCTCACCCGTTGTTTTTCTGTCAGAGTGAGGACTTCTACACTTGCCCTCAACTAATAAAGTAAATAGAAAGCCCATTTTTCTGTGATTGAAATCCTGGGAACCTTAGTACCCCTCCTCTATCCCAGATCAGGCCTTGATGCAAGGTGTAAGAGGGCACCAAAAATTCAGCATTTAAAATAAATATCTTTATGCTATATTGATAAATAGTTTAATGCTATTTTGTTCTAAATAAAAATTCATGCAAAAATCAATAATGAACAAAATACCAATTTTTGAATAAACAGGGGTACTGTGGTACTGATTTTTCCCCTTTGAGTTAGATTCTACTGTGAACCAAATCCTCTATCCTGTATAGGTAGAGTGTGGTCGCCAGCCTCATCTCATTTCCAGAAACCTAAATCTCCTAAGGTTCTTCTCTCGATTCAACGATACGATTGATGATGGGGAGCTCTCCTGGCCCGGTAGCCCATTCTGGGCTCTGGCAGAGCTGACTCCCCTCTTTCTGTCCTCCCCAGCATCCAGGGCCCCACTAGAGAGCGCCATATGCTGCCCTACTGCACAGACGTCACAGAAGTCGTGGTCTGGCTTCAAATCTTCCCTCATTTGGAATGTCTTTCAGTTGACCAGAATGTGGTAACCGAACAATAAGCCTGGTAACTAAACAATGAGCTTGGGCCAATTGTAGTGATTTATCTTTGCGGTAAAGCGTCCTTTATTTCCCCCATGTCTTGGGCACCTGTGAGCCCCTGGTCCTTCGTTTTCCCATTCCCTAGAATAGGGAGGGATTTGGAAGCGGCCCTACTGCGCAGTCTCAAGGTAAGAGGCCCTGGTGGGGTCACGTAAGGTAAAATCCATCCCATCCTTCTACCTGAGCTAGAGGTCAGCAAGCTCCTTAGAACATTATTCAGCCAGAAGCTTGCCATGTGTGTTGCAAGTAGGTATAGGAATTAATCTTGAGAGAGGAAATTTCTTCCAATACTGGCACTGGGGCTTGAACTCAGGGCCTGGACACTGTCTCTGAGCTTTTTTGGTTTTTTTTTTTTTTAGCTTTTTCTCAATGCTGGCACTTTAACACTTAAGCTACCGCTCCACTTCCAGCTTTTTTTGTTTGTTTATGTGGTGCTGAGGAATCGAATGCAGGGCTTCCTGAATGCTAGGCAAGCATTCTACCACTAAGCCACATTCCCAGCCGCTGTCACTTCCAGCTTTTTAGTGGTTAAATGGAAGTAAGAGTCTCATGGACTTTTCTGCCCAGGCTGGTTCAAACTGAGATCCTCAGCTCTCAGCTTCCAGAATAGTTAGGATTGTAATGCACTGGCCCCCATCTCTTCCATAGATTCCAATGCTAACTTTGTTCTTCTAGGATCTGACATGACAATTTAAAAATACTTTTCTGTTTGAAACTACCACAGAAATTTACCTGAAAATAATGCTAAAATTTTAAGCATTGGGCAATAAATAAAGCTGCTATTCTCTCCCGATTCTAGGATTGTACAACATCTACAGTTTGTGTTACCTTTTAATTATGTTGTTATATTATCCAATTAACCTTAAACTTGACATTTCTCCCTCATCATACTACTGAAAGGTTCCCTCCAAATTCAGTGTTTTTTTTGTGAATGCTATAGTCTCCTCTCAAGTGTAATATTGTGTACTGAAATTCTATGCTCTTGAAAAACCCCGTATTATTTCTCTGCTGCCTTTACAACTATTCCTCAGTTCCTTTAGCCTCCTGCTCATCCTTCATTCAGACACATTTCTATTATCTCACACAATTCTCACACTCTTCTTTGGGCTAACATGACTCACAGGATCTGCATATCTGCCCTTCCCTCTGATGAGATCCACATGCTCTCATTTTCCTAGTGGACACCTTGATCTCCAGGTTCCACCAGCGGCAACATCACAGCATTTCTCATCTCACTCCACCTTTTCTCCTGGCCTTCTTCACTTCACCATCATCATCACCTATTAGTCCCCCAGCACTTCTTCTCTGCCTCCAGTTACTTGTCATATATGCTCACTTGTCATAGCGGTCCCACCTTCCATCACACTGGGGCAGGATCATTCATTCTTGCCTTGCTTTTCCAGAGATGTCCTTGCTTCCTGTGTCTTTCCCCTCTCCACCTTAACCGCCTGTACATTCTCTCAGCTCCTGGATTCATCTTCAGCTTGTTTAACAAAGAGCCAAAGGAAGTTTGGAATTATCACTTTGTAGTTGCCCCCCATCCTTGGGATATTTACCTCCATCACTGCTTTAAATATTTGTTCATCTTATTAAATTTAACTCTTCTTACAGTTCTCAACTAAACAGTAACAACATGCTTAGAGCTTTATAAATCACATTTTGACATTACAACCTTACCACCCACGACAAATCCTAGCTGAAATTTGGAGATTGTTTTTGATTCTGATAATTACAATGTTGGGTTCAAAATCACAGCAATTATGCCTTTCACTTTTGTTGTGTCTTGTTAGCTCTACTCCTTCACAGCAAATTATAGACAGGCTCTAATTTTTTCATTTCATTTTAAGTCAGATGACCTACAAATGTTATTTTGCAATTTAAAAAAGAAACTTAAGAAGGAAAAGCAAAGCATTTGAATAACTGTGCTGGATTTGTATTTCTCAAACAAAACTTAAGGGAATAAAGTTCCCCAAATTTCCAAAATTCCCCCTTGTATGTTAGTGATCTGTGAAAATTGATGAGACTACTGATTGTCAAGCAATGGCAATTCATTATTTCAGGAAAATGACGTTTATTCATTCATTTATTCTTTTGACATTTCTTGAGATTTTTACTGGTGTCAGACATGTGGTAGGTAATTAAAAGAATCCTTTCTAATAACATACAGGACATTTCCCTCCATCCACCTCCAACCCAACATTAGGTGTCTTTTATCAGAGTGGCAAAACTATCAAATACTAATTCTTTGTATTTGAAGGAATATTTCCAAATAGTTATTGATGTCTCACAGCTATAGCCCTACCTCCTCTCAGGAGGCTGAGATCTGAGAATTGTGGTTGAATGCCAACCTGGTCAGACAAGCCCAAGAGATTCTACTTCCAAGTAACCATAAAAAAGACACAAGTGGAAGCATAGCTCAAGTGGTAGAGTGCCAGCTGTGAGTGAAAAAAGCCAATCGAGAGCACTAGGCTGTAAGTTCAAGTCTCAGTATTGGCACAAAAAAAAATTAAAAATCATAGTAGCCTGCCTGCCTCCTCCTAATGGATCAAAAGCTTGTTTGTGGAGTACATATCCACATAAATATTTCTGCATTCAGATTAACAGTTACTTATACATCTCAGACCATGATTAAAAAATAATGAAATTCAACCACAGAAATGATTAAATAATATATAATTATAGTGTTGGAATTTATCAGTGTAGAGAGGTTGTCTTCCATAGTCACCTCTCTTTTGATCTTATTGTAGACATATTGTTACTGACTGCAAATGTCCCAGTATTTTTGCTCATTGGAATGCGGTTTGACAGATTAATTATATGTTATCAGGCAGTTGACAATCAGATAAAGATACATGGCCACAAGAGGAATATTGATGTCTTGGAGCTGTTCCTTTCTCAAAAGTAAGTATATCTTTAAAAAGCTTTTAAATTGGACTCTAACGTTATAATCTTTTATAGATCCAAATGTTCTTTTCTATTTTCTCCTCCTCAGAGATACTTTAAGTTCTATGATACTTGTTGAAGTCCACCATTTCTATTGGACTGGCAAGATTAAAATGTGTTTTTAAAAAATCAAAGATTATTGAGCCAAACTGAGTTTGAATCCTCTCTTTCAAGCTGGATGAGCTTAAGGGGGCTTAATAACATACCTGTTAGGACTGTCATTTTAAACAAATGAACATATAGAACATTCAGTGAAATTTGAACTTTGGAGAAATAATTTTGATAGCATTATGTCCCATACAATATTGGAAACATTTTTTTCTAAAATTCAAATGTAGCCTTATATTCTTTACTTCATCTAGGAGCCTTATTCTCTATGTAAAAATATGCTACCTTATTCACAGGGTTGCTATAAAGATAAGGTGTATTTGTTGAAATTGGAAAGTACAACATTGGTACACAATATTTTACATACCTATACAACAGATGATATTGTTAGGATAATGATCCATTATAATCATATAATATTAACCCTCATTATATTATAACCCCTAATAAATCCTCAGTCAATTTTGCTGGCAGAATGAAATCCCTCTCTTATATCAAAGTTACTTTGGATTCCACACGAACTCTCCAAAGTGGCAAATGAAAAAGTAGATGTTTCTGTGAGCAGACATAGACATCTCAGAGCTTGAGTACAGCTTGAGGTCATGATTAGGATTAAACTCTAACACCACCATTTCCACCAGCCAATATTCCTTTCCCTGTACAGCCATAGATTGAATTTGCCTAGCAATGACTCTGATATGATTTGAATGTGATTCCACAGTTCTATGGTAGAAATTTAATTACCAATGCATCAGTATTGAGAAGTGAAACCGCCATGAGTTGATTAGGTCATGATTTCTGCTTTCATTTATGGACTAATGCTGCTAGTCTCAGGAGTTAGCTCTTGCTGAAAAGATGAGGTTTTTTTTTTTCTCTCTCTCTCTCTCTCTTTTTCTGCTCTGTCTTTCTCTATTTCTCCTCTCCCCCTCTCTTCTAAATCTCTCCTTTTCCTCATCATGTGATGCTTCCCACAATGCTATCTTGCAGCAAGAAGGCACTTGTCAGATGTGAGATCCGTGACTAGAACTGTAAGAAATGAATCTCTGTTTATTATAAATTACCTGTTCTTTTTTTTTTTTTTTTGGCCAGTCCTGGGCCTTGAACTCAGGGCCTGAGCACTGTCCCTGGGGCTTCTTCTTTTTTTTTTTTTTTTTTTTTGCTCAAGGCTAGCACTCTGCCACTTGAGCCACAGCGCCACTTCTGGCCATTTTCTGTATATGTGGTGCTGGGGAATCGAACCCAGGGCCTCATGTGTACAAGGCAAGCACTTTTGCCACTAGGCCATATCCCCAGCCCCAAATTACCTGTTATTAGTTAGGAATTTAGACAGAGCAATCCAAAATGGACTGAGATCCTATTTCTACTCTTCATCTCCCCACCTTCATGCTCTTCCTGTCTGTAAATTCTATATATTATTTTAAGCAGGTATGACATATAGCCTTTAAAAAGATTTTCTAAAGAAAATGCCCTAGTCTAACAATTAATATAATCATTTTCATTTCTAGTGATTTGAGTAAGCCTTTTCTTAATAAACATTCATTTCATTCTAATTAAATATTAATAGTTAATTTATTTGTACAGAAAAAATGTTTAGTTTTTAGTGGTCCTGCATCTCTTGGTAGGGAAAAAAGAAATAGCTAAGCTGAAATTTTAAAAACATAAATATTGTAGAATGGAACAAGTATAGCAAGAATTCTGACATATTCACATTTATGCTGTGGACTTTTCTAAAAATCAGTTTTCCACTAATGATAAATATTTTATACTTGTCAAAAGATTGCATGTCATCATTCCATGATATTTATAATACTGCACTCTTGATTACTAGGGTAAGTAGATAAAAAGATAGCTTTAAAACCATTGAAATTTAGCACCTTTCACATGCTAAATATACGAAATTGCCACTTAAGCTAGCTGAGCACACAAAATATTTCACAGTCCAGATGCTAATATACCAGGTGAACTGTAATTTTTGCCAAAGATTCTGTTGCCCTTAGGAAGCAGAAAGTACCTTACTAATCAGTGTCTTCTTTAGTAATCACATAGGCCACACACTGTGACCAGGGTTGCCATGTTGCTGTCAATCTTCCATTGACCTCACCTTAAAACAAAGCCACTCATTATTGATTCAAGGCAGAGTTCTGAAAAGCATTAACCTTTCCAACTTGAAAGAGTTAAAATACCCTTAGCAAGTAAATCATTACAGCCACATAATGGTGACTCATGCCTGTAATTCTACCTACTCAGGAGCTGTGACCTAAGGATTATGGTTTGAACCCATCTTGATCAGGAAAGTTCATGGGACTGTGATCTCTAACCACCAAAATGTTGGAAGTGGAGCTGTGGCTCAAATGGTAGAACACTACTAGCCTAGAGCACAAAAGCTCAAGAACAAAGCCTAAACTCTGAGTTCAAGCCCCAGAACCAAAACCAAAAAAATAAAATAAAATAAAAATAGTAAATCATTCTATGAGATTATCTAATAGCTGAAAGTTAAGCATTGATATTACAAGAAAACTAGTAAAAACCTGACACAGTTAAAATTTTAAAGTATTAATGCAATAAATTAAACTTTATGAGATCCTCTTAAATAAGTCTTGAAACTTGAAACAATTTGATGCCAACGTAGTGATTGTTTAATTATTTGTCATGAGAAGAGGTGAATTTAGTGATTGTTTAATTATTAGTCATGAGAAGAGATGAATTTAAAACTACCATAACTGCACCCAAGTCTAAGAGCTGCCTTTCCTAGGAATGCATTATAGATCTACAGGGAGAATGTAGAAGTTACTGTGAGAATGTAGAAAGTGTGTAAATTTCCCACTGAAAGATGCTTTAGATCCTGGAGTATTTTGTAGCCAGGAAATTCTTCAAAGACTACAAATACATATTAAAAAGACACATGTGGGTCATTGAAAAAAGTGCTTAAGGGGATAAAAATTAAGCTGGGCATGCTGAAGCAGGTAGAGTCTCAGCACTTGGGAGGCCGAGGCAGAAGGATCACAAGCATATGGCCAGCGTAGGCAATGTACTAAGACTCTATCAAAAAAGCAAACAAACAAATGAACAAGAAAAGAGTTAACAATTTATAAATTCTGTAAACTCAAGATAGGAACAAGGAAGGATGAATGAATGAATCAATGAATGAAGAAAGAGGAACAGATGTTCTTTTCAGATGAGTATCTGTTAGTACCTAGAAAAAGAATGAAAACAGAAAAGTCTTAAAATCTCAAGCCTATCACTCAGGTAAGGATCATTAGTTGAAGCTGATAACATTAAGAAAATAGTTTTTTTTTGGGGGGGGGGAGAATGATATACATGCAATTGGAGTTTGACCCCAGATGTCAAATGTCAATTTTTTAATTGTACTTTTACAACAGAAAGACCTAGCCACTATAACCTTAAATTATTTTTTCTTAAAAATGAGGAAAACAGTAACTCTTAAAACCCCAAGATCAAAAAATAATTCTGAGAGAATGTTACCATAAGTGAGTTGATATCTATTATACTAATTAACATTGGTTATTTTTATTTTTATTTTTTTTATTTTTATTTATTTATTTTTTTTGGCCAGTCCTGGGCCTTGGACTCAGGGCCTGAGCACTGTCCCTGGCTTCTTCCCGCTCAAGGCGCTATAGCACTCTGCCACAGCGCCGCTTCTGGCCGTTTTCTGTATATGTGGTGCTGGGGAATCGAACCTAGGGCCTCGTGTATCCGAGGCAGGCACTCTTGCCACTAGGCTATATCCCCAGCCCCATTTATATGTGGTGCTGGGGAATCGAACCTAGGGCCTCGTGTATCCGAGGCAGGCACTCTTGCTACTAGGCTATATCCCCAGCCCTGGTTATTTTTAAGTACACACCATGTGCTAAGTATTTAGTAGATAAAAGAGACATACATATGTATATATGTATACATATATATACGTGTGTGTGTGTATATATACGCACAACTAAAATAAACCTAAAAACTCTAGGGCACACCAATCAAATGACCAATTCTCAGAGGCTCTTTCCCTTCTGTCGAGCCCACATCTGCCCCTTTGCCTGAGCTGCATCAGCCATGAAGAGAGTTCCACATTGCTCAAGAAGAGCACATGAGATAAGGTTCTCCCTCCCGATCAGTGAATAGGCACACTTCCTACTCAGCCTCAGCTTCTTGGTGCCCTGAAATTTTCTCTTGTTCAGTTCACATTATCATCAGCCAATCTCAACTTGAGAACCCTGATTTTCATATTTTCTTGAATTTCCAGTATCATCTTTACTTGCTTTTCCCCCCCTGTGGCCGGTCTCATACAGGAAAATCTGTTTTTAAATGAAGTTCGCCTAAACTCAGTCACAAGGGGATGAAATTTTTGCTAACGTGATAGATAAAATAGTCTTTCAAATATGTATTAGCTTTAACCAAATGACAAAAACTTAATCCAGTGATAGAATTTAGAAATTGACTAATATGTATGCCAGGAATCTTGGAAGGACACTGAGAGAAGCCATTGTAGTTGCTCTCAAGCTGTACAACCTTTATGAAAACCTTCCCATGAGCACATCATTGCTAATGTTAAAATTGTTTTCTCTTTCTAGGGACCTGACAGAGGTCATTGATCTTTCTAGATATAAAAAATTAAAATACTTATGGCTTCATCATAACAAGGTAGTATTTTATCATTAAATTGCTAAAATTATTTTTAATTTCAAGTTTTAACATGACTAATATTTAATACAAAAATTAAAACTTAGTAAAG
The DNA here is from genome assembly GCF_023159225.1 of Perognathus longimembris pacificus. Lineage (NCBI taxonomy): Eukaryota > Metazoa > Chordata > Mammalia > Rodentia > Heteromyidae > Perognathus > Perognathus longimembris. Next base: position 93,953,594 of record NC_063162.1, on the reverse strand, counting down.
AAGCATGTGTAGACATATATAGAAATATACAATATATACTTACATAGAACAATAACTTATAGAATTGTCATATAACATACACGTTATATTTACATGTATATATTGTATATATACACGTGTATACATATATTTAGTACATAGATATCAAGGATATATGAATAGTTTACATGCTAAATAAGGACAATCTTGGTGTCCTGTGAATTTTATCTCAAAGTCCCTATCTGGTCAACATCAGAACCAACCAGCCATAAAATCCTTGGAGGAACCAATGCTTTTGCCACATATATTTGCAAGCCCACAACCTTCTTGTTCTTTTTTTTTCCTCTGCCCTGTCTCCAGTTAAATCTGCTTCATAATGTCTTCCATGTCAAGTCAAAACTGTTCAATGTCTGGGTGCTGGTGACTTATACCTGTAATCCTAGATACTAGGGAGGCTAAGATAATGAGGATCTCCATTCAAAGCCAGCTCAGGCAGAAAAATCCCATAAGATTCTTACCTCCAATTAACCACCAAAAAACTGGAAGTGGTGCTGTGGCTTAAAGTGATAGAGGGCTTAGCCATGAGCAAAAGAGCACAGGAACAGGAAACACCCACGTTCTGAGTTCAAACCCTATAACAGACCAGAGAAACAAAAACAGCTGTTCAATGGAGACTATTCCTTCCCAGGCTTCTAGAAGAACTCTGGAAGTCTCACAACTCTTCTTCTGGGTAATATAAAAGCTTGAAGTCTATTTAGTCATTGTCATGGCATCAATTATTTATTCATACATGAAAACATTTATTAACTACAACTTCTTTCACAAATATCACAAACACATACAATACACAATCACAACTAAGGCTAAACCAGGTAGCCTTCTGCCCATTTTTATTATGTAGGGAGGTCTAGTTGGCTATTTTTCACTTCCCGGACCTGCACGCAAGACTTTGTCCAGGTTGCTCTGAAAGCGGTTGTGTGGAATGAAGTCAAGGAAGAAGCAAAGTTCTTTGATACATGTCCTCTAGTACTAACAGACACTACTCCAAAGTGAAGGCTTGGTAGTCTGCCCACAGTGCCGTTGGTTGTCAGCTTCTAATGCCATTGGTTGAGTGACAGAAATGTTAAGAAGTGGGGTCTAGTGGAAAGAAGATATGTAACTGAGGGTATGCTCTTAAATAAGGGTGCACCTTGTATTGAGACCATACTCCTCTCCTCCTCTTCCCACCCCATCTACCATGAGGAGAAAGAGCAGGCAGCTTCCTCTGCCATAAGCTCCCTCTGCCTTGATCATCTGCCTCCTCGAGGCCCACACATCACAATGGCCAACAATGGATGGAATCCTGTGAACCCATAGCCAAAATAATTTTTTCTTCTTTTAGATTAAGTTTTCTCAGGTATTTTGACACAGCAACAACAAGTTAATGCACTCCTCCAACACTGACTTCTCTTCACTGGCCATTCTTGCCCTCACCTTCCTTTTATCCCAAGGTTACTGGCAACTAAGGGTCTTTGGCACCCCTGATTTGAATCCCAAAGGTCGAGATTCAGCATCCCAGACACTTACCAGGACTCACACAGGACTCTTGCAGTCAAAGGCCAAGGGGACTGATGAGCCCAACTGCTATCGAACAGATTTAGCTTCATCTGGAAGCATCAGGCACTGGGCTGACATGTCCCAGAACGCAGACATGGCTCCAGGTCACAGAATGTGATCCCTAAAGCTTATCCTAGAGGCTGGGGTTCAGTTTGTTCCCATCTACCATCCCCTCACAGCAGGGGTCTCTGAGTTCTTTCCAGATGATTCTCATTATTAGGTAGTCAGGAGGCTGTTTTCAACTTTGAAAATTGTGGTTTTTCCAACAGTCAGTACCTCTAGTACTTTGTTCACAACACATTGATAACTTAATCTTTGCACATTGAATTTAGACTTCTAAACACCCACAGATAAAGAAAAAATTTGTTTCCAGGAGTAACCCTAAATCTTAGATTGGCCATATTTATGAAAATAATTCAATATTTCATTGCATCAAAGACCATTTTTAACCTGTTGAATGGAGGGAAAAAAAACACACTCCTCCAAGTACTAACTATAAGCATAAGTTTCTGGTGCTTGAAGTAATTTCTAAAAGAACAAACAAATATCTTCAAGGCTCAGGCAGCTAACAAATGAAATGGAAAGTCCATGAACTGCTTAAGGGAATAAAAGTTGAAAACTTTTCTAAGTAGTCTGTCAGAAATTATCCTAGGTCATCTCATGTGACATTGGATTAGAAAAAGATGGAAATCATCAGGCATGGCAAAAATGACTCATCTTTGCTTTAACTGTGTGCTCCTTGTGGTGTTAAGTGGTGTTCACTTTTGAAAGAAAGAACATGTGCAAATTTTGGTACGTCTAAAGGGAGAGATAAAATCAGGGTTTTTGTAAAATATTTTGGCTTTCTGAGAGGGTGTGTTCTCCAGCCTCCAGCCAATTCTTGAATTTTTGCACAGTTGACCTACAGATATATTGTGGACATGGAAAAGTATTGTATACTCTATCAATCAACTATTTTATTGGTTTATTTTTGAAAGGCGTGGGGAGAGAAGAGGGTGTACAAGAGACTGAATCCATTACTTGTGCATTTCTAACATTACCTTTACTTACTTTGTTCTCTAAGAAACAGATTTGAGTTCACTTACACCAAACAGTTTTGCAAGTATTGCTTTTGTTGTTGTTTCTCTTATTTTACCCTTTGTCTCTCAATTTTGGTATTCCCTTTGAATTTCCTAATTCTAATACCAGTACACACTGTTTCCCATTCACTCAGATAAGATTACAGAGATAGTGTAGATACAATCACAAGAAGGTGATACACGAACATCATCAATAGTAGAAACTACAGATACACATGGGATGTTGAAAGTAGTTACAACTGTGATATAACAATCATTTCCATAAAATGGAGTTCATTTCACTTAGCATCATCTTATGTGATCATAAGGGTATAGCTATTGGGCTCTTGTGATCCTCTGCTGTGACTTGCCTAAACCTGTGCTAATTATTCCCAATAAGGGAACTGAACACCGCAGGGGGGGGGGGAAGGGGGAGGGGGAGGGGGGTATAAGGGACAAGGTAACAAACAGTACAAGAAAAGTATCCAGTGCCTAACGTATGAAACTGTAACCTCTCTGTACATCAGTTTCATAATAAAAACTTAAAAAAAAAAGAAAATGCTAAAAAAAAAAAAAGAAACAGATTTGAGGAGTTTGTCTGATAGTGAAAGAATATCATCTCTGAAACAGATTTTAAATAGTAAGAAAATAGGTAGTCATGGAATAAATAGAATAAATAAACAAATGTGAGTTTCCCTATTGATGTTGGTTGACTGGTGTTAAGTTCCATGAGTGTTTTCCTCCATTAAAAATTTAATTACTGAATTCTAACAGGAACACTAGCTAGTACAGTCCAATTCAAAATTCACATGTAGAACTTTGATTGAGATTTCTTCCAAATCTACTTTATAGTAGGTTGACCACCATATTATGCAATTGTAAAATGGTCTGGAGAATTGTGGTAAGTGTGTGTGTGTGTGTGTGTGTGTGTGTGTGTGTACATTGACAAATGTAAGTAAATATTTGGCATTGTAACATTTGTTTAGTAATGATCTAAATGTGTGACCAGCATCATTCTTACTTAATGAATATCTTAGACCACCCTCTATTTAGGAGAGAGTAAGGAATTAACAGTCTCTTAAACTGAACACAATTTTTTTGGTAGGGAATTATTTGAATAGTAGTAGTCTTTCCTTATCAGTATTAATTATAAAATAAGTCTTTAAATATTAAGCCTTGGGCTGGGAATATGGCCTAGTGGCAAGAGTGTTTGCCTCCTACACATGAAGCTCTCGGTTCGATTCCCCAGCACCACATATATAAAAAACGGCCAGAAGGGGCGCTGTGGCTCAGGTGGCAGAGTGCTAGCCTTGAGCGGGAAGAAGCCAGGGATGGTGCTCAGGCCCTGAGTCCAAGGCCCAGGACTGGCCAAAAAATAAATAAATAGCTAAATAAATAAATAAATAAATATTAAGCCTTCTACCCAGTAGATGATTGTAACCATGGATAAAGGCACAAAGTCTTTGTGCCTCTAATCACATAAAATAACATTTATTAAAATGAACTCCAGGAAATGGAAACAAGAGGATTTTTCTGTTGTTGTTTCTGTTTTTCTTTTCTTTTTGTCTTGTTTGATTGTTTATCTGTCTTTGGGAGGGCAAGGGGGCACAGAAGTGGAAGGACAAATGCAGCAGTGGGACTCACTAGACAGGTGTGGAAAATGAACTCTACAACTTGTGGGTGAGGAAGGGAGGGAAAAACTGGGAGAGAGAAGGAAAAGAAATGTACTAATTACCTCACTTATGTAACTGTTACCTCTCTGTATATCACCTTTATAATAGTAATAAAACTGTAAAAAAAAAAAAAAGGCTTGCAGCCAGTAGATGTCTATAGCCAGAGATACAAAACTCTATGTATATACTATGTTTTTCCATGCATAGCTATGATATATAATTATAACAAACACCATTATAGCATTTGTATGAATATTGGTGCACTCTCTGTGTCTCTATGTCTCTGTGTCTCTGTTTCTCTCTCTCTCTCTTTCTCTCTCTCTCTTCCTCTCACTCTCTCTCTGCCTCAGAATATCTTATTGTACTTTCGCAATCTCACTTAAAGTGAGTTTTTTATGGTTTCTTTCTGGAATATTGAAATTGCTATAATCACTTCTGCTATTCTTTGGGGCCATTAGGCTCATTTGAACATAAAAATTATGATATTTCAAAGACTACTGCTGACAAATGGGTGGGAAGCCTATACAATGTGGATATGATGGACAAAGAAATGACCCATACCTGGGCAAGGTGAATCAAGAGCATGTGAAATTTCATCAAGCTACTCAGAATGGTGTGCCACTAAGAACTTAAGAGTTCTGTATCCATGGAATTTTCCATTTAATATTTTTGGATTGTGGTTGACCATGAATAATTAAAAACAAAAAAGTAAGACCACACACAGCACAGGGAGGTTACATTACTTTTTTTCAAGTTTTATATATTTGCTTATAGAATTTTTTTCTCTCAATAAGACTGATTTGTCATTAAGTTTGGTATATGTATTTATTCATTCATTTGAATGAATTCCCCTCAAAACTTCTTAAAAGCACACAAACCCCATACTCAAGTATGTGAACTTTTGAAGAACAAAAGAAGCTAGCATGCATTCCATATAAGTTGTGTTCCTCTGCACTTGTGCTCTTGGGGAAATACTAAGCATATCTTTTGCCAAATACTTTTAAGTGAATTTTAAAAGTTAACATAAATAATGAAAACGGGTTCACTGCATGATTCTGAAATGTGTGGATATGTATGCAACATATCTAATTATGATTTATCCAATTAATTTAATCTATTTTTTGGAAAGAACATAGACAAAAATTTGAGTAACTTAAAATGAGATAAGAAAACCTAAGAGTGGAAGTCTATAAAAGATAAAACCAGTTATTTCTGAGTATTTCTTTTTTTTTTTTTTTTTTTTTTTTTTGCCAGTCCTGGGCCTTGGACTCAGGGTCTGAGCACTGTCCCTGGCTTCTTTTTGCTCAAGGCTAGCACTCTGCCACTTGAGTCACAGCGCCACTTCTGGCCATTTTCTGTATATGTGGTGCTGGGGAATCGAACCCAGGGCTTCATGTATACGAGGCAAGTGCTCTTGCCACTAGGCTATATCCCCAGCCCATTTCTGAGTATTTTTAAATGTGGGTTTTATTTTCTCTTTAAGCCCTATACAATTTGAAACATAAAAAAGGATTAATGCACTATTTTAATTTATTGGACAGGAATAAAGAAGAACTTAGGAATTCTGTTGTTTTATTCTTTATGTATAACTTAGTGTCTGCCATTGAAATTGCTCCCTTTGAATATTTAAAGCTCTATGAAAACTTATGGACCGAGATGTCAATGATCAAACATAAAGTTACTCTTAATGCAACACATAATTATAGAATTTTCAAGAATTTTGCCATGCTATTTAATCACTGGCTTTTCCCCCTGGAGTTTTCCAACCTGCTAATGATGCTTTGGATAATTCTTGGTGTGGCGGGTGAAATCTTGTGCATTTTCAGATGTTGGACTGCATGCCTGGCCTCTGCTCACTTAGATTTTAGGAGATTCTTTTCAAGAATGATAAAACTATTCCCAAACATTATCAAGTGATTGTAGGGAACAAAATTATCTTCCACCAAAAGCAATTATTCAATATGACCAAAAAAAAGTGAGCTGTGGAAACTCAAATTAAAATGTCATGCCTGGCCTCAGAACCAAAAGGGCCCCTCTCAACTTCCAGCCAAGATCTTCCAGGAATCTACAACCGCCTCTAAAAGAAGTACACAAGTAGGGTGTTGACTGCCTCCCAGATGTCCCCTACTCAACTCAGATCCAGCCACCTTAGTTACCATAATATCTCTGGGCTTCGACCCTCGTTTGTCACAAGAGCTGTTATTTCAGACATGATACTGCCCACTCTCCAAATGTAGGAAGAGCTTCAATATCAGCTTCTTGGGACACCAACCTGACCAACCTCACTAAAATGCAATACAACATCCCTCTGGCACTTTCCACCTTCAGATAATTTTTTCCACAGAACTTATATACCATAATGTGCAATTAAATTCACTTATTGCATGATGCTTGAGTGTGTGTGTGTGTGTGTGTGTGTGTGTGTGTGTGTGTGTTTAGGGAAGTTCCTGCCTGAACAGTCATATGTTCTCCTTGTCCTCAGTGTTTTCCTATTTCTCAGTGATGAGTATTGATAGGAGTATATTTTCATCCATTGTTTTGAATTTGGAAAATCTCAGAACTCATATCTTTCATTTGGAGAAATTTTGTGTGTTAATTTTTCCATACTACAGACAATGCAAGGATTTTTATCTTTTTTATCCACTGAACTATCCACAGAACTTATCAGAACCTATTACTATAACATTTGTTGGAAAGAAGAAAACATGAAAAGCTAATATTTTCCCATGAAGTCAATAATTCTAATTTTCTGCCAGAGAATCACAGATGGCGTGTATTTCGTCATCAATAATAAACTGAAGAGAGAAGGTAATATTTTCTGTATTATTTTTGTTGTTTATTTGAGAAATGTTACACTTTCTGTTTAATGGATATCAGAGCCGAGGACTTTGCATTAATTCTAGCTTAGTTGATAGAAATATACTTCATTAAAAAAAAGAAATATACTTCATAGAAGCATGCCTTTGTTGTTTTAAGCAGAAGAATATGTTAATTAGAAGGAGATTGGGTAGATATTACAGAGTTTAAGTTTGGAAAATTCTCAGGATCAAAAGGATGTAAGCTATGTCACAAAACTAGTTTCCATAAACACTGCTGACATGCCAATCAACAACAGAAGGCCCAGCTTGAGCTCTTGCTGTGCCCAGCACCAGCCCCTGGGTTGCCACAATCATCTCTGTCATCAGTCCCACTGCTGTGGGAAGCATATATTGTTGTCTTTGTGTCTGCCACCACCAGAATTAACTTCTGGTTGTCTCAACTTCTTTGTCTTGACATTTCTTAATTCAGATTTGAAAGTAGGTATGGTAGATTGGCTTAATCTGTATCCTGTGCACATCCCCCATGGGGGAGGTTTGGGAGAGCAAATATCTTGTCCAGTGGAGAATGCTCTGACTCCCTCTTGGACTCATTAGATGGGGAACTCCTTGAATTATGAGAAAGAGGTTTAGATGCTGTCCATTCAAAATATTATATAACCAATGTCTTTCCAATTTTATTAGATAATTTTTACTAAGATGAAGATAAAATACTAATATCTGAATTAATAATTCCTTTTAGAATACTTAGAACAGAAGTATTATTATTATTAATTATTATTGCCCATCTTGAGGCTTGAACTCAGGGCCTGGGCTCTACCCTAGCTACTTAGGAGGCCAAAATCTAAGGATCGCAGTGCAGAGCCATCCCAGGTAGGAAAGTCTGTGAGACTCTTATCTCCAATTAACCACCCCAAACCCATAAGAGTTGCTGTAGAGAGCTAGACTTGAGGAAAAGAGCTCTAAGACAGCATCCAGGCTCAGAGTTCAAAGCCCACACTGGCAAAAAAAAATAAGTGACCATTCTAACAGGTGAGTAGAATCTCAATGTAATTTTGATTTGTATTTCTTTAATGGCCAAAGACATTGAACATTCCTTCATGTGTCTATTGACCATTCTTATTTCCTCTCTTTCTTGTTTCCTCTCCAGAGAAATCTCTTTTTAATTCTTTAGCCCACTTATTAGTGAGACGGTTGTTTCTTTGAGCATTTGTTTGGAGGGGAGAAAGGGTGTCTACGTATATTTTTATATGATGCCCTTGTCTGCTGTATAGCTACTGAAGATATTTTCCCAGTCTATGTGCTTTCTATTTATCTTGCTAGCTATGTCCTTTGCCATGCAGAAGCTCTGCAGTTTAATGCAATTCCATTTATCCACCCTTTCTTTGATTTGTGTTTCTGGACCTTTATTTAGGAAGTCTGTGCCAAGGAGCCCTAGTGTTTCCCCTATCCCTTCCTATAATATTTCAGGTATCTGCTCTTACCTCAATGTCTTTATTCTATTTGGAGTTGATTCTGTTGCAGGGTGATATATAAGGATCTAACTTTGGTTTTCTACATGTGTATAAGCAATTCTTCCAGCACCATTTGTTGAAGAGGCTATCTTTCTTATTCTGTTTTTGTTGTTTTGTTTGGGGTTTGGGTTTTTTTGCTCCCTTATCAAAGATTAGGTGGCCATGGGTCTGTGGGTTCATTTCTGTGTCTTCAATTCTATTCTATTGGCCCTAGAGCCTGTTCATGTGCTAGAACCAAACTGTTTTTATAACTATAGCTTTTATAATAGAATATCAAGTTTGGTATTAATATTCCTGTTGCATTGGTATTCCTCCTACTAAGGATGGTTTTTGCTATTTGCAGTCTTCTGCACTCCATACGAATTCTTGGATTGCTTCTTCTATTTCATTAAAGAATGGTATTCAGATAGTAACGGTATTGCATTGAATCTATAGATAACTTTTGGCATATTGCCATTTTCATGATGTTACTCCTCAAAATCCAAGAGTATAGGCAGTTTTTCCACTTCCTTAAACCTGCTTTAATTTCCTTTTTTGGGTTTTTTAAGTTTTCATCATAGAGCGACTTCACATCTTTGGTTAATTCCTATGTATTAAACAAATAATAATACGCTGGTGAAGATGTGGCCAAAGGGAACACTACAACACTGTTAGAGGGAATGTAAATTTGTTCAACCACTCTGGAAAGCAGTATGAAGATTCCTCAAAAGACTAAACATGGAACTCCCCTATGACTCAGCAATCTCACTCCTGGGCACTTACCAAATGATCACAAGCAAGGCCAAACTAAAGCTACCAGTAAAACTATGTTCACTGCAGCATTATTTACCATAGATAAGTTACAGAACCAATCCAGATGCCCCTCATTGGATGTGTGGATCAAGAAATGCGGTATATATGCACAATGGAATTCTATGCTTCCATCAGAAAAAATAGCATTGCCCCATTTGTAAGGAAATGGAAAGATTTGGTAAAAATCATATTAAGTGAATTAGGCCAGACCCAAAGAAACATAGGCTCCATGGTTTCCCTCATTTGTAATAATTAGTGAGTGTCTAGGATAGTCCTAGCAGAAGTTCACAATAGCCCACTATCTATGTACATATAACCACATAAAATTATGCTAATTGAAATTATCTTGATATGGAAACAAGAGGGTTCCTTTTGTGGTTGTTTTAGGTTTTTTTCTCTCTCTCTTCTCTCTTTTTTTAGTGTCTGCAATTATTTCTTTTGTCTTTTTTTCTTTTCTCCTCTGGTTTGTTCCCTGTTGTCCTTGTTTTGTATTTCTGTACCCTTTGTCTTACATGTAAATTTATCTGATTTGGGAAAGGGAAGTGGAATCACAGAAATGGTAGTACAAAGGGTGAACCAAATGCAACAGTGATACTCACTAGACGCTATACTGGAAATGAACTTTACAATATTAGGGGAGAGGGTTTGGGAAAGCAAGAGTAAACAGGGAAAGGGGTAACACTGTTTGAAAAGAAATACACTCATTACCTTACATATATAACTATAACCTCCCTGTAATCGCCTGTACAATAAAATTAAATAGAATTTTTTTAAGAGTCTTAGGGACTTTCTTGCTATAGGTGGCTTAAAACTGATCTCCTCAGATCTCGGCCTTCTGAGTAGCTAAGACTCCAGTCCTGAGCCACAGAGCTCCTACTTAGTTGAACTGTGGGGACTGCTAGGATGTGTCACTGACTATCTGACATATTTAGCAAATCATACCATCTTTCTAGATCTGTTTTCTGTTTTGTAATATGGAGATTTTATTCTTTGTAACTACTTTAAGAGCTGTTGTGAAAAATAAATGAGTTATTTTACATGAAGTAATGATTAAAAAACTCATATGCAATAGTCACAGAATATTAGGATCCCACCTTTCTTGAAAATTTATTTTCAAAGAATTAGCTATTTTTTTCCAGTTAGCAACCATTCTACATACCTGGTCCCATTTTTTTTTTATTTCTCAGATGCAAACCCCTTCAACTCTTTTCAGTGATATTTTCCTATGTATTAGCATTTCTCGAAATCATATTGGTATTGCTTCCATGTCTTGATTATTCTCTTTTAGACAATAGCTATTTGTTTCCACTAAGGAAAACAAGGCTCAATTCATTTTTTTTCTTTTCCCCATTTCTACCACACACAGGCATACTTTCCATTTGCCACTCTCCAGATGTTGTTGTATTAAAAATTGGGTTAAATCAATATTCACTTGTTATATTGTTAGGACAAAGCATGCTCTTCAGGGCCCAACCATATATTATACTCCACTTTTCCTTTATTGTACTTCCTGTAATCCCCCAGTATTTACATTTTTTGGTTTTTTATTTTCGGTATGGATTAAGTTGTACACCCTGCCTCCTAAATTCACATGTTGAAGTCCTAATCTCTAGTAGCTCAGAATGGGACTCTTTTTTTGGAGATGGGGCATTTAAATAATGAATTTAAAATGGGGTTGTTGGAGACGGTCCTAATCCAAAGTGATGGTTTCTTTGAAGAGAGAGAGAGAGAGAGAGAGAGAGAGAGAGAGAGAGAGAGAGAGAGAGACTAGGACACAGTACACCTATGAATGATACAGGAAAACATGTGAGGGCATGTAAGGAAACGGCTATCAACCAGTCAAGTAAAGAAGCCTCAGAATAAGACCAATCTTCTTGGGCATCTCAGCCTCAGACATCAATCCTCTCCAGCTATGAGAAAAGAGGTTCTTCTGTTTTAAGCCAATTATTCTGTGGCATTTGCAGTGGCAGCCCTTGCAAACCAATGCACTTTTATGACTGCCAATATCTCTTATTTTTATTATTATATTATTATATCTCTTCTTATTATTTCAGCCTTAATTTTGTCAGTAGATGACATATACCTAATGAATTCAGTTACTTTTGTTTTCTTGAGGTCTGCTTAGGGCTTTGAGGCTTTCTCAGGACTGCTTGTCCTGTGGTTCTATGCACAGATCCCATAACTCTTTTTCCCTGAAGATATCCTTGTTCCTTCTCCTTCTTTTCCTTTTCTTTCTGTGGTAGTAGGGCATGAACCTTGTGCTTGCTAGGCCAGAACTTTTATCTTGAACCACATCTCCCACTTTGCTTTTTCTGCTGAGTATCTTAGAGATGAAGTCTAGTGAACTTAATATACAAACTATGACTCCTACTAATTTCTACTTCCAGTTTTAATTTCCAATGGTTTTCTCTAAATATTTACTGCATTTATATATAATATAGTAAAATTAGGTATTTGTGTATTTTCTAGTAAAATATATTGACATTTACTATTATATTTATGTAATTATATAATTATTAAAGACTATATCTTAGCAGTTTTAACAGGCATAACTGTTACACACAAAAATACTGCCCATGTTTAATGTTCATTAGTTTGGACCTATGCCTGTACCCATGAAATGATCACTACAATCACGTTAATAAACAGAGTCATCCTTCAGAAAGATCCATACGCTTTTTTTGTTGTTTTGGTTTGTTTGGTTTTTGTAAGCAGAACATTCACCATGAATTTGGCCTTCTAAACCATTTTTTGTTTTTATTTTTCCATAACTGGTAACATTTACTCCCCTCTTGCCAGGTCTAAACCTCTCAGAAACCCATGCTTTCCCCTTTAACAAACTTTTAAATATACAACACGACACTGCTAACAATAGCATATTTTATAGCAGATCTCTAGGATTTATATATCTTGCAGAACAGATTTAATATTCATGGGTCAACGACTCTCTAATTTCCTCTCTCCTCCCAACAACCACTATTCTCCTCTGTTTCTGTGAGTTTGACTATTTTGATACCAGTAAGTGGTGTTGTGGCTGGGTGAGTTGGTTCACATGTCCATCCCCAACTCCTTAGGAGGTGGAGATCTGAATAATTAAAGTTTGAAGTCAGCCTTTGCAAAACATTTCAGACAGCACATCTCAACCAATCAATCCAGCATGGGGGTAACATGCTTGTCGTCCCAGCTATATAGGAGGCATAAATAAGTGGATCACAGTCCAGGAAAGACCAGGCAAAAAAATCAAGATCCTATTTGAAAAATAACTAAACCAAAAGTACTGGGCATGTAGCTCAAGTGGTACAGTGCTTGCTTTCTAAGTACAAGGTCCTGAGTTCAAACCACAAAAAATAAAATAACAATAGTAAGGAGAATTGTGTAGTATATATGGCCTTCAAGGACTGGTTTATTCTAATGTGATCCAAGGACGTTTATTGTTAAGAAATCCTGTCAGACAAGTTAGCATCTACTGAACTGAATCTATTCATTAAAGATAAAACAGTTCTATTTACCTCGTAATAGTTTCTATGTTGTGTATGCGTGTATGTGCATATGTGGGTGTGTGCATGCATGTGTGTGTGTGTGTGTGTGTGTGTGTGTGTGTGTGTGTGGTCCCGGGATTTGAATTTAGGGCCTGGGCACTGTCTCTGAGCTTTTCTTTGTGCTTTTTTGGGCTTTTTTGTGTTCAAGGCTAGTGCTCTACTACTTGAGCCACAACTCTACTTTCAACTTTTTTTGTTGTTAATTAGAGTTAAAATATCATGGACTTTCCTATCTGGGCTGGCTTCGAAATGCAATACTCAAATCTCAGCCTCTTGAGTAGCTAAAATGACAGGTATGAGCCACCAAGGCCCAACTATGATAAGCTTTTAAAAAACAAACTTATACCTCATAGGGAATAATTAGCACAGGTTTAGGCTAGTCACAGAAGAGGATCACAAGGGCCCAATAGCTATACCCTTATGAACACAAAAGATGATGCTATGCTAAGTGAAATGAACTCCATGTTATGGAAACGACTATTATATCACTGTTGTAATTACTTTCAACATGCGATGTGAAACCGTAGCTTCTATTGTTGATAATCCTCTTGTATCCCCTTTCTGTGGTTGTACCTGCACTATCTCTGTATCTTATCTGAGTACATTGGAAACTGTGTATACAGGTATTAGAACTAGGAAACTGAAAAGGGAATACCAAAATCGAGAGACACAGGCTAAAAAAGACAAACGATTACAAAAGCAATACTTGCACAACTGTTTAGTGTAAATCTACTGAACAACTCATGGGGGAAAAGTGAAACGGGGAGGGGGAGGGGGAATGAGGGAGGAGATAACAAACAGTACAAGAAATGTATCCAAGCCTAACCTATGAAACTGTAACCGCTCTGTATATCAGTTTGACAATAAAAAAATAAATAAGGGGCTGGGGATACAGCCTAGTGGCAAGAGTGCCTGCCTCGGATACACGAGGCCCTAGGGTCGATTCCCCAGCACCACATATACAGAAAACGGCCAGAAGCGGCGCTGTGGCTCAAGTGGCAGAGTGCTGCTAGCCTTGAGCGGGAAGAAGCCAGGGACAGTGCTCAGGCCCTGAGTCCAAGGCCCAGGACTGGCCAAAAAAAATAAATAAAAAAAATAAAAATAAAAAAAATAAATAAAACAAATAAATAAAATAAATAAATAAAATAAATAAAACAAATTTATAGTTGCAAACAAACACTTCTGTTTATATAAAATACTAAGTACTTAGCCAATAACTGTTCCATGAAAATTTTCTCCTCAGTAGAGACTATATTAGTCATAGAATTATATATTATATAATTATATATTAATGCCATACACTTGTCCATTGCTCAGCTGCTCCTCCTTCATGGCTCTCCCACACTGCAGCATAATTCAAATAAATATGTGAAATCTTATCAAAATGATTAATTTAGTTTATTAAAAAGAGGTTCAGTGGGCAGAAAGAATGAAAGACAGAGATTAAAAAAAAGAGAGAAAGAGAGGGAGGGGGAGGGAGGGAAGAGAAGGGAAGCAGAAAAGGAAAAAAGGGAAGAGAAGGAGAAAAGGAAGGAAGAGAAGGAAAGGGGGAAGGAGGGAGGGAGGGAGGGAGGGGAAGAGGAAGGAAGCAACTAGGTGATATTAACTGATCTGTGATCCTAGTTACTTAAAAGACTGAGGTTGGGAAGATCATGGTATAAAACCAGCCTAGGGGGCTGGGAATGTGGCTTAGTGGCAGAGGGCTTGCCTAGCATGCATGAGGCCCTGAATTCAATTTCTCAGTACCACATAATCAAAAACAAACAGCCAAGGCATACATGGAGACCCTCTTCAACCAATAGTTGAATGCAGTGGTACATGATTCAAAGTTCTAGAATGGGTAGAAGTTTAGAGAAACACAAAAGTATATTAAAATAGATCAATAAAATAGTTGTGAGGTCAAAAGATGGTTTAGGAAGTCTCTGAAATCATCAGATTTCTACTGTGCAGTCCATTCATTCAAGGTTCACTGTGTCTTGCTGGCTGGAGGCTTTTAAAAATATAAAAAAAGGTACCAGGATGAAAAGACATAGAGACAAAGGAAAATTAAGACCCATGTAGATGCAGATATGGATACCACACTAAGAAGGAAACTCATGGTTTACCATCATAAAGATGGTGGATTGTTGGATTGCAGAGGTAGAGCCAGTGAGATTAACTGATTAAATGCAGCAGAACTAGGAGAAATGTGTTTAAAACTAATGGATTTAACCAGATTACAGAGGTTGTGGAATCCAGGCAAGGGAATTGGTGTACGGTGGGTATAAAAAGTTTGATTTTGTTGTTGGGCTGTGTGTGTCTCTGTGTGTCTGTGTATCTGTGTGGTATGTGCCAGTACTAGGGCTGGAACTCAGGAACCAGGCACTGTCCCTGAGCATTTTTTTCTCAAGGCTATTATTGTTCTACTGCTGAGTCACAGCTCCAATTCTGGCTTTTTGGTAGTTTTTATTGCAGATAAGAGTTCATGCCCAGGCTGGCTTTGAGCTATAGTCTGTAGATCTGAGATTTCTTAGTAGTTAGAATTACAGGCTGGAGCCTCCAGCATCCAGTGAAAAGTTTAAATTGATTAAAACCATCCTTTTCAAGCTGGGAGCCAGTGACTCACATCTGTAGCCCTAGCTACTCAGGAGGCTGAGATCTAAGGATCATGGTTCTTAACCAGCCAGGGCAGAAAAGTCCCCATGAGACTCTTCACTCCAATTAACCACTCAAAAAACTGGAAGTGAGGCTGTGGATCAAGTGATGGAACTCTAACCTTGAGGCTCAGGGATAGAGCCAAGGCCCTGAGTTCAAGCCCCTCAACCAACAACAAAAAAAAAACCATTATTTTCACATGGTGCTCACAGATAATCCAGCTATAACTTCAGCTACAGTCCCAAATCACAGCTAACTCATAACAGATGCAAAGGTCAAATTTTTATCATCTTATTATAGTTAAAAATACTAATTGATTGAAACTTCCCCTTTCTTTCAGATCCATGACATAAGATTTTTAACTAGAAACTATTGTTTGACAGAACTATATCTAAACAACAACGCAATATTTGAGATAGACGGTATGTCTTCAGCTTTCTTTGCTTATTGGATATATTTTAATTAAGTAATAACTTTCAACTATGGTAATTGCTAGTAATATACACAAATATATTTTAATATTGCTATTAAAATAAAAACATGTGACAGAGCCAGGTGCCAGTGGCTTATGCTTGCGTTTCTAGCTAATTAGGATGTTGAGATCTGAGGACTGTGATTTAAGCCAGCTCTAGCAGGAAAGTCTGTGAGACTCTTACCTCTGATGTTACAAAGGCAGAAGTGAATGTGTGGCTCAAGTGGAAAGGTGCCATGCTTGAGTAAAAAGCAAAAAGAGAATGTTCTGGCCCTGATTTCAAAGCCTCTGTACCAGCACTTTTTTTTTTTTTTTAAGCCAGATAGCAGTGGCTCATACTTTGATCCTAGCTTCTCAGGAAGCTGAGATGTGAGGATGGCAGTTTGAAGCAAGCCTGGGCAGCAAAGGCCATGCAACTCTTGTCTCCAATTAAAACTATCAAAAAGCTAGAAGTGGTTGTGGTTCAAGTAGTAGACTGCTAGCCTTGAGCAAAAGAAGCTCAAGGAGATCAAGTCCCAGACCAGGACAAAAATTTAAAAAAAATTTTTAAAGAATCTATTTTTAAATGTTCTTACATTTCATTTTAAGAAATGTGGTGTTACAGCAGAGGATCACAAGAGCCCAATAGCTATACCCTTATGAACACATAAGATGATGCTAAGTGAAATGAACTCCATGTTATGGAAACAATTGTTATATCACAGTTGTAACTACTTTCAACGTGCCATGTGTAACTGTAGCTTCTATTATTGATAATCTTCTTGTATCACCTTCCTGTGGTTGTACCTATACTATCTCTGTATCTTATCTGAGTATATTGGAAACCATGTATACTGGCATTAGAACCAGGAAATTGAAAGGGAATACCAAAATCGAGAGACACAGGGTTAAAAAAAGACAAACAACTACAAAAGCAATACTTGCAAAACTGTTTGGTGTAAATGAACTGAACAACTTATGCAGGGAGAAAGGGAAAGGGGGAGGGCAGAGGGGGAATAAGGGGGGAGGTAACAAACAGTACAAGAAATGTATCCAATGCCTAATGTATGAAACTGCAACCTTTCTGTAATTCAGTTTGATAATAAAAACTTAAAAAAAAAAAAGAAATATGGTGTTAGATAACTTTTCCACCTCAATAATGTGTGTCTTGTTCAAAATTTCAAAGGATAATTTTAATCATAGGAATATTCCATTCCAAGGCACATGTGTAAAAAGATTAATGTGTAAAACAATTTAAACAATATTTGGAAGGTTATTATATATATACATATATATCTATATGAACACCAATCACTAAGAATGATTTTAAGCCATTTATAAAAGTGAAACCTATCCTGATCATGTTATATGATTACACAACAAAATTCTTTTATGTTATATATCATGAACAAAAATAATTGCATGTGTCACTAAGAAAATATTTTCATTTAAATTATGATGTGACTAGCACAATGGCTTTCATTAATGGTAAAATGTAGAAAAAGTGCAATTAGCAAAAACAAAATGTGTGTTTCTTTATTAATGCTTAGCTGAAGAGTTAGGAAGAAGGCATTGAACTAGATGACATATTATTCCATTGATTGGCATTATGAGTCTAAGATTCACACACACACACACACACACACACACACACACACACTGGGTATGGTGGTACAAGGCTGCAATCTTAACACTTAGGTGGCTGAGACAGGAAGATCACAAGTTTGAGGCCAGTCTGGACAACATAGAGATCCTTCCAAAAAGAAAAAGAAAAAAGTGAGTGGCAGAAAAAAGAAAATTTTCCTACAATTTCATACAAGAAAAATTAGAAGAAAATAATAATGATAAGAAATGAATTTAAGTTCCCATTTCACCATCAATTATTTAAATTCGTATGCTACCACTTCTGACTTTTTGATACTTAATTGGAGATAAGAGTCTCATAGACTTTCTTGCTCAGTTTGACTTTGAATCGCAATCCTCAGATCTCAACTTCCTGAGTAGCTAGGATTATAGGAATGAGCCACCAGTGGCCAATCTATTATTAATGATAATGTATATCATTAATAGGTTTTACTAGATGCAATATATTGTTTAGTTAGCCTGTCAAATTAATATTAAAATGTTTATTTTCATCTCTTAATTTTGAAAATAAAAATTATCAAGTGATTAAAATCTTTGGAAAAATATTTTTTCAGGTCTGCGAAACCTGACATGCTTGTACATTCTCATGTTGCACCATAATGAGCTGACAGACATCAGTGTGACTGTGAAGGAGTTAAAAAGAATGCCAAACCTGAGGATCCTAAGTATTCATGCTTACTCTTATATGGTCATAAAAACTACAATACTAATAGCAGAAGACTTTTTTATACTTTTTTGAAGTTTGAGATTAGAGGAGCAGTATTTATAACTAAATATTTATGTATTTCTAAAACATCACAAAGGTCTCTCTCTCTCTCTCTCTCTCTCTCTCTCTCTCTCTCTCTCTCTCTCTCTGTAGTGATTTTTAAAAGTAGAGCTTTGTGCTCATTAGACAGCCACTCCTTTAGCCTCCCAAATAGGGTTTCATGTTTTTCACTCGGGCAATCCTTGAATAATGATCTGGCTACTTATGTCTTCTTCCTAACTAGGATTGTAGCTATGAACTACTATATACCCAGATTGGTTGTTGAGATTTTGGAGTCTTGGTAACTTTTTTTTCCTAGGCTGGCTTAGAACCACAGTCGTCCTACCTCCCAAGTAGCTAAGACTACAGGTGTAAGCCTCCATGGCTAACCCAGGATTATTCTTTTATAAGAAATACTTTTGAAAGAACAGCAGATAAAAAAAAAGAAAGAAAGAACAGCAGATAGAAATAATCATTTGTGAGGTAAAATTGCATGTCAAGCGAAAAATGACAAGAATAACAAAAGACAATTGACATGTTTAAGGCTATGGTTTTGGATTTATCTCAAAAATAAGTTTTCGTGTATATTACGATGCCATGTAAATGAAATCTCCTAAATAGGCTCATTGTTGCTCAGACAGCAACAATGCCAACTTAACTATATATAAGTAGATTTCTGTTTGTGGTCTATTGGAAAAATATCCAGGAGTGGAATTGCTGGGTCATAGGGAAGTTCTATATTTAGTCTTTTGTGGAACCTCCATACTGCTTTCTAGAGTAGTTCAACAAGTTTACAATCCCATAAATAGTGCAGTAGCATTCCCTATTGGCCACATCCCCATCAGTATCTGTTATTACTAGTTTTCTTGATAGTAAGTGGCCTTTCTAACTGGGGTAATGTTGAATACCAATGTTGTTTTTATTTGCATTTCTTTTATGGCCAGGGATGTTGAACATTTCCTCAATGTGCATTGGCCATTCTTCTTCTGAGAAACTTCTCTTTAAATTTTTATCTCATTTATTAATTGGGTAGTTGTTCCTTTGAGAGTTTATTTTGGGGGAGTTTAATCTTTTGAGTTTTTAGATATGTGGCCCTTGTCTGATGCATACCTAGTAAAAATCTTCTCCCATTTTGTGGGCTTTCTATTTGTCTTGTTAGCTATGATGTCCTTTGCCATGCAGAACCTCTTCAGTTTGATTCAATCCCATTTATTCAGTTTCTCTTTGATTGTTATGATTCTAGATTTTTACATAGGAAATTTTGACCTGGGCCTAGGAGCCCTTGTGTTTTCCCTACCCCATTCTATAATATTTTCATGGTATCTTGCCTATGCCAAGGCCACACTAAAGCTACCAGCACAACCATGTTCATTGTAGCATTGTTTACTATGGCTAAGATATGGAATCAAGACAGATGCCCCTAAGTAGACAAATGGATCAAGAAAATGTGGTATATATCCACAATGGAATTCTATGCTTCCACCAGAAAGAATGATATTGTACCATTCATAAGGAAATGAAAAGACAAAAACATACACTGGGACATGATAAATTATACAGGACACTAGACTTTCACAGTGAGACCAAAGAGCGTATTCTTAGGATAGGATCACAAAGGCTCAATATCTATGTACATATGATCACATAAAATGATGTTTATTGAAATGTTCTACAAGAAATGTAAACAAGAATTTTTTATTTTTTGGTTTTTTTTCCTTAATCACTGTTTTTGTTTTCTATATTTTGTCTTATATGTAAATTTATCTGTTTGGGGGAGTAAGGAGGGAGCACAGAAATGGTGGGACGAAGGGTGAATAAACGCAGTAGTGATACTCACTAGACACTATATTGAAAATGAATTATACAACTTGGGGAGGGGAGCTGGGAGGGAAAACCTGGGAGAGAAAATTAATCACCATGATAAGGAGCACAACTCAATGAATATACTAAAAATACATGAATTGATAAAGTAAAGGTTTAAGTTTTCTATTGAGTGAACAATGACTCAAAGCTGGCAAGGAGCTAGTATTAGTACTGAAAAGTTATCTGTCTGGAATGAGTTAAAAATATACTCTCACTATGCTTATAACTTTGAAGGGTTAACAAACAGGCACACAGCAGCACCACAAGACAAATGATTCAAGATGTGCCATGGTTTGCAGACTGTAGTTTAGAAACTGGGACATGTCTGGAAGTAGGTTTTCCTGTTCATCTTCCCTTTTCAGAATTCCCTAAGTTAGTGTGCTCAGTCTATGTAGACTAGTGTTGATGAAAGATCTGATGAAATAAAAATGTACAGAGCAACTAAAGATTCCATAGATTTGTCATTGTTATCAGTGACATTTGCTCTGTAATGAGGAGAAATGATTCATGTGATCATAGGTCAATTCCTTAAAAATCACACCAAATTTATAGTAGTTCCATAATTATTTTGAAAGTATAAATAAAGATACTTATGGTTATGATTTTTCCACAGCATTTGGGTATTAAGAGAGAGAGAGAGATCAACAAAACACTTCTTAAGAGAACTTTTCTTGCCATTAATACTGTTTTGAAGAAGCAACAAAAATAAAAACATTGGCTAAGTGCCAGTGACTCAACGTATAATCCCCATTACTCAGGATGCTGAGCTCTGAAGATGGCAGTTCAAAGTTTAACAGGATAGGAAAATTTGTAACACTCTTGCTCCCAACTAGCTACTGAGAAGCCAGAAATGAAGTTGTGGCTTAAGTGACAGAGCATTAGTCTCAAACGAATGAAACTGAAGGACAATGTCTAGGCTCTGAGTTCAAGTCACAGTACAGGGGTGGCTGGGAATATGGCCTAGTGGCAAAGTGCTTGCCTCAGATACATGAAGCCCTAGGTTCGATTCCTCAGTACCACATATATAGAAAACAGCCAGAGGTGGCGCTGTGGCTTAAGTGGTCGAGTGTTAGCCTTGAGCAAAAGGAAGCCAGGGACAGTGCTCAGGTCCTGAGTCCAAGCCCCAGGACTGGCAAAAACAAAAACAAACAAGTCATAGTACAGGTACCATAGATAGATAGATACATACATACATACATACATGATACATAGATTGATGGACAATAAACTACATTACATATTGTGTAAACAAGATAATTAAGAAGTTGCATACTATCTAGAAATTCTGCTAGTAAATAGACTATGAAGTAGAAAATATTTTATACATATATACATGATACATAGATTGATAGACAATAAACTATATTACATATTGTGTATACAAGATAATTAAGAAGCTGCATACTATCTAGAAATTCTGCTAATAAATAGACTATAAAGTAGAAAATCTTTTATAATAATCATTACAGAACATGATTGAATGTTTTTCTTATTCAGAAAATGTTTGCTTATGGTCTTAAGACTTTACAGAAACCTATTTGTTGATCTGATGGGGAATCAGTCCCTCCTCAATGATGGAAATGCAAAGCTCAGAGATTGAACCAAAGTACCAATGAATGTGAAAGTTAAATTCATGCCTTGTTTGCTTTCATCGTTTATTCAGTCATTCAACCAATATTTATAATTTATTCATCCATTTATTTCACAAATACTATAACAGATTTTTACTTGTTTATTTATTTTTTGCCAGTCCTGGGCCTTGTACTCAGGGCCTGAGCACTGTCCCTGACTTCTTTTTGCTCAAGGCCAGCACTCTGCCACTTGAGCCACAGCACCACTTCTGGCTGTTTTCTGTATATCTGGTGCTGGGGAATTGAACCCAGGGCTTCATGTATATGAGACAAGCACTCATGCTACTAGGCCATATCCCCATCCCCACTATAACAGATTTTTATGCCACTCTCTTAGACATCAGTATGTGAAGTTGAAGAAATGGCCATTCTAGGCTTTTATGCAGTTTGGAATTGTATAACTCACAGCCTAAATATTTCCTAAATAGTTGAAGGGGTTTGATACAATAAAACTATTTGAATAATTCACTACGTGTGAAAATTCAATATTTATTTAAGCAAACATATTCAGAGAGTAATAAGTAAGATCAACCTCATAATAGGGAACAGCGCTCTGCTCTACCCCAAAATGCCTGATGTAGAATGTGAATTCAATCCGTTCCCAGCTTATCAAGAGTTCATGTGAGCACAAAATTGTGTCAAGCCTGGGGGAGGGGGATGGAATGTCCATGTCATTCTCTGAAGGCTACTTAGTAATAATCTATAATGACACAATGACCTCTACTTAACAACACAGTGGTGTAATTTAAGTTATAACTGATTATTTCAATGGACAACCTTATCATAGGGCATCTTCATTATTATTTTTGAAATGAAGAAATGCTATGTCCAATAAAAAACAAAAAGACATTTCCAGAAAATTCTTGGTAACAAATATTTTGAATCCAATATTTTGTTTTGGTCCAAGATGTTATATCAAAAAATGTTTGCATGTACTGGACTGCTAGAAATATTTCTACGGGCCTCATTTACAATCACAGAGTTGAGTCCGTTTATTGATGAAAATGAGAAGCCATGTATTTTCAAACCATACAAGTTTTGTCCTTTCAAGTTGGAAGCCATATAAGAATCTGAAGCACTATTAGTATTCCATTGCAATTACAAGTTCTTCTGAGGGTGAGAAAATAGCCTGGAGGCTAAACCTCTAATCCATTTCAACATTGTACCCTCCCCTGGCATTTACAAGGAGCCCTGCCAAGCGACTGTCCAGGAGACACATAGCTGGGAGCTCCCGGGAGGGCTGAGCACAGCAGCAGAGTGTGAGGTCCTGGTGATGGAATTCCTCTCCTCCAGGCAGGGAGGGACCCTTCCTCTTCTCAACTGGCAGCCCTACCTTTCCCACTTTCTCTTCCCCACTCCATCTTCCTCTTCTCAGCCTTCCCCAAACAACGTTGACTTTCACCTCTCACCCCTCTTCTTGCCCCTACGTAAGCACCAAAAAATAAAAATAAAATAAATAACCTCCTAGGTCATTCTCCTATCATTAAACCTTTATTCTCCTTAATTGTCTTCAGTTTTCTATACTTTATTTAGCTCTGCTATTTGGAAATAAACCCTTTCTACATTCAGAAGTGCTAAGGTCTACTGGCTAGCTGCGATTTCAGGATTATGATTAGAAAAAGCATCCACTCTTTCAAGAGAAAGTCTCCAAGCTACCACTGATGCTCTTAAACATTCTCAGTTCTTTACCACCTGCAGTGGCCCCTGTCCACTTCAGACAAGACAGAGGCAGGCATGAAGAAGATCCTAGGGAAGGTCTGTGAAGTCTACGGACTCTCTGAACCTCTCCTTACAGTGCCCATCAATGTAGAGTTATATCTTCCAGACAGCAAAACAATCCACAAACAACCAAGTGGTGTTTCAGGGCTGTTTCCAATGTATCGAAGAAGAGCACATTCTGATCTTTCCAGTCTCTTCAACTCCTGCCTTGTAAAACCAAAGGTAATATCCATATTTAGTAAGTGTATGTGTTGTATAATGCCCACACATAGTGAGCCTCATCTAACTAACTTCAAAGGAGAATCATAAAATCTAGGTGTCTGAGGTGGAAGGGGCAGTGGTTAATTTCTGTTATCCTATCTATTCAAGAGGCCTGGGCAGGAAAGTCCACCAGATGCTTATCTTCTTAACCTCCAAAACGCAGGAAGAAAAGCTGTGGTTCAAGCAGTAAAGTACTAGCCTTTATGGAAAAAGCTTACGGACAGTACATAGGCCCTAAGTTGAAGCCTAGTAACACACAGACACACAGACACACACACACACACACACACACACACACACACACACACACACACAGAGGGAGAGAAAAAGAGAGAGCGCCCTAGGTGTTTGACCATTGACCATGGACCTGTACTTCTTTACCCTTGGATGTTCTATCTAAACTTTCATCTTTCTCACACACCCTCATCTGTTAAAAGTGGGCATACCGGGCTGGGGATATAGCCTAGTGGCAAGAGTGCCTGCCTCGGATATACGAGGCCCTAGGTTCGATTCCCCAGCACCACATATACAGAAAACGGCCAGAAGCGGCGCTGTGGCTCAAGTGGCGGAGTGCTACCCTTGAGCGGGAAGAAGCCAGGGACAGTGCTCAGGCCCGGAGTCCAAGGCCCAGGACTGGCCAAAAAAAAAAAAAAAAAAAAAAGTGGGCATACCGATCTTTATTAATTACATTGGTCCTTTATTAATTTCATCAAAGACCTTAAAAACATTTGGATCCACTTAAATGATTGCATTTTAAATTCTGCTTCAAAAGTTTAAAAAGTCAACTAGAGCCAATTATTCAGATGACTGTAGCTTTTTTTCCCTGTTTCACTAAGAAATAGCTTCCCACACGTGACTAGTGTAACTCAAGCTTGAGTAGTAGGGGGAGGGGTAGAGACATTTTGATATATTACTGAGTAAATGTAAATTGCTGAGACTCTGAATCCCAGATGAAGATCAGCAAGACAGTGCTGGCGCCACTGAGGTGTACTCTAAGAGTAGCCTCGAGGCAAGGTGGTTTAAATAGTATTAAGCTACGGAAAGCGAAAGTGTAAGCAATTTTCCTTCATAGTTTCTGAAGGAATGTGCCATACATCACGAAAGGCTTTCAGCACATTCAGACACAGGAAACTGGTTTCATATCTTAGAAACTTAATTTATGGTAATTTTAGAAGCATCCATCCAAATCTCATAAATTCAAAAATGTTAAATGCTTAAAACTCTCTCCCCTCTTCTGGCCCCTCTGTAAGCACCAAAAATTAAAAAAAATTAAATAAATAAAAAAAAAACCTCCTAGCTCATTCTCCCATTTTTTCTTTTTTTTTATATATTTTTTATTATCAAACTGAATTACAGAGAGGTTACAGTTTCATACATTAGGCATTGGATACATTTCTTGTACTGTTTGTTACCTCTCCCTCATTCCCCCCTCCCTCCTCCCCATTCTCCCATTCTTAAACCATTATTTTCCTCAATTCTCTCCAGTTTTCTGTACTTTATTTAGGGAGGGGCAAAAAAGAAAGTTAAAAATAAAGTTACTTCCTTCTAAAATTGAAGAGGTAGCAATATGAGAAGAATAATAAAGATGAAATTCCTTTCAAATTATTTAGCTAAATTTATCTATCTACATATTTTTTAATTTCTGCAAGCAGAGGCTAGGCTGACTGCTCAGGTCTCTCTCTGACTTCCTGATTCTGCTTTGAGACTCATGGTCCAGCACTGGTGGCTCATGTCTGTAATCCTAGCTATGCAGGAGGATGAGATCTGAGGATTCAAAGCCAGCCTAGGCAGGATCCTGGTGAGGCTTATCACCAGTTAACCACACACAGTCAAAAATGAAGCTGCAGCTCAAGTGCTAAAGAGCTAGCCTTGAGCACAAAAAGCTCAGGGACAGCACCCATCCCTAGGACATACACACACACACACACACACACACACACACACACACACACACACACACGCTCTGAGACTAGTGATGAAAACAATAAGCACACAGCGTTTTTAGTCTGGAGATACCTGTTAATAAGTAGTGTTCTGGAAATCCATACATTCATGTTTTGCTTAACTACTGAAATGAAAACTTTAAAGTTCTATAACTGAGGGTTAAGAAGATGCCAAAAAGAGAGAGAGAGAGAGAGACAAAGGAAGGAAGGAAGGAAGGAAGGAAGGAAGGAAGGAAGGAAGGAAGGAAGGAAGGAAGGAAGGAAGGAAGGAAGGGGAGGAGAGGAGAAGAAAAAGGAGGATGGAGGAGGAAGAAGCAGAGGAGGAGAACAACAGAGTTGTTCTCCCAGAGAAAGATAATACAGAGGGAACAGCAAGAGTGGACATTATCAGAGGATACTAGTTTGTTTCTGTCAACTGCCCATGCAAAGGCAGACTGACTCCCAGTCTGTAAAACAGAATAAGGAATTGTCAATAGCTGTGTCTTCCTAAGACAAAGCAGGCTTTTACATGAAAGTATTGGTGACTTTTCTTTTCCAGAGGTCTCATGAAAAACAATTGTGTTGTTTTTACATACTGGAAGAGGGTCCTTTACTTTCCCTGTCTCAAACTACAATGCACAGTAACTGTGAATCTTTTTAACTAAATCCTTATACTGGTTTAATATACATCCATTCCATTTCCCATGGTCTAGCTACAATCACCAGCCCCCACTTTAATTTCCTTCTCTCTTAGCAATGAAGTTCAAACCAGGCTGGTGGCTCATACTTGTAATCCCAGCTACTCAAGAGGCTGTAATCTGGGGATCCTTGCTTATCTGCCCCAGACAAATCCAAGAGACTCTCACTCCAAATTACAACCAAGAGAGCCAGAAAGAGAGGTGTAAAAGAGAAGTGTGGGTGGACGGGTAGAACACCAGCCTTTTGTAGAAAGAAAGAGAGAAAGAGAGAAAGAGAGAGAAAGAGAGAAAGAGAAAGAGAGAGAAAGAAAGAAAGAGAGAGAAAGAAAGAGAGAAAGAGAGAGAGAAAGAAAGAAAGAGAAAGAAAGAGAAAAAAAGAAAGAGAAAGAAAGAGAGAAAGAAAAAGAAAGAAAAGTAAACAATCCAAGGCCCTGAGTTCAAACCCTAGTAACAGCAAATAAATAAAACAAAATCCAAGCCATTTTTCTCACTTAAGAAATTGTGAAACCTGTTTTGAATTTCCCTATCTATTCTAACACATACATGCTTCTTTTCTTTGACAGTTTTGTCGCTCCTTGGTCTCTATATATTTTTTGCCAGTCCTAGGGCTTGAACTCAGGGCCTGAGCACTGTCCTTGGCTTCCTTTTGCTCAAGGCTAGCACTCTGCCACTTGAGCCACAGCTCCACTTCTGGATTTTTCTATATATGTGGTGGCTGAGGAATCGAACCCAGGACTTCACGTATACGAGACGAGCACTTTACCACTAGGCCATATTCCCAGCCCCTTGCTCTGTATTTTCTATATGCCTTTCTTTCCCTATTCTATTACCCCTGATTTTTTATGTACTGGGTATCTTCCACTGCTTGCTTACATCCTGTAAATGCTCATATTTTCTACAAGGAATAACTATATGTAAAGATTTTATTAGACAGAAAGGTTTGTATTTATGCAAAAAAGTCACTGTGTTTTGTTCTCTAAAAAGAAAATGGTTTTTTTTTAAATCAATAACTTGTTTTTTTTTAAGCAGATTCCCTCCCAATCTTTGTGTTGTAAACTCTTTATTATAAATAGTAATCCGTTTATAGGGGGGAGGAAGTTCTAACTTTATATTTATCATGCCTTTATAAAACTTCTCTATATTTTATGAATATAATCTTACAGCAGGACTCTTGCCATACATCATGGTGGTAACAGCTCAACAGAAGTTGAGCAATGCTGTCAGGGCAGTTGCTGGAGCTCTTTCTACTACTGCCATCTAGTGGTTCTCAACACTATGTACAATTTTCAGAAGTATTTTCTTAGCAATTAAATGGGAGTAGATTCCAAATAGCTAAGAGATGCCTCAAACCGTAAACCATAACAAGTTTATTTCACAATGTATTGAAATAATTCCAGTTTGATGTTATCTAAAGCTCACTAGTTAAAGACATGTTAAAATACTACACACTGAGTCCTGAGAAATGTACTCCCCTGCTACCAGTGGCTTTATCAGAGTCAGGCTCACTGTAATACCAGCCATGTGTCTGGCTAATAACAGAAAGCATACAGCATCTAGTGAACCACTTGTCTATCTGTGTCCATCCAGACCTGTCAGGACCTCTGAGACAGCAGGAAGTTTCCAGACTCCCACCAATCTAAGAGAAAATTTCCTCAACAATTTTTTTAGTTACTTGATTTTTCTTCATTTGTGGCAGATTAGAGTCCATGATATGTGCCCAGAATCTAGTACAATTCCTAGTAGTTAATCGACTCAGTAATCCTTGTTGAATGAATGAATTGAACAGGTAGTAAAACGAAATGTTGCTCCAAAGAAGAGCCTAATGAGGCCATTGGCTTGATATAAACCGCATTTTGTGTTGTAAATGAATCCACAAGCTGTACATGAATC